>NC_132910.1:87963422-88309922 GCF_047675955.1 Chlorocebus sabaeus | reverse complement strand
AAGTTTCATTACATGTTCTCATAATGGTAATGCTGTGTAAGACAAGCAGTTCTCCTTTATCCAGCCAGGTGCTTTTGCTGTAAAGTAGAATTTAGTTACTTGGGTTAAAAGATATTGCTAATATAAGGATTTGAAACTATACCAGTAACAGTGGTGTCAGAGAAATACAATTCTGTGTGTGCTTTTATCAAGTGAATAAGTGTAGATTATTTCCTAAATTCTCAGCAATTCTCAGGTTTCTTTATCTCTGGATTTTTATACTCTTGAGCACTGCCCAAATAACTGTTGTCTTTGTGGCTATGTATATTTACTGTATTGTGAATTTAAACTGACATCTATTAACACTTGTTTATAAATTCATTTGAAGATAGCAATAATAATGTATTGCATTTCAACATGATTATCATCTCAGTATTTTTATAGAAATTGTTTTGACCTCATAGACCCCTGAGAGAACTTACTGTCCTAAGGTGAAGTGTCAGTTGGTTCCAGAAAATGATCAAGCATAATGAAGTATAACATTTGGAAGGTGAATTTTAATTGCCCTGGTTTATAATACCTACTTCCAAAAAAAAAAAAAAAAAAAAGCTATGAAATATGTTAAAATTTTAGCAACATTCACTCAATTTGTACAAACTTTCGGCCTTCATTTCTAATTAGTGCCTTTAGCAACAATAAAAAAGGTTACTCTTCAATTCAATGCAATCTTCCTGGATAGCAGTGATTCTGTGTTATACCAGATTAATTTTCTGTGCCCTATGCTCAGTTTGAAGTGCTCTTTATTACAGAGAGAGAGAGAGAGAGAGAGAAAGAGAGAGAGAGAGAGACCAGAATTTCCTAACTCGTGTAAGAGATGTAGTTCTTTACAATTGTGTTATATTCTACATATTCTATAAATATTCTATATATAAACATAGTCTATGTTTCTTTAAAATGTTTTATTGTCACTTTAATTAAATACACGTGCCAACTGTGGCTTCTCAGGCCCCTGTGTCAGGCACCCTAATCAAGGGCCCAAATCTCCGACAATGCTTTTGATTTTGCCTTTCCAAAACCAGCATTAAAATTGTAAAGAAAAAATCCACTTAAAATGTTATTTGAGACTTTTTGGATGGATTTTGAAAAATCACACGTGTTTTATTTTTCTCTTTATATAAAAAGAAACATTAGAAAAAAATAGGCTTGTTTTCTGTGTTACTATTGTAAGAGTTGCATAGAAAATTGTCAGATCAGAAGATATGCTCAACTTTTTCTAAGTTAAATTTGTATAGGTAAAATGTTATTAAAATAAATATTTCTGAAACTATATGCTTTATGGGAAAACTCTGGAGTTTTGTCAATGTGCTTAATTTATATAATATGTATATACCCTTGGGAAGAGCACTGATCAAAACTCTTTAGGGACAGAATGTACTATACTGCAATAGAGAATTTTACTATCTTCCTTCCTGATATACTAATTATCATAATAAACTAAACACAGTCAGAAATTAATCCTTTTATCCTCTGTGGGTAGTTTTGATTTTACTCTTACACTTGCTTGAAGGTTCTGCTACAAGCCAGTCTTTGTATATTCAACAAATAAACATGGTCTCAGAGTTTTGTAGAAAAGTATTGTACCAGACATGTCAAACTACTGACCCTTAAAAGAGTGGACCCATGTGTATAGGTTTCTGACCAAACATCACTTAGATAACTTCCAGACCATACCTGCTGACTGAGGTAGGATTTCCAGGACTCATTTTAGTCTAGTATAAGTCAGCTGCAGGCAAATGGATGGATAAGCCAAGATCCAGCAGAACAAAAACTAATCACATAGGACTGAATAAATACTGAAGGAAATTACCCTGTGGTTGCTTGGAATATTGTTGATGTATTTTTAAGGTTTCATTTTCCAGATATGTAAGGAAGACCCTTTTCTTCTTTCTTAAGCTATTCACAGTCAACAACAATTTAATAAACTCTACTTCTATACATTGAAATATGACATCTTAAAATGATATCTGATTCTCTCTGACCTTCCAGAATTTATAAAATCTTGACTCTCCTTAATTTTCATTGCAAAAACAAAAAAAAAGTAGATTACATAGTTTCTACTGCAATATCTTCTCCTTCTTACAAGCACATAATTGACAAATTGTGCAGTCATAGCCATACTTCAAATATCTTATTTGAGAATGATGCTTACTGAAAAAAGTGTAACAAGTTAGTTTTAAATAATAATGTTTAGCTTTCTTGACAGAGCCAAAGTATAAAAGTTCTGTTAGAAAAGCTGGCCTTTTACCTTGTTCATTTGGCTTAGTCTTTTAGTGCTGGGGATAGACCCCAAATCTGGCTATAAACTGGACCCAAAACTGGCCATAAACAAAATCTCTACAGCACTGTGAAATTTTGTGATGGCCATGACACCCACACTGAAGTGGGGGTTGTGTTGATTGGAATGCTGGCAAGGAATACCTGGCTCACCCAGGGTGGAAAACTGCTTAAAGGCATTCCTGAACCACAAACAATAGCATGAGTGATCTGTTCCTTAAGGACATGTTCCTGCTGCAGATAACTAGCCAGAGCCCATCCTTTTGTTTTGGCCCATCCTTTTGTTTCCCATAAGGAATACTTTTAGTTAATATATAATCTATAGAAACAATGTTTATCACTGGTTTGCTGTCAATAAATATGTGGGTAAATCTCTGTTCAGAGACCTCAGCTCTGAAGACTGTGAGTCCCCTGATTTCCCACCTCACACGCTATATTTCTCTGTGTGTGTCTTGAATTCCTCTAGCACCACTGGGTTAGGGTCTCCCTGACCGAGCTGGTCTCCACATTTTAGAATGTAAGAAAGATAAATTCCTTCCAGTGTAAGAGCTTTGAGAAATGTTGGGGACCTCAGGAAGAAAATAATTTACTCAGATTTACAGGCACTGCAGTTGAAATCTGGCAGAGAACATTTCTTGGGTTTGTTTTGTTATCCTCCCAATAGCAAATAGAGACCTTTAAAAGCATAAACCAAAATTCCTTGTGAAGACATTCATAAAGAAGTGAATTTTGTGGCTTACACAAAAGATACAATATCTAGGAATATACCTAACCAAGGAGGTGAAAAATCTCTATGAGAACTACAAAACATTGCCCAAAGAAATCATAGAAGACGCAAACAAATGGAAAAACCATTCCATCCTCATGGGTAGGAAGAGTCAAGATCATTAAAATGTCAGTAGTGCCCAAAACAATCTACAGATTCAAAACTGTTTCTATCAAATTACCAATGTCATTTTTCACAGAATTAGGAAAAAAACCCTAAATTTCATATGGAACCTAAAAGAGCCCAAATAACCAAGGCAATCCTAAGCAGAAAGAACAAAGTTGAAAGCGTCACATTACTTGACTTCAAACTATACTGCAAGGCTGCAGTAACCAAAACAACATGGTACTGGTACAAAAGATAGACGCACAGACCAATGGAACAGAGACCTTTGAAATAAAGCCACACAGCTGCAACTAACTCATCTTTGAAAAAGTTGACAAAAATAAACAATAGGGAAAAGACATCCTATTCAATAAATGGTGCTGGGAAAACTGGCTAACCATTTGCAAAAGAATAAAACTGGGCCCCTATCTCTCACCATTTATAAAAATTAATTCAAGATGGATTAAAGGCTTAAATGTAAAACATCAAACTGTAAAAAAGTCCAGAAGAAAATCTAGGAAATACTCTTTTAAACACTGGCCTAGGCAAAGGAATTACCATGAAGACCCCAGAAACAAATGCAACAAAATAAAAAATAGACAAATGGGACTTAATTAAAGAGTTTTTGCACAGCAAAAGAAACTCTCAACAGAGTAAACAGACAACCTACAGAGAAAGAGAAAATATTTGCAAACTGTGCATCTGGCAAAGTACTAATATCCAGAATTAATAAGGAACTTAAACAAATCAACAAGAAAAAAGTCAAACAACCCCATTAAAAAGTGGACAAAGGACATAATCAGACTCTTTTCAAAGGAAGATATACAAACAGCCAACAAACATGAACAAATTCTCAGTATCACTCATCATCAGGGAGATGCAAATCAAAACCACAATGAGCTAGCATCTCAGGCCAGTCAGAATGACTACAATTAAAAAGTCAAAAAGTAACACATGTTGGCAAAGTTGCAGAGAAAAGGGAATGCTTATACACTGTTGGTGGGTATGTAAATGAGTTTTGCTTCTGTGGAAAGCAGTTTGGAGATTTCTCATGGGACTAAAAATAGAACTACCATTCAACCCAGCAATCTCATGACCCAAAGGAAAATAAATACTTCTACCAAAACTACACATGTCCTTTTATGTTAATTGTAGTGCTATTCATAATAGCAAAGGCATGGAATCAACCTAGGTCATCAACAGTGAGTCGGGTAAAGAAAATGTGGTACATAAATATCATAGAATACTATGCAACCATAAAAAAGAATGGGATCATGTGTTTTGCAGGAACATGGATGGAGTTGAAGGGCATTATCCTTAATAAACTAACACAGAAGCAGAAAACCAAGATAACACATATTCTCACTTATAAGTGGGAGCTAAATCTTGAGTTCACATGGACATAAAGATGGGAATACTAGGCACTGGGAACTCCAAATGGCTGGGGTAAGGGAGGGGCCAAGGGTTGCAAAACTTTCTACTGGTAACAACGTCCACTATCTGGGTGATAGGATCAACAGAAGCCCAAACTTCAGCACCAAGAAATATACCCTTATAACAAATCTACATGTGTACCCCCTGAATCTAAAATAAAAATGAAAATTAAAAAAATAATTTTATGACTTTGTAGGTTTTTAAATATTCTGTGATATTTGATTTCCAAAAGAACACATAAGGAGAACTGCAGGGTTAATTAAAACTCTTGCTGAACCTATATAAACAACCAGGCCAAACCTAACCAAACTAGTCAATTCTTTGTAATTATTAATTACAAAGTCTTTCTTTGTTATTATGATATGAAAATAAGTTGGGAGGATTGTCAGAAAAATAATTGTGAACAGACAAATTGAAATGCAAGGCTACAGCAACCAAAATTATTCCTGGGTAGCCTTTTCTGCAAATACATCAGAATTATCTCTGTTTTTCATTTACCTTGAGCTATTTTACACATTTTTTTTTTTTTTTTTTTTTTTTTTTTTTTTTTTTTTTTTTTGACAGAGTCTCGCTCTGTCACCCAGGGTGGAGTGCAGTGGCATGATCTTGGCTCACTGCAACCTCCGTCTCCTGGGTTCAAGCAATTCTCCTGCCTCAGCCTCCAGAGTAGCTGGGATAACAGGTGCGTGCCACCATGCCCAGCTAATTTTTTGTATTTTTAGTAGAGACTGGGTTTCCCCATTCTGGCCAGGCTGGTCTCGAACTCCTGACCTCGTGATCTGCCTGCCTCAGCCTCCCAAAGTGTTGGGATTACAGGCATGAGTCACCATGCCCAGCCTTTATGCCATTTAAGTAGTAGGTACTGACAATGGTGAAAGTAATTCTTATCCATATACAGACAGTGCATTTTGACAGGTGGAGGTGCAATTGATTTTCATTTACCCTGTAGAAGAAGCCAGTTTATTATCTATTATATTGAGCACAATAATTTCATCATTCCTGTTTATGTATGTATGCTTGCTTTTAGGATAATCTGTTGAACAGATATAACATCTTACATGCTCTCTCATTCATTAATGAGTTAAATTACATATTTTAAATGTGTTCATATTATATTTAGATGAGAGTTGTGATTTTACCTTTTTAGAAATATAATACTATGTGTGTGTGTGTGTGTATGTGTGTAATACTAATTTGCGTTTCAAGCCCTTTATTGTTTTTTTCTGCCTTTACTGTGTAACAGGTGCTATTCAAGTAGATCTACAAGTCTTTTCGATTCTAAGAACAACTCCGTCATGGAGGTATTATTAAGCTCATTTTCCATCTAAGGAAATAAACTTGCAAGATATTAAGTGGTGAAATTATAATTTAAACTTGATTTTTTCCAATGCTTGTAACTTTAGCAAAAGGTTGACTTTTCAAAATATTTCATGAAAAGCCAAAATGCAACTGGTGGATACTACCATTTACTGCAATATAATAGAATGTGACATAATTGTTTGGATAATCAAATCAGGAATTAAGCTATAAGAAAACATTATTTCAGGAAAATTTTCAGAGAGATGAAGGAAATTGGCATCTAATGTGCACCTTCTGTTGACATTAAAAAATATAAATACACTGGAAAATTTGCCAGTATATCATTCATGGTATAGTTCTATAAAATTGGCTAGCTTCCTAACTTCCAACCTTCCAGCAAGCCTATTAACCTTAGCTGGTATTGTTTTGAACAACTTTCAGAATCATCTACTTTATCACCAAAAGCAAGGAATTGCTTGTTCTATTTTTATGTTTTCAGTTTTTTTTTTTTTTTAAATAGAATGCTTGATGGAACTGCTTTTTCTTACATACCTCAGCAATATGACTTGCCTGTACTTAGATATGAGATAACATTTTGAATGTCTTGCTGTAAAATAATTCTCTCCATGTAAATTGCAATGCCTTTGCATTTTGCTTCCTTTTACAAATTTTCTCTAGTCTATAAACATAGGTTTTCTATAATTGTTTTTGTAAGAACAATAAAATGTTTCTCTCCCTTGTCCCAGAATTCTATTTGGAAATGTCTGCTTGCTTTCAAATGTTCACCAATTTTGACTTCCCTCTAAATTGAAAAGTCCAAAACAAAAACTTCACTTGTGCTTGTGACAATACTAGATAGTCTATGTCTTAATTGATTATCTTATCCTTCATGATTAAGTTTTGGTAAGCCACAGAGAACCTGTCTTCCCCTGTCCATTTCTATATGTCCAACAATATTAGAGTATCCACTTGGGTGAGTAATTGCATGGCCTTTAATCTTTTACCTAATCAGTGAATACATTATAAAGTTATGTATACTGGGTGAGCCCCTTCTGAGCACAGAGCAAATTTCATTTTTCTCTCTTCTTTTTCTCTTTTTTATGTTTAAATTTTTCTTTTTAATTCTAGCACTTATTATCAATGATATCCCAGACACACCCACTACACTCATGCAGTTGGAGTGAGTGGGTATCTCCACTCCTGATATCACCAGGACTAACTACTCTGCACCTTCAACAGACTTGTCTGACTCCTTTACTTGAATATTTCTTTGGAAAAAATATGTTAATGCTTTCACGATTCTTAGATATGGAGCTTCTTTCTCTGCCTCTAATGTGGTTTTCTTGTATGTTTTTTGGTTGATTGCCTTACTCATTAACCCTATGTTTAATTCTTTTGTCTATGTTTATTTCATTCTCTACTGTCTCCTTTATACCACTCATACATCCAAGTACTGGATTTTAAACTGATCATTTCAAATGATCTCAGTCTCTTTTTATCCTGGGCTTTCCATTGCGTCAGTATTACTCTAACGTTATATATAAATTGTTACTCAAAATTAGCAAGTCAAGGCTAATTTTATTAACTTCTCTAAGAAACATAACATTTGAACAATTCTTAATTCAACATCATTCTGCCTTACTATCAATCTTTATTCAAAAGTGGCATAGATAGAAAGTAACTGTATGGCTACTTTGACTCACCATCTCATTGGCTTCTCATGTGTTCATACTACCATTAAAGTCTGCTTATACCCTCTTAAATAAGCATCTTGGTTTCTTCTTCCCTTTCTGTTTAAACAGCTACTACTTACGTTGAAGCCTTCATAATATATATCAGGCAAATAGGTAAACACTGATCTTTACATTTCATATTCTTACCTTAATATAATAAAGCTATGCCTTGGAATTTCTTAAACAAACTTTATCCCCACCCCATTTCTATTGTATTACTTCAAGATTCTTAACTCATTAATTAAAACCCCTCCACTTTTCAATATCCATTTCCAGATTCAGCTATTTAAAATCTTTCAACATTTTTCACAAATGGCTCTTTAGTTTGTTAACTGTATTTTTAAATACATTTGGATGGACATTAATTGTATTTTATATACTCTGTGATCATTATATTGCTCAGACAAGTCTAGCATGTTTTCTGTTAGCCATGTAGATAAGAGTTCTAATATTTAAAATCAAATAATGCAATTAAATGGGGAACAGTTTTTCTTCGAATATATGGTCTAGTATTAAAACAATGTTTGGGTAAATTACTTTGGAATTTGACCTCCACATTTGAATTCAGAACCATTAAAAATCTCTTTATCTTTTCTGACAAACCCTGGAACTAAATGCGGCATTTTCATTCTATCCACTATTGAAAACATGTGATTGATCATATTTTTCTCTCTTCATTCATTCTCTCATTTGTTCACCCACTCATTCATTAGCCATTTTATGAGCATCAACTTTGTATCAAACCCTTGTGAATGCACATATATACTTATATATGCATATATATACCCATATATATATATATATACACACACACACACACCCCTATATACATATATAAACAAGACATCACTGTATTTTAAATGCTTACATCCAATTGGGCAAGAAAACAAATACAATATTAAAATGCAATGTGGTAAATATCACAATTATGGTATGGCAAAAATGCTATGAAAGAACAATCTCTAAAGTATTTGAATGTTACAAGGGAGAAGAGGGGATTCAATTTTGTGGAAAGAGAGACAGCACAAAGTCTTCTAGGCAGAGGCACAAAGTATTCTCTTGTGAAATGGCAGGTGACTCTAGGAAAGCAGTGTGAGGTAAGGCATGAGGCAGAGTTTGCTTGTGATTTTAAATGAAATAATTGCTTTCCCCTGCTTTCTTTGTTTCTACCAGTATTTCATAAGAACTTTCTTTTGTCGCCCCCACAGTTTGCAAAACTCTTTTGAAAGAGTTTAGGACCAGTACTAATGTAGTGCTTTGTTTTAATGAAATGAAAATAACTGTTAAAACTCAATTTGCAAGTGCCATGGTAACTGTGTAGTTGAATTTATTTTCTTGTTCTCTATAGACACAACATCTGAGCTAGCCTGTCACAGTAGCCTCTATTTAATAAATGGAATAGTCATGAAGTAAATTAATGAATGTCTCAACATGTACATTTTTACACCTTTATCTAGGCTTTCACATGGACAGCTCTCACTGGTTTGGCTCAGATTCACTTCAGTTCATACACTCAAGAACACATTTATCAGGCACCAGACAGTGAGGCTCTTTTAGACAGTCACTATACTGCAGGAGAGAAGCTGAAGAGTGAAATTCTAATTATTCTTGACACAGGGCATTCTAAGAGTGTCTCATGCCAAAATAATGAAAGTTATCTTTTTTCCAGGAAATTGAAAGACGATGCAAGAAGTGTCTTCAGGTTTCCACGGAAATGGAATTAAATGAGAAACATGTGGTACTTTCTGATGGAGACAGATCATCCTGAAATCACTTCACTTCTGCGGGCTGAATAGAGAAATAACGATAAATCTTTTCAAAAACAAAGGAGAGAAAAACGTAGGAAATACATCAAGCAATACGTTTATGGCACCATTAGTATGCCTCTATACAGAAGGTTATTTATAATGGTGGAATTGTTTGTCACACAGCATATGAAAAAAGGAAATTCAAATTATATAGATGGGTTACAGTGTTAAATATGATCTTGCAAACTCTAGATATGTCACCTTCCTAGATGCAAACCTTATTTTTAATTTTTAGCAACATTTTAACAAATTAGAGATGTATGCATATTCAGCATGGTTTAAACTCAGATCATTCGGATATTTTCTAAACAATCCTCAGTAGAAATTTCAACAAGTTTATCTTGTTCTCATACATGTGTTTATGAACAAAGGGTTATTTTGAAGTATTGTTAATGGTGAATAAATGTATGCTATGGAATAAATTATTTACAACTGTGGACCTACTTCATGAAAAATGTGTATAAAGCACACAGAATTCAGACTTCTTCCTTCCAAAAATAAAGTCTCTGGTTCATACTTCTCCCCATCATGCTCCATTTCCAATTATGCACCATTGAACTATTCACATGTAATTATATAAGAATGTTTATGTTTAAGCTTAGCAACAATAAATTTTTCATCACTTCAAGAAATAATATATGTATCCATGAGAGTTAAAAAGACAACGTTTTATCAGTCTATAACTAGCCTCATGTTCCGAGTGCAAAGGCAAACTATATTATCACAATATAAATATTTTCATGTGAAAATATAAGAATAAACTCTCATGCATATTCATGTAAAACAAAACAAGTATATGGCTACAAAATGTCCTGTGTTGGCAATATTTTTGTCATAATCGGCATTCCTGTTTCTCTTAACCAATCTTCTATCATTGATAGAAAAGAACTATTGATATTTTAATAAGATTAAGTTAGAAAGGAAAGTGTAACAGTGCTTATTTTATTCCACTCAGACTCCACTACAGACCTGGAAGTGGTCGTGCCTGTGGAGGCAGAAGGGCTGTGGGGAGTTTTCATTTAGCAGCCTAGTCTAGTAAGCTAATAAATACAAATTTGACTCTTCGCTCTCTCCTTCATGTCTTCATATACTTCCCCAATGGTATCAGCTGCAAAAAAATGAAGACTGAATCAGACTGAGATGTAAGCAAGGATTGCACTCTGAGTTAGGCAGCTGTCAAAAATAATGTGATTCCTTATGTAATATTAGAGAATAGGTAGAGATACATACATAGTTGTATTTTGTTATTTGATTTGACCATTAAAGTACAGTTCTGTCTGCCATACATTTTTCCATACTAGAGAGTAACCTCTATTAAATATTAGGTTCTAAATTCTGCCTGCTATGAATTTTCAACCAAAGAAAAGAAAGCCATTTAAATAAACTGCTATACAAGATACTAAAATTTAATGATATAATTTAAGTGTTATAATTTTTTGAAAGGACATTAGAGTTCAGAGTTAAACGTCTTCATTTGCAGATGCAGAGGCAGTTGAACAATACGTTTTAACGGCTTGTTCAAGGTAATTTTTAGCTTTTATTGGACATAAATTGCGTGTTCTATTTAGGTTCAAAATTCTTGTATGTCTAATGGTACTTCTCAAAAATTTTCCATTACAATATAAGATGATGCCTGTATTGAGTGAGGAATATATAACGGGGAGGTCATTCTACCCCCACAAAGAAATAACAAAGTGGTAATTAGGAGATGTAACTGAAAGATGAATCTAGTTCAGAAATACCCCCATCCCTCCTCACAGTTCAGAATAAAGGAACTTTCTATGAGAATTTTGTTCTAAACTAGGGTTTTAACTGTGACATGTTAATTTGCAACATGTTAATTTGTGGCATATTAATTTAGGGTGCTGTAAAAGAGAGAGAGAGTGGAAAGAGAGAGAGGGAAAGGAAGAGAGAGAAAGAGAGAGAGATAGGGAGGGAAATAGCTTGTAAATGAAGGGACAGATAAAGGGACAGAAGTACAATTGCAAGCTGACTAGGCATGACTTTCTACGCAATGCAATTGGCACTGCAGAATCAACTTCCTCCTGCCTGCCTCATTCAACAGTGCACAGGTTCACTGCCTGTCCACTTCATAGTAAGAAGAGAAATAGAGGACGTTTAGTTTTTTTGTTAAGTCTAGATGACCTTTTTAGGAATCAGCTTAATTACTTTGATGGGAAAAGTCAGAGATTTAAAAACAGGCATGAGGAATTCACACAAAGGTGGTGTGATTTAAAAAAAAAAAAAAAAAAAAAAAAAAAAAAAAAAAAAAAACAAAAAAAAAAAAAAACCTCATTGTACAGTGGTATGCAAGGAAGCATTTCTTACCACTTTCTCATATTTAAATCTGGCTTCTTGTTTCAGAGTTATGACAAGTTTAGTCAGAGCGGCGGTGGAACAGAGGTCATTTTATCAGGCGTGAGTGGGATGGAAATTCTGTCCCACTTCCCACATACCACAAAGTAGTGACCTAAACACATTTGAGTTTGAACAGAGGGGTACATAGGCTAGAGAAGAGAAAGCAAACTATTATGATCACTCTAATTCACTGAATATCAATATTTCTTTACCATCTTACCTCACTGTTCACTTTTCTACATATTGTCTAGTTACATTGTTTCATTTTTTTTAATTGCCAAAGTTATTTTCTGATCTGTGGTCAAATCTTTTCTTTTAGTTATTAGAAACCCTCTGAGTGTGGAGGATAATATATAATAAGACAGCCACATTTATGAAACTGTGGATGATATGTCTGAGCATCACAGATTTTTGGCAACATATGGATATTGATTAGATTTTCACATTCTATTTTATTCCCTTTCCTCGGGATTTTGTTTCCAATCTGCCAGGGAAGAGAAGTTAAATTATTTTACTGCAGAATTTCAATATATAAAAAGGTCACTATTTCATAGCTACTCCTTAGGTAAAGATAGGGGCTTAAAGAAGAACGAATATTAACTCTATATATGGTCACAACAAAGAATCTAAATATATTTAGCATGATAAATTAGGTACTTCCAATGCAAGCTGAAAAGGTCTACAGTCATAAACCATATGACATTTTGGTCAAAGACAGATGGCATATATGAAGGTGGTCCTATAAGATTATAATATGATGATGGTCTCATAAAATTATAATACCATATTTTTACTGTACAGTTTTTGTGTTTAGATACATACACTTACCATTGTATGACCATTGTCTACAATGTTCAGTGGTAATATATTGCCCAGGTTTGTAACCTAGGAGCAACAGAGTATGCCATGTACCCTAGTTGTGCGGCAAACTTCACCATCTGGGTTTGTCTAAGTATGCTCTATGATGCTTGCACCATGATAAAATTCCCTAATGATTTATTTCTCTGCATGTATCCCCACTGTTAATCGATGCGTGGATTGCAGGTTTTAGAATCTCTATTCTGGGCCATTAATCATATATTTAGGGATTAACAATATATATTTTTAAGACATCTGTTACTTCCTGTCTGTTAACTAAGAAAGGGTTGAAGTGGAAAGAAGGGAATTAGTACTTATTTAGCACCTATTTTGTGCCAGGTACTATATTCCATGTATTTTTTTTTTCATTTAATACAGTATCTTATGAAGTATGTGTTCTTCATTTTTTAGGCAAAAAGTCTCAGAAGTTAAGGAAATTTAACATATATTGAATGTTATTTAACATATATTGAAATTTAACATATATTGAATATAAAGTGTTTTCTTTTTTTGAGACTTAAAGGCTTTTTTCTTTACCATTTATGACCTATGTCACTGGATCCTATCTGGTATATAAAGTTGTACTGAGAGACGTGCGTTTCTGACTTACTCTTTAGATGCTGCCTTACAGTTCACTGAAAACGATCTCAGAGAAAGAGGGAGAATAATTTCTTGACCAGTCCTTCTGTAATATAGAAAAATGCAGCTTGAGAACATGGCCTCAGATTTAACCAATTGCACAATCAATGATCTCTATGCAATCAGAGAGCACAGGAAAGGCCGGGGCACAGCTGAATTGCTCTGAATTCTCTTCAAGTCTGTTCAACTCTGCAGGAGCTGCCTTCCACTAGAGACCCATCTTTTCTTTCCTGGCATCTTGTGATAGCCTCTTTACTGGGCTTCCTATAGCTTTTATAACTATATTTGTGCTCCTTCCATACGGTCTTCATATAGCCAAAATGATATTCCCCAAACTCATATTCAGTCATCTTACACAACTACTTTTTAACCTTTTAGTGGTTTTTCACTCTCATTAAGATGAAGTTCAACATTCTTAAACTGTTCTTTAAGCCCTTGTGTTATCTGACCCCTTTGATCTGGGCATTAGAGTATAGTTTTCTGGAGAAATGTGAATGGGTTGTGGATATTGCCAGATGGTTGTACCTGTATACATATCTAAAACATTTTTATATCTAAACATTTTTATATCTAAACCTATATTTGGATATAAATATATCAAAATCTATAATTACTAATACGTTTCTATGAGGTTGTTTTCTGTTGCTGCTGTTGTTTTAGAAGTGGGGTCTTGCTCTATCATCCAGATTGGAATGAAGTGGTGTAATCATAGCTCACGTAGCCTGGAATTCCTAGGCTTAAGGAATCCTCCCACCTCAGCCTCCCAAGTAGCTGGGACTAAAGGCATGTGTCACCATGCCCAGCTAATTATTGTTTTATTTTTGTAGATATTGGGTCTTGTTACATGTTCAGGCTGGTCTGTAACTCTCGGCCTAAAGTGACCCTCCCACCTCAGCCTCCGAAAGGGCTGGGATTACAGGCTTCAGTCACTGGGTCTAGTCTCCCATGAGCTTTTTCCTTATACAGAAGATAAAATAAGGAATCTTATGAAAGAAATCATTAGGAACCCCTTTACAGATTTTGATGAATCTTAGGTAATGCCTGAATTTCTTTCTCTTGTCTTTCAAAAAATATCTGAGGTCAGTCTGAAGCTAGGATATTGTTTGCGTTAGCCCATCTTAGAAGCATTCCTTGGAAGCCATTTTTATAAGATGGTGTCTGAGTAAAAATTATTCAACTATGAAACATAAAGGAGAAATATGGAGCATAAAATATAGCCAGGTTTTATGAAAAAACTAGGTGTCAGAGGGGAGACAATTCCCAAGGCCATGCAAGGGTTAAAAGAGAGCTAGTCACTGTGATTCCAATTCATTGCTTTTCAACCACTCCGTAATCACTTGCTTTCTAAATTTCAGAAAACATTTTAAAATAAGGATTATCCTTTCTTATATTTGTTCTGTCAGCCTATTACATTGCATTTGAGGATAAAAAGTCAGTTTCTGTGCAAATAAGCAAAGTCTCTGTGCCAGGTTCTTTGGACAAATGATTAATAGGGTCAAATTTTAATAGGTGCATGAAGTCCTACATTGCTATACTATTGCTTAAAAATCACACACATATTTATTTATTTTAAATACGAACAAAAGGAGCTAAAAATCAAATCAGATATAAGCAGGTGAAACCACTCCAAGTACACTGGAAAATTTATTGAGAAATGTGATATATTTAGTAAATTGAAACATACTTAATGAACTATAATGATACAAGTTCTTTTTGTATGTTTTGAAAGTGGAATGTCATAAATTCTTATCAGAGAAAAAAACAATATCTATTTTAATAAAAAAACAGGATAGATGATTATATTAACATGCTTTTCATGTTCCTGTTACACATAGAAAGGAAAGTTTAAAATCAAGAAAACATAGACTTAAAAAAAAAATGACTGTGTGGAACTAACTGCTTTGTTTCACTTTTTGAACTGTTTCTCAGTTCATGGTCTGCTTGTATCTCTCTGCTAATATACTTTGAATAGGGAGAATTCTTTTCAGTGATTGGCATGACTTTGATTCAGCACAACAAGGACAAGCTAGTTTGGATAGATAGATATACATTTTTTTTTTTTTTTTTTTTTTTCTGTATGGTAAGATCATAGAGTTCCACTTGTAATGTGTAGTTTCTGACTCTCTCAGTTAAATCAACACAATTGAAATATGCTTTGTTGTTTTAAATAACAGCTTGGGCAGAATATGTACCTGCCATCAAACACAGGAAATAGATTTGACACAATCTTTTTACACTGGTCAATTATAAAAATGAGGAATTTATACTTTGAGCCACCACATCATCCAAAAGTAAATCACTCTTTTAAAACTACTCTTTCTAGTAACTCATAGATGAAATTCGTAGTAGTTCTGTGGAGACAGAAGTCACATGATTGAATGATCTCTCTGCTATTAAACAACTGAATAATGTGCTATGTTGCATAAATTAGATAATTTACTTGAAAATATCTTATACATAGAAAAGATGTATTGTGGTAATTATTTGAGAAACTTAGAGGATAATTTATTACATTTCTCTTTTACAAGGAAGTGTTTTGGTTAAGGATTATAAGGTGTCATTAAACAGTAATGGAAGGATATTTTCATTTTAACTGGATAAACAACCTGCAACACTCAATCATTGCATGCACAACTGACTCATCTCACAGTGGACTTGATGTAAGTGTGAAATATTACACTGTAATTTTAAACCACTGAAGATTATGTTTTATAGTCGTGTAACTTAAATTATGTTTTCCTATATATTATACAAGAAATTTTTAAACAAATTTTACAAAACACAGTATAAATGAAAATATTGATAAATATGGTAATATTAAAATAAACCACTATCAAATACAAACATAAATGCTTCTTAGAGACAATAGGAATTATAAAAATATAAAACTAAATGATTCAGACCTCAAATGTATATAGATATTACAAAGCAATAAGAACAACAACAACAACAAAAAACTAATAGAAGAACTGTTAAAATGTACCAACAGGCAAGTCAGAGAAGAAATCATAGTAGCCAAGACATTTTTGAAAAAAAATAAATGGCATACAAAAATTCAAATTCAAAGGAAATATCATATTTTTAACTTCTATATTGAAAATAAATATTAACATTCTAAAAATATTAAGTGTTATCAAGGATGTAGGCAAAGAAAACCCAGATTCTGTGCTAGTGGGAATATAAACTAGGTAATTTTGGAAGGTAATTACACAAATTTAGTAAAGTTGAAGATGTACATATTCTAAAACTAACTGCTTACATTCTAAGTTTATTTCCTCAGACATCTTTTACTTGTGTAAAATAATTCATTAGGACATTAGTTATAGGAGTGAAGTATTTTTTTTTCTAAAGCAGAGTGTTAATTTACTTGTATATTTTTACAAATGATGCTATTTAGTTCATAAAATATTTGAAATAGAATTCATGTATAAACAAAGAAATTTCACATAAAAAGTTGTGAAGTAAGACAACTGTAGAATGGGAATCTCAATATTATATTTTAAAATATAAAAGTATGCAAACTGGTTAGTATGTACTAAGTATGAACTCATATGTATGGAAAAACACTATGAAATGTTTGGAATAAAAATCACTATAATTTAGGATAGTAATTCTGTGCTAGACAAAGGGAAAAAAGAGGTGAATAAGATCAATGTATTAGTCTGTTCTTGTATTGCTGTAAATAAATACCCACAAGTAGGTAGTTTATAAAGAAAAGAGGGTTTAAATTGGCTCACAGTTCTGCAGGCTGTACAAGAAGCTCAGGAAACTTACGATTATGGTGGAAGGGGAAGGGGAAGCAGGGACGTCTTACATGTCTGGAGCAGGAGCCAGAGAGAGCGAGCAAGGAGGTGCAACACACTTAAATGACCAGATCTTGGGAGAATCACTCATTGTCACAAGCAAGGGGGATGATGCTAAACCATTCAGGAGAATCACCCCCATGATCCAATCACCTTCCACCAGACTCTACCTCCAACATTGGGGATTACAATTGAACATGAAATTTGAGTGGAAACACAGATCTAAACCACATCAATCAAGAAAGGAGAATTCAGAATTTTAATTATATCTGTAATGTTTGTATTTAAGAAATAGTAATGAGACTTTAGCTTCCAGAATTGGTGCACTAGTAAATCTGAATCAACAATCCTACTGAAAACTACAAGAAAAGCTGGACAAAGACTAAAGAAGCATCTACTTGAAGTAATTGGCAAGTCACCAATTCTCCAACTATTGGAGGATGTACAATTCAAGGCATCTGAGCCTGGCATTTAGGGCCATTTTAGCCCTCTGGGTATGTGCCAATCCAGGAAGAGGTAACAGAGTTTAAGACCCTGGGAACTATTTTTGAGAGTCTCAAGAGACCAGGGAAACAAAAATTAGAGTCCATACATTTCCATGATGTAAAAGATGCCCTAGAGAAATTCCTCATCTTTGTATTGGGATCCTAAAGTGTTGGAATACAGGAGCAAGTTTTACTTACAGTGAAATTGACATTCTGAGGAACTGCAACCCAGCATCAATTAAATTTAATCACGGATACTTGATTTAGTTGATCTGGGATTGTTATGATGCCTAAGCCCCTGATAGAAATTGTCAAGATTGTGGTTACTTTAGGAGAGGAGACGGAATAGTAATGAAAGAGGACAGGAACGCAATCTGTGGGTTGTGGCAAACTTTTTTTAACTTTGGTAGCGGCTACGAAGGTAATAATTTTGTGATAAATCTTGGGCAGTATATTTTTTTGTTTTGTGTACTTATAGACATATTGAAATATTTCATACTACATCAGTCTAAATAAGTCTTTTAAAAAGTTAGTAGGAATTCAAAAAATGTGAACTCATATTTCAAAAAGTCAAGAAAATAAGACAAATTTATTAATATTTGATAAAGCTGGTTTACTGCTACATTGATTGCTTTTTTGTATCATATACATCACAAATTAAGTAGTAACAGAGTAATGGCATATTAACACCATGTTCATTCTGAGAAAGACTGGGCAAAAAAAAAAAAAAAAAAAAAAAATCACTGTCATTCCAAGGGAGCAAAATATTACATCTAGCTTACTAAACAACTTGTAGGTGATATTTACAACAGCTGGAAGCCATTTCAGAACGTTGTTTAGGGATCTAGATTTCTCCTCTCATCCAGTATACCTTTTCATTGATTTCATTGTTTTCAGGAAAAAAAAAATAAGTTTTTTCACAGGTCTTGGAAATGAGCACTCGCTCATGCAGTTTCAGCTCACAAAGCGAACTCAACTATCCTGTAAGAAGGCAACAAGAACCAATATTTTGCCCTTTGAACTTCCTATAATAGTTACCAAGCAGAAAAAGTTTGGGAAAAATAATTTGAATGACAAATCACATTTTTTGAACCATATAACTTGATACCTTTTTCTTGCATTGCCAGATTATTTTATTTTAGTATGCTATATACAATATATTTGTCTTTCCTAGGAGGTCAACAAGGTTGAAATTTATTTTTCTTCTATTGCTGATCTTGACAAGTCATCCAATTAGATTATTAGAGCATTTGTAAAAGCAAGTGTCATTTTTTTCCTCTCAATTTTCCTTATATCTAAAATATGCATGAATTTTTGTTTTTATGTCATCCAATATTTGAAACATTTTCTGATACACTTTTGCAGCATTTGCAGCCTTAAGCACTTGTCCTATATCAATGGGGATCTTCTGTTGTCATTTGTTTACTTCCCTGTTTCTAGAGATTAACATGAGGACACAAATCATGACTTAAAAATATTTATACCTTGTGCCTAGTAAATAATTCAATAAACGTCAGCAAATTGGTGAATAAAAATGAACTTCTAGATATTTTCTTGAGAGATCATCATGTCAATGAAAATAGGTAATCCTTGACATACTAGAACGATGGTAAATAGGAGATAGGATTGGCCTGCAGCTCCAACTTCGATGGATAGACAGGATGTGGAGACTCACATCACAAACTTTTGCTCCAATAACTACCGCAAGAACATACCAGAAAATCTCAGAGAATCCACAGACCCTTTGAAGGAACTGGGACACCATTGCAGGCTCCCTGAGATGCCGAAAAATGGTGAATCTGCTTACTTTCTCAACGGGGAGGCTCACGGTCTGGGGCAAGTTCTCAGCCCTTGTCACTGGCTGCCTGGAAATAGACTCGGTGCTGTTGTGGGGGGGATGATAGGAGCAAGATTAGCCTTTAAGACAATGGGCTGTGTGGGAGCAGGGTGAAGCCTGTGACTGCCAGCTTTCCCCCACTTTCCTGGTGACCTGTATGACTCAGCAGACACAGCCATAATCTCCCTGGGGAATAATATAACTCCACTGGACTGGGAACCACACCCTTCTCTCTCACAGTAGCCACAGCAAGCCCCACCCATGGAGAAGCTGAGCTCAGACAAGCCTATCCCTGCTGATACCTGGTGGTCTTTCACTACCTGCCCTGGCTGCTGAAGACAAAGCTCGTATTCTCTTGAGAGCTTGATGGCCTGCCCAATGCCCAAAAAACCTGAATACTTAACCAGGTGTCCCTAGGGTAAGTTTGCATCCTCCCTATATGACCACAGCTAATGTGCTCTTGAAAGCACCACCTTGGCTTGAGGCCAACCCACACAAAACAGGTGCACCAACCAAAAACACAACCAAGGACCCTCACAGAATCCACTTTACTCCCCTGCTACCTCCACAAGAGCAGGTGCTGGTATCCATGGCTGTCAGACCTGAAGATGGATCACATCACAGGACTCTTTGCAAACAATCCCCAGCACGAACCAAGATCCTGGTAGCTTCCCTATGTGGCTAGACCCAGAAGAGCAAAAACAATCACTACAGTTCTGCTCTCAGGAGGCCCCATTCCTAGGGGAAGGGAGAGAACACCACATCAAGAGCACCCCATGGATTAAAAAAATTGAACAGCAGCCCTTGAATCCCAGATCTTCCCTCTGACATAGTCTACCCAAATAAGAAGGAACCAGAAAAACAATTCTGGTAATATGTCAAAACAATATTCTTTACCACCCCCTAAAGATCATACCAGATCTTCAGCAATGGATCCACACCAAGATGAAATCTCTGAATTGCCAGAAAAAGAATATAGAAGGTTGATTATTTAGCTAATCAAGGAGGAAGCAGAGAAACATGAAGTCCAACTTAGAGAAATTAAAAACGTGATACAGGATATAAAAGGAAAAGTCTTCAGTGAAATAGACAGCATAAATTTAAAACAATCACATATTCTGGAAATGAAGGACCACATAGAGAAATGCAAAATGCACTGGAAAATCTCAGCAATAGATTAAAACAAGCAGAAGAAAGAACTTCAAAGCTCGAAGACAAGGATTCTGAATTAATTCAATCCATCAAAGAATTTAAAACCATGAAGCAAAAAGAATTTTAAAAACGAACAAAACCTCCAAGAAGTTTGGGACTATGTTAAACATCCAAACCTAAGAATAATTGGTGTCCCCAAGAAAGAAGAGAATTTTAAGAGTTTGAAAAATATATTTGAGGGAATAATCAAGGGAAACTTCCCCTGCCTTGCTAGACATCTAGACATCCCCAGTACAAGAAGCTCTCAGAATACCTGGGAAATTCATTGCAAAAAGATAATGGCTTAGGCACATAGTCATGAGGTTATCTAAATTCAAGACAAAGGAAATAATCTTAAAAGCTGTGATGTGGTTGATGGGTGTAGCAAATGACCATGGTATGTGTATACCTGTGTAACAAACCTGCATGTTCTGCACATGTACCCCAGAAGTTAAAGTATAATAATAATAATAATAATAATAATAATAACAAGCTATGAGGCAAAAGCATTAGATAATCTATAAATGAAAACATATCAGATCAACAGACGATTTCTCAGCAGAAGCCCTGCCAGCTAGAAGGAATTGGGGTCCTATTTTTGACCTCCTTAAACAAAACAAGTATCAGCCAAGAATTTTGTATCTAGTGAAAGTAAACTTCATAAATGAAGGAAAGATAGTCTTTTCCAGACCAAAAAAACTGAGAGAATTCACCACTACCAATCCAGCACTAAAATAATTGTTAACAGGGGCTCTAAATCTTGAAAAAAATCCTCAAAATACACCAAAATTGAATCTCCTTAAAGCATAATTCTCACAGACCTATATAACAATAACACAATAAAAAAGACATTCCAGCAACAAATAGCATAGAAAGAATAGAAAAGTACCTCGCATCTCAATAATAACGCTGAATGCAAATGGCCTAAATCTCCCACTTAAAAGACATAGAATGGCAGAATGGATAAGAATTCACCAACCAAGTTTCTGGGAGACTCACCTAACACATAAGAACTCACATAAACTTAAGGTAAAGGGATGGAAAAAGATATTCCATGCAAATAGACACCAAAAACAAGCAGGAAGTAGCTATTTTCATATCAGATAAAACAAACTTTAAGGCAACAGCAGTTAAAAAAAAGACAAAGAGGGACATTATATAATGATAACAGGACTATCTCAACAGGAAAATATCACAATTCTAAATGTATATGCACCTAACATTAGAGCTCCCAAATTTATAAAACAATTATTACTAGACCTAAGAAATGAGAGAGACAGCAACACAATAATAATGGGGAACTATAATACTTCACTGACAACACCATACAGGTCATGAAGACAAAAGATCAGCAAAGAAACAATGAATTTAAACTATATCCCATTACAAATGAACTTAACATATTTACAGAACATTCTACCCACCAACTGCAGAATACACATTCGATTCCTCAGCAAATTGAACATTCTCCAAGATAGACCATATGATAGACCACTAAATAAGTCTCAGTAAATTTAAGAAAATCTAAATTAGTACTCTCTCAGACCACAGGGGAATAAAATTGGAAATCAACTCTGAAAGGAACCCCCTAAATTATGCAAACACATGGAAATTAAATAACCTGCTCCTGTATGACCATTGGGTCAACAATGAAATCGACGTAAAATTTTAAAAATTCTTTGAACTGAATGATAATAATGACACAATCTGTCAAAACCTCTGAGATACAGCAAAAATGGTGCTAAAAGGAAACTTCATCTCATTAAATGCCTACACCAAAACGTCTAGAAGAGCACAAATAGACAATCTAAGGTCATACTTCATGGAACTGGAGAAAAAAGAACAATCCAAACCCATACCCAGCAGAAGAAAAGAAATAACAAAAGTCAGAGCAAAATAAAATGAAATTGAAACAACAACAACAAAAAAAAATGCAAAAGATAAATGAAACAAAAAGCTAGTTCTTTGAAAAGATAAATAAAATTGATAGACCGTTAGCAAGATTAACCAAGGGGGGAAAAAAAAAAAGAGATGGTCCTAGTAAACTCACTTGGAAACTAAGAAAGAGATATTACAACTGATAACACAGAAATACAAAGATTATTCAAGGCTACTATGAACATCTTTACTTGCATAGACTAGAAAACTTAGAGGAGATAAATTCCTGGAAATATATAACTCTCCTAGATTAAACCAGGAAGATATAGAATCTATGAACAGACCAATAACAAGCAGGAAGACTGAAATGATAATAAAAATTTGCCAACAAAAAAAGTCCAGGACCAGACGGATTCACAGCTGAATTCTATCAGACATTCAGAAAGGAATTGGTACTAATCTTACACTATTTCAAAAGATAGAGAAAGAGGTAGTCCTCCTAAATCATTCTATGAAGACAATATCACCCTAATATCAAAACCAGGGAAAAACAACAACAAAAAAGAAAACTACAGACTGATACTCCTGATAAAGATAGATGCAAAAATCCTCAACAAAATACCAGCAATCGAAGTCCAACAGGATATAAAAGAGATGATCAAGTGGGTTTCATACCAGTGATGCAGGGTTGATTTAACATACATAAGTCAATAAATGTGATACACCAAATAAACAATTAAAAACAAAAATTTCACAATCACCTCAATAGATGCAGAAAAAGCACTTGACAAAATCCTACATCGCTTTCTGTTTAAAACCCACATCAAAATCAGCATAGAAAGGCATACCTTAAAGTAATACAAGCCATTTATGGGCCGGGCATGGTGGCTCACACCTGTAATCCCAGCACTTTGGAAGGCCGAGGTGGCCGAATCACCTGAGGTCAGGAGTTCGAGACCAGCCTGCTTAACATGGTGAAACCCCGTGTCTCTACTAAAAATAAAAAAAATAAAAAAAAAATTAGCCGGGCATGGTGGTGCGGGCCTGTAATCCCAGCTAATCGGGAGGCTGAGGCAGGAGAACAGCTTTAACCTGGGAGGCAGAGGTTGCAGTGAGCCGAGATTATGCCTCTGAACTTCAGCCTGGATGACAAGAGCAAAACTCCATCTCAAAAAAAAAATTGTCATTTATGAAAAACCCACAGCCAACATTATACTGAACAGTGAAAAGCTGAAAGCATTCTCCCTGGGAAGTGGTATAAGACAGGAATGCCTACTTTTACCACTTCTATTTAACATTGTACTGTAAGTTCTAGCCAGAACAATCAGATAAGGGACAGAAATAAAGGGAATCCGTATTGATAGAGAAAGTCCAGCTGTTGCTGTTTGCTGATGAAATGATTGTATACCTAGAAAACCCTAGACTCATTCAAATGAAAAATTAACTTCATAATCATGGGGAATGTAAAGTTCGTCAACTAACTATTGTGTATTTATTTGGCAATGTTATTTATGTTCATATTCTGTTTCTAAACATATTACAGTGGAGAATTTCTCATATTAATGCCATCTGAGTAGCAGATCTTTGAGCAATCTCTGTCAATTTTCCACTAAAATACATTTAAAGACACAAGGATAAAAACTGAAATGTAAGATCCATAGTCTGGGCAAATTATCTACCAATATTAAGAATATAAAGGTATTGGCCGGGCGCGGCGGCTCACGCCTGTAATCCCAGCACTTTGGGAGGGCGAGACAGGCGGATCACCTGAGGTCAGGAGTTTGAGACCAGCCTGGCCAACATGACGAAACCCCGACTCTACTAAAAACACAAAAATCAGCCGGGCGTGGTGGCAAGCGCCTATAATCCCAGCTACTTGGGAGACTGAGGCGAGAGAATTGCTTGAACCTGGAAGGTGGTGGTTGCAGTGAGCCGAGATCACGCCACTGCACTCCAGCCTGGGTGACAGAGCAAGACTCTGTCTCAAAAAAAAAAAAATATATATATATATATACACACACACACACACACACACACACACACACATATATATATAAAGGTATTGAGAAAGAAACCTACCCAGCTTCACTTCCTTTCTGACACTAGGTTTCTTTCATAAAATAGAGTCCTCTGGAAAAGAAAAAAAAAAGATAAAATAGAGTTTATATACTTATCTCTGTGGTAAATAGAACAATGGTTGCCAAAAATGACCATGTCTTAATCGCTAGAACCTGTGACTATGTCATTATACATGACAAAATGGACTTTGCATATGTAATTAAAGATCATGAAATGGGGAGATTATTCTGGAATATCTTATGTACTCAGTCTAATCATATGGGTCCTTGAAAGTGGAGAACTGGCCAGGCACAGTGACTCATGCCTGTAATCCCAGCACTTTGGGAGGCTGAGGGGAGCAGGTCACCTAAGGTCAGGAGTTCGAGACCAGCCTGGCCAATATGGTGAAACCCCGTCTCTACTAAAAATGCAAAAATTAGTCCAGCTTGGTGGTGCATACCTGTAATCTCAGCTACTCAGGAGGCTGAGGCAGGAGAATCGCTTGAACTTGGGAGGTGGAGGTTGCAGTGAGCCAAGATTGTGCCATTGCACTCCAGCCTGGGTGACAAAGCAAGACTGCCTCAAAAAAAAAAAAAAAAGAAAAAAGAAAAAAAAAGAAAAACCAAATGAAACCAGACCAAAAAAGTGGAGAACCTTGTCAGGTTGTGATCACAGATGGGGCTTAAGGACTTGATCCATTGTCACTGGCTTTGAAGATGAAGGAAAGGGGTTATAAATAAATGAATAGGTGCAAATGCTAGAAGCTGAGAATGGCAACAAAGTGTATTCTCTACTATAGTCTCCAGAAGCAAAACAAAACAAAACACACAACCATGCCAAACCCTTGGGCTTAGCTCAGTCATACCCATGCTTCAGCCTCCAAGTGTGAGATAACAACATATTACAGCAGCAGTAGAAAACATACAGTCTCTGTACGATCTTGGATTTGCAGACTTAGTATCTATACTAACCAGAAAATTGGGAGGCCTTGTCTTTAACCCCAAAAGGCTGATTTAACTTACTTCCCTATCCACCCAAAATCTCAGGACACCTGCCATCCACAGCAAACACCAGAAAAGTGGGCAGAAAGGGTATATGGATATGTATGTAGTTGAGTTGGAAAACTAAAGCCAACCTGCCAATTCACTATTTTTAGTCCTTGTGTCAAGATCTACCGAGCTACATATATACACACACGCACACACAGACACACACACACACACAATGCATAAAACAACCTCATCAGATAACTGTTATCCATTTAACTAGTGAGGGATGTACACATAGAGATGGTACATAGCATGTGGCTTGTAAGAGATGGAGCATGGAATTTGAACTCAAGTTTGTCTGATACCAAAGGCTTGCAAGGTGTGTTTTTGGGTGTGTGTGTCACACAATTCAGCCACAATAAATAGGTTTATGTAATTCTTTTTTATTAAAATCATGTCCATGCATTTCCTTTATTCCAGTTCTTGTGTTATTTTTTATTTTATTGATAATACCCTTCCTTCATCTCAGAGCTTGTGTTCTGGTAGAGATAATCTTTTTTCCTATGAGAAACTAAATCTGCATTTTATATACCTATTTTTTATTAAAATAAACCACAGTGATGGAAAATCCTAATCAAAATGATTTTTAATAAGAAAGTGTATTGGGGTATGTAAGTTACAAGTCCTGAGGTTGAGTTGGCATCACATAAATCAAATAAGGCATGATCCAGTATGACTCAAACATGTTACCAAACAGTTTTTTTCTTTTTATTCAGTTTTTCCACTCCGCTCGTCAAGGAGTGTTCTTCAAAGCTTCTTTCTTTCTTTCTCTACGATGGTTACCCACCAGTTCTTAAGTTTACATTATCCCTTGTTCATGTTTTCAAGGATGAGAAAGTATCTTTGTTCCAGAATTATCATGAAATTCTGAGCGTTATTCTGATTAAAACAATTTAGGTTACATGGCAACCATGAAACACTGTTCTTGAGAGATTTAATGCACTGATTGGCTTCTGTTATATATTCTTGGAAATAGAGTCAGCTTTCTAGAATCAAGTGAATCCCCAAAAGACAAGCTGCCTTGTCGCAAGGGAAGTGATGTTGGAGAGGTTAATAAGGTAAGGAGAAATATGTGTATAATTAACAAACAGAAAAAATATTGTAAATGTAATGTTCTTGGGGAAAGAGTTTTACCTCTTTAAATCATTTTTAAAATCACTATTCATCATTGCAGAATTCATTTGATCTTGACAAAAGTTTATAATAAATAAAACAAATATATATGTACTTATATGACTATGCATTTAAAACACCTAAGATACTACAAAGACAAATTATGAGAATTAATAAGTGACTACCATATTAGTTAATTCTGATGCAACATAAATATATAATAATAAACTTTTCTTAAATAACAGCAATGAGAGAATAGAAATTTATAAAAAATTTAAATTTATAGCTATGGAAAAATATGAACTATACTTGAAATGTTGCTGTGTATTAAATGTTAATTAAAAAAATAAAATTGGGTCACTACTCCAAACAATATTTAAACAATTTTTAGGTAAATTAAAATTTTAAAGCAAAAGACAAAATTACATAGTATTTAACAGTAAATTTTAGTCTTTTTATTATGTAGTATAGTTAAGGGTTTCTTAAAGCATTAAAACATAAACAAAGGAAATTACTGATAAATGTAAGTATCATAAAATTTAAAATTTCTATTCTGTAAGGATTTCATAAAATATACAAGAAAAGATACAGAAATACAGAAAATTTTGCATTGTGCTGTCAACCAATAGTTAGTATTCAGCTTGTGGAGAATTTTGACAACAAGGGAAGACAACACAAGAGGAGAATGGACCAAATATGGAAAAGGATGTCCACATGAGAGGGATCATAACTGAACATTAACCAATGAAAAATTATTAACTTTACTACTAATTAGGAAAGTTAAAGGCACAGTGAGATAGTATTCTCTATCCATCAGATTGGAAAAAATAAAATTCTAAGTTGCAATAATCCTACCCCTTGATATTCAACCCAGAGGATTTTTTGCACATGTACAAAGGTAACAAGTAAAAGAAAGATACATCTGCAATTGTTTTTACTGGGGAAACAGAAAGGATCCAAATGTCTGGTAACATGAAAATTAAAAAAAAAAATAGTGACTGTATTACTCAGCTAAGGCTGCTATAAAAAAATACCACAGACTGGACAGCTTACATAACAAAAATGTATTTCTCAGGGTTCTGGAAGTTGTAAGTTCAAGATCAAGGTGTCAGCAGATTTGGTTCTCCTGAGATCTCACATGAGCTTTTCTCTGTACCAACCTAGTGTCTCTCCCTTTTCTTTTAATGACACTAGCCCTATTAAAGTAGAGACCCATCCTTATAATCTCATTTAACCTTGATTACCCCTTTGGAGGCCCTATTTCCTAATACATCACATTGGGGATTAGGGATTCCACATACAAATTTGGTAGGATGCAATGCAGTTCAGTCCATTAAGAGTGACACATTCATATAATGGATTACTGTAGAGAAGTGCAAATATATTATGCATAAGGATGAATTTCACAAACAAAATGTTAAGTACAAAAAGCAAGCATCATGTAAAGTTTTAAGATATGGAAATAATACATATTAATTGCTTTGGAAGAAAGTAATTTATAATAAACACATAAGTAACTGCATAAGAATAATTAAAAAGTTCAAAATAGTCTTTCCTTCTGCAGGAGAAAGATGAAGATTCAATAAAGAATGTGTATACCGTATTGGATACTTCAGCTCAACTATGGTGAGTTTTTTTGTTTGTTTGTTTTTTAGGCCGAGTAGTACATATCTGCTTGTTTATTCTACTTTTTTGTTTGTTTGTATTAACTTTTACATTTAAAATATATATTGTGCAACAATTTTTGTGTGAAGCCATGTTGTAGAATCTTAGGATACATTGGTAAACATGCTAAGATACCTACTCTCATGAAGCTTATATTCTGTTGCAGTAAACAGACAATAAATAGTAAGCAAAAGAAAACAGCCAATTGCATACAGTCCTTGCTATGGTTTGGACATTTGTTCCATCCAAACTTCATGTTGTAATTTAATCCAAAATATTGAACGTGGGGCCCAATGGGAGGTATTTGGGTCAGTAGGGTAGATACCTCATGAATAGGTTATGCCCTCCCTGGGGAGCATAAGTTCTCATTCTCTTTGTTTCCATGAGATATTGTTGTGAAAAAGAGCCTGGCACCTCTACCTTCTCTCTTTTGCTTCCATTTGCATCATGTGATCTCTGTACTCAGAACCCCCTTTCACTAGCCAGCCTAAGGCTGTTGACCATAAGCAGATGTCCAACCTTGAACTTTCCAGCCATCAAAATTGTGAGCCAAATAAACCAGGAATACGGAGCCTCAGATATTCCTCTTATTTATTTAGAGACAGTCTTGCTCTATAGCTCAGCTCCCCACCACCATCCTGGGTTTAAGCTATTCTTTCCTGTCTCAGCCTCCCAAGTAGCTCAAGTACTTGGGATTACAGGCATGTGCCACCACAGCCAGCTAATTTTTGTATTTTTAGTAATGACGGTTTTCCTGTGTCGCCCAGGCTGGTCTGGAACTCCTGGGCGCAAGAAATGGGCCCACCTTAGCCTGCCAAAGTGCTGGGATTACAGGAATGAGTCAGCACGCCCGGTCAGGTAATCCTCTCTACAAACAAAAACAGACTAAAGCAACATTTAGGAAAAATAAAAATTGAGCATTTTTTTTTTCAAAAGGTTATGTATTTTTCAGTATTTGTTTTCATCCAGAATAATTGTTTTCTTTTTATTATGTATCTTTTGAACGTTTCTGAATTAATCAGAACTTTTTCTCAAATTCACTGCCACAGTAAATATGTAGGCATTTGTTATATGTTATGCATTTTTTATTTAATTGTAACTTCCTTCTAGATATTTAATTTCAATGCTAATATACTTGTAAGCTGACTTAATTATGTCTTTAAAAATCTTTGGAATATAAACAAATAAATAAGAAAGGAGCAAAATATCAGGTAATCCTCACATTGCAAACAGATTGAATATGAAAGTGCATCTATTAATTATTCATTTACAGCATAATACATATCCTCTTTTTTCAGTACAGTTAAAAATCTTGATCAGCTACCAATAGTAAAATTATGAAGAGCTAATTGAAAAAAGTAATGCCAATGCTAATAAATGATAAAAATATTTTGATTACATTAGTCATTCAAAAATACAAGTTAATAATAATTTAACTTATACTAGCAAATATGTGTGTCTATGTCGGCATATATATAATGAAAATTGGGGAATTAGCTTTTATGACCACATTTTAAATAAAACAAGTTATATCCAGATGATACCATCAAAAGCATTATTTTGAAAAATGTTAAAGCACTTAGAAAATGCACATACTTTCTAAATACACATATTAGAATATTCAGTGGAAATTGAAGAATACAAAATTATTTTCTGTGACAAATTCTTTGTTCCCGATTATGTAATATACACACACATGCAGAAAGATATAAATAATGGTTGACATTTAATGAGCTCTTACTTTGTGTCAGACACTGAGCTGAGGGTTTTATCAGGATTATTTCAGTAAGTCCTCATAAGAACCCTTTGATGTAAGTACCAATATTATCTACATTTGACAGATGAGATGAGTTTTGGAGAGATTAAGTTTACAAACCTAGTTATTGCGGAATCCAGGATATGAACCAAAGAAGTTAGACTCCAGAACCTATGCTTTTAATTACTGTCCCGACTTGGAGGTCAATTGAGGTTACTCATTACGATAAAAATATAATTAGTTAGAGACTGAAGTAAGAATCCTGATTCTAAAGGTAAAGCCCATGCTATCCCAAATGTTATGCAAATTCCTAGGGGTTTATATTATCATTTTCTTTTGATTCATGGTGGTGATATTCATTATAGCATCATAAACTGTGTATAGGTGAAACCTCTGTTGTTCAGTTGTTGACTATCCTGACTCTGGAAAATTATTTCTTGCCCCATTTTCCCTTAGGCTAGAGCTTCCTAATCTTGTGGTTTTTTTCTCTCTTCTCATTCTCCTCTCTTCTTTTCTTTTCTCTACCTTATTCTGATTCACTGTTCATTTCTTATACAGATTAATTTGTTTTCTTCCAAACATGTTGTCTGTGAGGAATCTTTCAAGACATTTTGCTGGGTGCAAAAATAATTGTAGTTTTTGTCATTACTTTTAATGGTAAAAACCACAGTTATTTTTGCACCAACCTGATAATTGCCTGCTACATAAAATGAACAGGATAATGTAAACAGAATTTATATATATAGAGAGAGAGCAATATACATTTGGGAAAATTTTTGATCTCACTAAGAATTAATGAAAATATATACAGTCACAATACCATGTTTACCTCTACAATTGGAAAAGCTTTAACATTTATATGATTTAATACTGAAAAAAGGTGTTTTGGCAGTAGTACCCACTGCTGTGACTTTGCATTGCTATTTCTGGAAAGTAATTTGGCACTATATTCAAAATAATCTCAGTACTAAATTCATACACTTTGGCCCAATAATTCCATAAATATCTTCTAAATGCAAGACAGAAGACAACAGACATTGTAGGTGTTTCAATAACATGTATCAGAGCTAGCTTTAATATGAGAGGTTGAGTGCCCATGGTTCTAAGTTACACACCGTCAGGAAGTATTCCACAGCAAAATTGTCTAAGGACCAAAAATTACTGCTATAAATGATGAATTATTTTAAATTTACAGAGTCACTGACACAAACAAAAGGAAACAGATATTTTCCTCAAATCTCTGTCAACATCACTGCCATGAAAAATGGTGATTCCATGACTAGATGATGTTTAACTCTGGTAGGAGACACATCGCTGGTTCTCTTTTACTCCCTGAAGTTTGAAGTATTTCAATTATCAGAGCCCCAGTGAAGTTTACTTAAACGTTCTTAGTCCACGTTCACCCAAAAATGTTTTATATGATAGATCATCAATGTCGGTTGAATCCAAGTTTCTTTTATCCCTAAAGAATTCTTCATACGATCATGTGAATTGGCAGATATAAATTAATACATAGAAAAAGTGCACAAATTCAAATGGAGATACTGGAGGTTGGATATAACCCTCTAGTATCTCATATGAGTAGGAATAGACCTCAGGTTTACCTGATATGTCTTGTTATAAACATGTATTAGATTGTTTATCATTTGCATGCCTGTATATCTGGAGCTCTCTAGGTCTAGTATCAAAAGTAAACTACCTGGCGATTCAACCTCCATCACCACCTGCTGGGAACTATTTCAAATTTCTTCCAAAGACCCTAGAGGACTGATGCTGTGCCTTCTTCTCAGCCACACTCCTTTAGACATTCATTTAGGAATTATAGATAGAGGAAAGGTCGGTGTCACACAACCTTTTCAGTAATGCTATTGGGAAATTCAGAATTTATTTGTAAATTAATAAATAAGAAAGAGGATGAAAGAAAGTTTATACATGAAACTCTGTGGTGTAATTCTACTGAATCCTTTGAGGTTCTGTGTTCTTTCTTGCATAGTAGAAAAACTAATTACAAAATATTAGTTAGCAATGAATGACTTTTCATCAATGAATATTTATCTACTGGTATACAAAATGCAGAGATGTTTGTAAGTAGTTTATGATTTATTTTAAAGATTCCAGGTGTTTAGTTCATCAGCATATAAATATGACACCCACACAAGCATACAAGTTTATTCACCAGAGTAAATGAGGCCCCTCTAGCTATATACTTTGTACTTTCTTCAGAGATCGATTCAGCAAGAACCACATTATTTATTCAGGATGACATTAAGATGCTCATTCTTCACAAGAACAAACACATTGATAATGTTTATGCTTCATTTTCTGTGGAACACCTACACTTAAATACAGCAGAGGAGTGCATGACATTTTCTTTGCGTTTTTCATTTCAACATGTGATTACAGCTTTCTGTTTGTGGTTAGTCACTTGTGCAAGATTTCTCAGTTTAAGATTTTAAATGTTATACTTCTAGCTTTCCAAATAAGTAACCTCAACATGATTTCATTATTGCTGCTCTTTGATAGAAGTAGAGAGTAAAAATTTAAAAATACATGAGGACACCAAATTCTATTTCTCTAAAGAGAGATGAAAGGAAAAATAAATATAGAAAGCATTGAACATGAAGAAAGCCACAATAGTCATATAAAACTCTGGATAAAACAAACCTTCTGAAGAAACAGATGGGTCTTTTTACAATGAACTGAGCATTTTTATGGCTCACTGGAGCTCATACTATAAAGTGTCAATGAAGAAGGTTCGATAAGTCTCTAAACTAAGATTCAGCCTTCGTAAGGGATAGTAAACAACTCCAGGATGTGTCCAAAGGGCTTTTCAGTTCCTGCTACACAAACAACAAATATAGGAGGCAAGGTATAGCTGAGGCAAGATTCATTCTTTTGTAGTTTGTATAAAAAAATATTGGTTCTTTGGTTTCTGGGCTTAGAACCTTGCTGTTGCCTGTTTAGGGTTCACATCATTTGCACGTTTAACTCTTTAGACTCTTGGCCCCAAAGCTATTGCTGATCATTTAATTCTATATATTTCACTTTCTGATAGAACAGAAGTTATTTCCAGATCCCACAGCAGAGATTTCTTGTTTTATATATAGCCATATATATATTATATATGTATAGCCATAAAAGAAATAATTTAACAGCAAACATTTTGTTCTAAATAAAATCATATTAACCAATGTAATCATACTTTGACTAACTGAAGAAATAAAATTCAATTTCATAAATAATAACATTTCAAATAATTATAGAACATATCTGGTACAGAATATCTCATTTTGCACAACATCTTCCAGGTTCATCCATGTTGTTGCAAATGACAATATTTATTCATTTTTTACAGATGAATAATATTTCATTACTTACACAAACATACCTCAGATATGTTGTGGTTTGGTTCCAAACGGCCGTAATAAAGTGAATGTTGCAATATGGCAAGCCACATAAATTTTTTCTGGTTTCCCAGCACATACAAAAATTATGTTTACACTATACTGTAGTTAAGTGCAATATCATTATGTCTAAAAAGTACATACTTTACTTAGAAAGTACTTTATTGCTAAAATGTTAACAGTAATCTGAGTCCTTATTCATAAGTTTTTTCTTGTAGAATATGTTGCTTCAAAGTTGATGGCTGCTGACTGATGAGACTAGTGGTTACTGAACATTGGGGTAGCTGTGGCAATTTCTTAAAATAAGAATGCAAAGAAATTTTCCATATTGATTGACTCTTCCTTTCATGAAAGATTTATCTGTAGCAGACAATAATATTTGATACTATTTTACTCAAAATAGTAGAACTTCTTTCAAAATACAAATCAATGCTCTCGAACCCTGCTACTACTTTATCAACTAACATTGCATAATATTCCAAATCATTTGTTGTCATTTTAACAATGTTCAGAGCATCTTCACCAGGAGTAGATTCTGCCTCAGGAAACCACCTTTTTTGTTCATTCATAAGAAGCAACTCCTCATTCATTAGTTTTATCATGAGATTTCAGCAATTCCATCACATTTTCAGGCTCCATTTCAATTCTAGTTATCTTGCTATTTCTACAACATCTTCTGTTACTTCCTCCATTGAAATCTTAAACCCTTCCTTTCCCTTGGACACTTAGAGGCCATTTTAGGGTTACTAATTGGCCCAATTTTAATATTGTTGTGTTTCAGGGAATAGAGAGGCCAGAAGAGAGGAAGAGAGGTGGAGAACAGGCAGTTGAAGGAGCAGTCAGAGTACAAGCAGCATTTATGGATAAGTTGGCCATCTTATATGGGTGCAGTTCATGGCACCCCCCCAAACAATTACAATTGTAACATCAAAGATCACTGATCACCATAAAAGATATAATAATAATGATAAAGTTTGAAATATTGTGAGAATTATCAGTATACGACATAGAGACACAAAATGAGCACATGTTGTTGAAAAATGGCACTTAGACTTGCTCACTGTAGGCTCGACACAAACTCCTTTTAAAAAGTGGAAATCTGTGAAGCATAGTAAAGCAAAGTGCAATAAATGAGGAATGCTTGTATATACAACATTCTCTTTATTCATTATTTTGATGGTGGGTACCTAGTTTTCCATAGTTTAGCAATTGTGAATAATGCTGCAATGAACGTGGGAGTGCAGGTGTCTCTTTGGCATGCTGAATTCAATTGTTTTATATATATACCCACATATTGGATTGCTGGATTATATCATAATTCTATTATTATTTTTATGAGAAACCTTTATACTATTCAAAAATGGCTGTATTAAATTTATTTTTTCCACCAGCAGTGCACTAGGGTTCTTTTTTCTCCACACCCTAGGCAATACTTGCTATCTTTTGTTAGTAGCCAATCAAACATGTGTGAGGTGACAACTCATTGTGGTTTTCATTTACATTTCCCTAATACTTAATGTTGATGAGTTTATATATATGTATATGTGTGTATGTATATAATATAATATAGTATATAATATAATATAATATATCATATCTAGTGGACATTTATATATCTTCTTTTGTGAAGTGCCTGTTTAAGTCCTCTGCACATTTTTTGATTGATTAATTTGTTTTCTTGCTATTCAATTGTTCAAGTTTCTTATATGTTTTGGTTATAAAACCTTTCTCAGAATCATGGCTTGCAAATATTTTCTTCCAGTGTGTGGCCTATTCCATTCCTCTATTGATTGTTTCATTTGCTGTAGAGAAATTTTTAGTTTGATGTAATTCAATTTGCTTATATTTGCTTTTGTTGCCTGTGTTTTTGGGGTCATATTCAATGAATCTTTATCAGTGTTGTGCAGCATTTTTTCTATGTGTTTTTCTAATGACTTTATAGTTTCAGGTCTTATGTTTAAGATTTCATTACATTTTGAATTTATTTTTGTATATGGTGTTAGATAAGGTTCTAATTTCATTCTTTTGCATGTGATTATCCAAATTTTTTAGCACCATTTATTAAAGAGACTATCTTTTCCCTATTACGTATTCTTGGCTTCTTTGTTGAATATCAACTGACCATAAATGTGTTTATGAATTTCTAGACTCTCTATTCTGTCCCTTTGGTCTATGTGTCTGTTTTTATGCCAGTTTCAAATGACTTTGGAACAGATTTTGAAGTCAGGTAGTGTTATGCTTCCACTTTTATCATTTTTACACAAAATTGCTTTGGCTATTTTTGTGGTTTCATACAAATTTTAGTATTTTTCTTTCTATTTGCTTGAAAAAATTATCTGAGAGTTTTGATAGGATTGCATTGGATATGTAAATTGCTTTGGGTACTATGAAGTTTTTAACAATATTCTTTCAATCCATGGACATGAGGTACCTTTCCATTCATTTGTGTCATATAGAATTTTTAATCAATGTTTTACAGTTTTTAATATATAGATCTTTCATCTAGTGGGTTAAATTTACTGCTACGTATTTTATCATCTTATACCACTATTAATGGGATTGATTGCTTAATTTCCTTTACTAAGAGTTTATAGTCAGTGTGAACACATACTACCAATTTTTGCCTGTTGATTTTGTACCCTGCAATTAAACTGGATTTCTGTATCCGTTCTAACAGTTTTTCGATGAAGTCTAGGATTTTCTATATTTAAGATCATGTCAGCAGCAAACAGAGAAATTTCATTTGTTTTTTTTTGTTTGTTTGTTTTGTTTTAATTTGGATTATATTTTCTTGTCTAATTGCTCTGGCTAGAAATTTCATTACTATGTGGACTAGAAGTGGTCTTTCTACTTCTAGTCAAGTTGTCCTTGTCTCTGATTTTGGAGGAAAGCTTTTGACTTTTCCTTATTGAGTATGAAATTAGCTGTGGCCTTTTCATAAATGAGCTTTATGGACTTTATTATGTTAGAGTATGTTTCTTTTATACTTAATTTGTTGAGAATTTTTTTGTTATGAAAGGATGTTGAATTATGTCAAAATTTTTTTTGCACTTATTTTAATAATCATATGGCTTTCATCTTTTATGTTAATACAGTATAACACATTTATTAATTTGTGTATGTTGAAACAGTCTTGCATCCCAGGAAGAAATCCCACTTAATCATGGTGAATCATTGTCTTATTGTGCTGTTAAATTTGTTTTGCTGGTATTTTGTTAAGGATTTTTACATCCAAGTTCACTGAGGATATTGACTTGTAATTTTTGTTTTCTTTTAGTGTCCTTGAGTAACTTTTTATCAGGATAATGCTTGTCTTGTAAAATGTATTTGAAAGAATTCATTCTTCTTCAACTTCATGGAAGAGTCTGAGAAGATTAATATTAGCTCTTTTTAAATGTTTAATAAAATTTTTTTCCAAAGCTTTCTGGTCCTCGGCTTTACTTTGATAGGTGATTTTTTTTTATTATTATTGATTCAGTCTCTTGCTTTGTTATTTGTCTGTTCAGACCTGCTGTTTCTTCTTGATTCAGTCTATTTAGGTTTTATGTTTCTAGGAATTTATCCATTTCTTCTAGGTTATCAAATTTGTAGGCATAATATTATGCATATTAGTCTCTTATGATCCTTTATTTTTCTGTGATATTAGGTGTCGTATCTCCTCTTTTGTTTCTGATTTTATTCTGGTTAGAGTTTTGAAATACAAATTTAGAAAGGTTATGTTCATGGCATACATATGTTGTTCATGGAATACATATATTGCTACAGAATTACAATGGTAAATTTAAAAATGGCTTAAGAATTAAACTACTTTGATAAAATGAAGTCATCCTTGTTCATGAGAAATGAGGATAATGTGAATTATTAAACTAATTTTTATTAGTCTTACAATAATTTGTAAGTATTTTGAGCTTTGTCTTAAATGTGGTATCATTTGTATAAAAAGTGACAATACATATGTGTGTGTGTGTGATTTGTAATCTTTTAAATTTGATTGGACATTTTAATATAAAAATAGCAACAACTTACAATAGTAACAAAAGTCATAATTTCTATAATTTGTATATTTAGTTAATATAACCATGTTCTGTGCTTCTGTAACCTGTTAACACCCACCAAAAATTCTAATCTCTTGAAGGCTGCAGATCATAGTAATATCTGACATTTATATTGTGCTATATATAACAGACATGCTGATGAATAATTTAAAGATATTATTTTATTTAATTCTTACAATAAACCTATGAGGTAAATATCATTATACCTACTTTATAAATAAATAGAACTGGGAGAGATTAAGCAATTTCCGCTCAGTCATAGAACTTATTTATCTAAAATTACATTGTCTTTAGCTGCTTTGTATAGTATGACTAGTCACTTATTCATTGATCCATTTACTCATTCATTTATTTGTGCCACTAAATGAGAAATTTGTTTGTACCAAAATTGCACAAAGAATTACAGGCACACTTGTGAGTATATAGTTTACTGAAGGAGTAATTGAAGGTAATTTCATTTTAAAAATTATTAATTATAATGTAGAAAGTAGAAGGAAAATAGATTTTTAGGAACCTATCTTTATAGGTCAGGATTGTAGTAACTAATTATAAAGGGCATTTAAAAGGAGATCTATCAGATAATTTAAATTTGTACAGTATTGGGGGAAAAAACAAAACCAATCTTGAATCTTATACAGAGACAAAACTCCGCTGTTGTTGATACACCTTGCCTCGAACCTATTAATCTAATATCTAGGAAATCAACTAGTAGAATTTAACACAGCTATTTTAGCGGAATAAAATACTTCCACCACATAATCTATTCTCCCTAACTCTATTTTCCTCTGCTTCATCATTTTTTATATGTGGTCACGTGGGAACTCCAGACAAAAGGGAAATCTAGGAAATTTAGTTTTGACTTTCTGGTTTCTATAGAACACATACTAGAAGTTTGAAGTGAACTCTGAGTCAGAGTATTCACCTTATTTGACATATCTTGGCTTTTAACATATTCTAACTTTTACTGGAGTAAAATACATTAAATAAGAATAAAATAAACAAGGAAAGAACCAACCTAGGCCTATTTTTAATGTTTACAAATATGTGCCATAAGATTACACTACAAATATCTACTTTATGCAGTAGTATTAACTTACATTTACATATTCTATGCTCCTGTTATGTGGGTATAGTACAACATATATTATTTAAGGTAATTAGTGCAAAGAAAAAATAATGAGTATGGGTGGGATATCCAGAATACATCAAGAACTCTCACAACTCAACACTAAAGAAAAAACAACCCAATTAAAAAATGGGCAGAGGACAAGAATTGACATTTCTTCAAAGAAGATATACAAATAATCAAAAAGTACATTTAAAAAATGCTTACCATGGCTAATCACTAGGGAAATGCAAATTAAAACCGTAATGAGATACCACTTCACAAACTTTAGGGTAGCTATTATAAAAAACAAAAAGAAAAACAAACAAATACAAAACCTCATAAAACAGAAACAGTGTTGGTGAGGATGTGGAGAAATGTGAACCCTTGTGTATTGCTGGTAGTAATATAAAGTGGTGCAGCCACTACAGAAATAGTATGGACGTTTCTCAAATTATTAAACATAGAATTTTCATGTGGTCCAACAATTCCACTTCTGTGTACATAGTTAAAAGACCTAAAAGCAGGGACTTGAACAGTTATCTCTACACCAATGTTCATTACTCACAGCACCCAAAAGGTGGAAACAGTCCAAATGTCCACTGACTGAATGTGTTGTATACAATGAAATATTATTTATCCTTATAAAGGAATACAATTCGGATACGGGCTACAACAAGAATAAACTTTAAAAACATGTTGCTAAATGAAATAAGACAGACACAAAAGGTCAAATATTGTATGATTCCACTTGTATGAGGTACCTAGAGTGCTCAAACTCTCATACACGCAGAAAGAAGAATGGTAGTTACCAGGGTCTAGGATGGATGGCAAGTTGTTTGCTAATGAGTTTCAGAGTTACAACTTGGAATGAAGAAGTAGTTCTGAGGATTAATAGGGGTGACAATTGCACAACAACGTAAATGTGAATTATACACTTAAATATAGTTAAAATGGTATATTTTATGTTAGATATATTTTACTAAAATAAAAAAGTTTATATGGCATTTAATACTGTGCTTGAGAGATTATGTTCCCTTTAAAAAATTTAGAATAGCTTTTTAACTTTACATAAAATTTGCAAATATATACTTCTTTAACTCACAGGTAGTTTATTGATAATATCTTCTATTGATATGATATATTTGTAAAAAATAATGAAGCAATGATGATATATATATTAAAGCTCAAACTTTGTTAGGATTTCCTTGTTTTTACCTAATGTCCTTTTTCTGTTCTAGGTCACCAACTAGGATACCATGTTACATTTAGTTATTATATCTCTTAACCTCCTCTAAATTGTGACTGTTTTTCAGGTTTTCCTCTTTTTTAATGACCTTGATAGTGGTGATCAGTACTGGTCCGGTGTTTTGTAGAATATCCTTCAATTTGTGTTTGTCTTGTGTTTTACTCAGAAACTAAGGATATGGGTTTTTGGGACAATCACAAATGCAAAATGCCATTGTCATCACATCACATCAAGGCTATATTCTATCAACATGCTTTATGAAAGTTGACTGTATTCTATCAACATGTTGATGAAAGTCTTTTACCTGGCTGAAGTACTCTTTGTCAGGTTTTTCCTTTGTAAACAATGTTCTTCTCTCTTTCCATACTGTGTAGAAGAAAGTCATTATATGCAGCTCACACTCAAGCAATTGTAAGTTGTACTCTACCTCCCTAAGGAAGCAGTATCTACATCAACTATTTGGAATTCTCCTGCACAGGAGATTTGTATAGTCCCCTTCACTTAAAAACTATATTCAATCATTCATTTATATCAGGATGGAGTCATGGATATATATTTTATACTTTGGATTATAATCCAATGCTCATTTTCTTGTACAGACCAGTCCAGATTTGACCACTGGGAAATCATTTGCTTTTTTCCTGTGTCTCTTTGATATCTCATCCTTTTTAAAAACCACTTCCTTACTTTCTGACATTACAAGATGCTCCAGGCTCATCTTGTATACTCCCTGTCCCGGCCCTTGAATCAGTCGGTTCTCTAAGGATCCCTGATACCTTTTATTGGGGAAGGTAAAGATAATGCAAACCAAGATCTGAGCACTGGGTGAGTTTGCTGCTACTGCAGTGTCGCAGTGTCTAGACTCTTCCAGTCGAGAGTTTGGAAATCTATGTGTGTATACTAACCTAATACATGTGTGTATGCACAGGCTACTACACATATATATCTACAACTTTCACTATATGTCCACCTGTATGTATATTATGCTAAACATATGTGTATATTTAATTTGAGGACTCCAACTCCAATCCAATGTTGTATTAGTCATTATAGACTTTGTCCCTTGCTTATCTATAATCTCTCTCTTCATTGGTGAGAAATATGGTTCCCACCATCTGCTATTCATTTATTTGTTTGTTCAGTTCAAGTACACATGTATAGTAGTTTCAAAATTGTTAGCATGTACTCCTTTGAAAAATGAACTTTATCAAATAATGTACAGTGTTTATGTATAGTTCCTTTTGCTTTTAGTCATACGGATTCCACTCTATTCCAAATTTAATTAGTTCAGCACCTTTTCCCTCCATGCTTGAGGAGTTATTTTGTAAATTGGTCTAGGAAGTTCTCTGCTGAGGTGACTTTTGATTAGCAGATCTGAACTGAGGGAGGTAATAAGCCACATGGAAATTTGGTGATATAGCATTGCAGTCAGAGAGAACAAGTTCAAATGAGGAAGAAAGGGAATTATAACAGCATCACAAAGGAATTTAGTTTGGATGTAACTGTGAAGCTTATGGAAATTAATAGGTAATATTTATTATCCTAAACCATTAGTGGGATGTTGGAATAACACACTGACTTTCAAAAATCATGAATTTAAGAATTATCTAGGTGCCTGTAAAAAATTTAGAACATTCTGAAACAAAATGTTTGGCTTAAAAAGCTAGTGTCTTCAGACTAGCAAGTTCTAGTGTCTCTAGAGCCTTATTCTCGTTGTTTAGCTCCACGAAGAGGAATGACAACTATTACAGTTTCTTATGTATGCATTCAGAAATATGAGTATAACATGTGCTGTTTGTGTAAATAAACTCACCACATTAAAGATTTTGTGACAAAACAGAGATTATTGGATACCACACCTCAAAGTATCTGATAGAATACATTTTGGCTGGGGATAAGAATCTGCATTTTAAACAAGCACCCTAGATAATAGTGTCTCAGGCTGTCCAGGAATCAGACTTGGAGAAACACTGCCTAAAGCAGTAGGAAGCCATAAGCTGTGTGAAGTAGAAATAAGCATAGAGCCTAGGGTTGACTTTAATGGTGAACAATGAGCAATTGTGCTGAAAAACAAAGGAGAGTGGATTAGGAACACAGCAGCCTGCCTCCACAGCTTTGGGTAAGCAGAGACCAGGAAAACTCATCAGTGGAGAGGATCTTTTCAAACTCAAATTGTGTGAACAAATTTTGTGTCTGAAGATAGGATAAATTTATGATGATATTTTACATTGTGATTATTAGAGGCAGTATAACATAGTGCTTTTGGAGCAAGACCACTTAGATGGAAATGCTGGTTCTGACAATTACTAATGGTATAACCTGGGAAATTGCCTTAACAAGTCTATGCATTTTCCTGTCCATAAAATGGATATAAAAATAATACTGTCCTCACAGGAGCATTAATTCAGTAGCACTAGGTTCATAATAAGGGCTCAAAGAATAGCAACTCCTATTTATTCAGTTTCTTGTAAACATGATGGTGTTTATATGTATAGAGTATTTTACTTGAAAATGGGTATATGTCTAGGCCTATATCATTGAAGAACTCAACATTAAGTATTATATTTAGCTTTGTCAGGCAATACTAAAATATATCATGAAAATATATTTTGCTTTAATGTAAATGCTAGCTGATTCTTATTTTATGAGATTGTGCATGAATAGAGATGCTAAATATAATATGAAATAATCTACTCAACTAAAGATGGTTAGTTCTTTAGTTTTCAGGTGTAGAAAGAACAAACAATGTAGTCATTTAACATGACCTTTTATTAGTCCTAGATGAAATTTCAGGAGCAGTCTTGAAAGGTGATAGATGTTTAATTCTGTATAATATTCACCTTATTGGTTTATTTGAAAGCAAAAGGACAGTCTATGAGTATCCAGGATCTTTCCAGCATGTCCTGGATTAACTTTTAAAGAATTTTCTCAAAATATTTACCCCGGGGGAAAAAAACTTTGGGTTCAATAGTCTAGTTCACAGATAATTGGTCTTGGGTGCATGCTACAAGTTTGAATTTATGGTGCTCCGAATAAATATGAAATTTAAGTGTTAACTACTGTTCTATCTGTTATCCCTCTAGAAACGATAAAATGATAGAAGTTCTAGTCTTAGGGAAAGTTGTTTCATGTGATGGCAGATAAATTGTCATTTCGTTGAAAGACTACAAAATGTGAAAGAAAAAAAAAAGATACTTTTGCCACGGTGATATTTCTTCTCCTGAGTGGAATCATCCATCTTCTTTGTATTTGGTATATTTACAGACCAGACACACTTGATGATTGGGTGTTGCTGTTATTACAGTAGGAAGATTTCTCACTAAGCCCTATGCTTTATGGAAGTAGGTTCTTTGTGGCTTCTCCTGTGCTTTGTGGGCCCAATGCTAGAGGCTTCCTAGTCCAGTTTCTCCTTTGTAAGGTGGAGGAAGAGTTATCACCTAGAGAAATGCAATAGAGAATATGACTTCATGGTCTAAATACCCTTACTGTAGACCTTTGACCAATCCTCCGTTCAGCATCAAGCTTCATCTCCACCTGCCCCTTCAGCCAGTAACTTCAGTTCCTGAACCTTTCTATAGTTGTGCTTTATGAACAGTTTTGCTTCTCACTGTCTTCTCTCTCTGCAGTCAGTTTTTCAGTTTTCTGTGTTCCCTTTCCTTTTTCACCTTCATCTTGTAAAAAATGTTGAAATCTTGTCTATCATGGTTGCCTTTCTGGTTCTATTTCCCTTTGAATATTTATATGTATATTTTTAACTGGTATCATGGAATTTCAGGTGTGCACAGATATAAACATATATATTCAACATCCCAGGTTGATTCTGAAGTTATCCAAGAAAATATACATTTTTTTGCACCATCTTGATTTTGTATACATATAGCTAGTAAAATTATAGATTAACTCATTTGTCAAAATTGCCCACTGAAATTATATTATTGGTTATTCATTTAACCTAATTGCTTAGTATGAAAATAATTCAGAATCTGGAAGAAGTCTAATAGTTAGCAAATAATTTTATGAAAAATATCCTTATGATCTGGCATTTTTATAAAGAGACTAACCATAATTTTATTTTTTGATTCCTTATTTTTCTAGGTTTCTCAATTAAAAAAAATAATATTATTTTCCATAAACAAACACCACACTGTTCATATAATTCTTTTATTTTTTTTTCTTCTTGTTTCAAGGACTCTTTCCATTTTTCCCACTTATCTAACGAAATCCTAACTATTCTTCCAAATACTTACAAAACACCATACTTTTTCCACTTTTTAAACCAGTCAACATATCTCCTTGCTTTAAAACACCAAGACAAGTTTTCAACTCATCAAGTCTATTAAAATCACACTCACAATATTCTAGTCCATGTCTGCATTGTCTATTTCTTGAACTATGGTAAGATATTTATGTCTGTGTGTATGTGTGCGTGTGTGTGGTTTTTTTGGCCACTAATCTTTCCCCTTTAAGGCATTCTTCTATAAGAACTATTCTCCATGTAACTTTAAAAAATAATTTCCTTTCCAAACAACGTCTCTTGTTTTGCTCACAGTTACAGAATAATAGCAAGCGCTGCAACATGGATACTCTTCCAGTTTTGCCCTTCTGGCTTCTTCCACTCCTCTGTCTCTTCATTCCTAGATCACGATAATATGTTTGACTCCAGGAAATGCTTGTAATTCATGTACAAATAGGTAAACATTTACTAATAGAAAATTAATATTTCTTCTGACAATACTAAATGAGTTTTGCACTAATGTTTAAATTAGAAGATCACCAGAATGTTCTGATAGACTATGTAGGATTAGTTTCTCACTTATTATATGATGACGAGGAGAAGAAAAAGTCAAAAGGTGACTAATGCTTGAGGCTGGGCAATTGGTAACACAGTGTTGCCAGTAGCAAAATTCAGGGACTATACAAGGAGGAAGGTTTAGGCAGAGGTAATGTGTTCAGTTTGGAAATAGGTTGCTTATGAGTACACAGTAATAGAGATAACGTAGCTAAGTTGGAAATGTTACCATATAGATTTAAGGAGGGTCAGGGTGATGCATGTGCATTGAAAGTCATTTACATTAGGGTAAATGTCATAAAACAATTTGAATTACTGAATATTACACCAATTAAAATATTTAATTTAAGCTGTCTTTTATACGAGGCAAATATCTTTTACTGTGACATCTTGATGTAAATAATAAATATTAGAAAAATCATGGAATTTCTTATAAATGATTCACTTGTTACACATTTCTTTCTTCAATCAACCTCCCTTGCTAAAATTATAACAAATGCACCTACTTAAAAACAAAATATAAGATTATATTATTATCATTTAAACCAAGAAAAATAATAATAGAAAATGAAGTAGATTCTTTTTGATATTCAAATGCCATTTCAACAGTGGTATGCAGTATTGTGCCTCATAGTTGTCATGGAAACTGCATCTCAATTCTAGAGTATCAAATCCTCATTTTCTATGAATTTCCAAGAGAAAAAAAGGTATAAAGTAACAAATTATATAATGGTCCTCTTTATCTTTTATTTTGATGCAGCACATTTCATATGATATAAAATACACTTCAAATAAAAGGATAACTAATATCAATGTTGAAAATTTCAAAATTTAGACTAGTAGGTTATTTATTTTTCACTCATTTTAAAGTTTAAATGGCACTAATGGGTTATTTTATTGTTCATTTTATTTATTGTTCACTCACTTTCTGACAACTAATACCCTAATTTTCTTCAAAAAAGTATTATATCCAGAAAATTATTTCCATCTTCTACTTAATATTAGTTATCTAGTCAATAACTGGTTGAGGTTTTTTGAAGGAGTAGTAATGATTACGACTGGTTCTATTTTAGCTACACCCAGATCACATAGGAAATAACAATTTAATATTCCCTTATTTTCTAGCTTTCTCTTTGACACCCAGATGCCTAATGTACTGAATAACTATCCTTTATATGTTAAAATATTACTCTGTATAACAACAGTCTCCATACAGGATAAATAAAAATGTCTCATGTCAGTATTTTATTATGTAAAAATCATTTCCCAGGCCCAATAAATATTTTTATTTGAACTTGTAGCAAACCAAGTGCATAATATTTGCATGTAAATAAGAATGTAGAATTCCAAGTAATAACTATAGGTCCAAAAACTTAAAGTATTATGAGAAGAATTGAAAGATTTTAATCACAGACTCTGTTTGCTATGAAGGTAGAAATACACCTTACTTAGAACAGCCAAAGTGGAATGAATATATAAAAGAAATACTTCCAAGAGAATTTATTGTTCAACACATTCATGTAGACTATTGACCTTATTAAAATCTAATGCTCCCCCATACTTGAATGTTTTGATAATTTCATGTAGTAATTTGCCTTATTACAGACCAATAAAAAAGAAAACCACAGGATAGGAGTTGGTATACTTTTAAAATCAATAGTTTTAATATAATAAAGTTATATTTTTGTTAGTAAGGATTATTTTATCTAGAAATACTGTAATAATTTTTATATAAGCAATCAGAATATAAAAATTTATACAGCAAATTAGGCTTCCTCTAGAATACATTTCTATGAATATTTCAAGCAATGCTGGGCAAAAGTGGCAGCATTGATTTCTTCCTCAGCAAGGAAATAGGTAATGCACACAGCTGGTGACAATGTGCAGCCTTATGTTGATGGAGATAGCCCTCTCATCTATTTGTGACTGCATGCAGCCCAGGGAATAAACCATTTTGGCTGAAATGATTGGATTTTGCCACCCTTCTGATTTTGCTGAACTCACTATTTTTTTAAAAAATTTGAATCAATAAGCTATTCAGGCAATCGTGCAGATACGACTTTTAACTCTTAAGTCGATTTGACATGTGGTGAATTTTAGCATGAATCTAATCAGAGGAGAGGCTGTTTCCAAGCAGTGAGCTCCAGGCTAAGATTTCCTTGCAAATAGTTCTAGAAATCCTTGTATTAAAATATGACTCTGCCTTAACAAGGGAAAAACATCATGTTGTTGAAACGTACCCCAAAAAAGTAAGACTTTTGGAATAACATTTACTTATATCATCCAAGTACTGGCCATCCTGTTTTTATCTGTGACTGAGAACTTTTAAATTTCTAGTTTTATAAAAAATTTTCTTTTAAAGCCATTTTTGCTTTAATGATGACTTCAAATGTTTAGATTGATTTTTCATATATTCAAAAGAACAGGATGTTTGGGTGAAATAGGCCACTCAAATGCAATTCCAATACTATATAGTTGTGTGATACTAAACAATAAATCACGATATTATGATAATTTTATCTGAAAACAAGAATAATTATTATAATTCAGAAAGCCATTGTGAGAGGTAAAAGAAAACAAAATGGTAAAACACCTGGTACAGTGTCTAGGACAAAATAGGTATCTGGTAATTAGCAATATCCTTCTTTCTTCTCACTCTCTACTCTGGTCTCAAGTGGGCAACTGCCTTGAACTTTGCCTGTCATGTAATGTATAGATTCTTCTGGACAACAAGAAAAGAATCAGGCTTAAGGATATGTTGAATAGAGAAGTAAAATTTCTTAGAGCAGGCATTTCAAGTAGGTTATACATATCACAAAAATGCATGTAATGATAGTTTTTGGAACATCTGCACAAACAAAATAACCATCTAAGTAAACAGAAGAGTAGGGACTGTTATTTTTTTTTTTCTGCAGATATTTGCTTGAGCAGCTACTCTTTGATTTATGTAATTTTATCATTATGCTGCAACTGCTTTCATTCTGAATTATTCATTCAACATAAGCTGGCAATAAAGGAAATGCCTTTCTTCAGCTAAAAATTCTCTGACATTAAGAAGGTGGTTTAAATGAACCACGGAGTTTTTTTTCTCTCCATTTTATGGTCTGAATAGATGTTGCTCTTGGACAAACCACATTTTGAAAAAATTATCACAGCTTTAAGAAAAGCTACACACACACACACCAATAGAATAGTCTTTGAGCCATGTCCTTGAATGGCCACTAGTTTCTTTTCTTGACTGCCTGCTCATATAGAGAGAGTTTCATTGAAAGTCCTATAATGAAAATAGCACAAATACTGGCTTCTGCTGCTAAAATTACTCCAGATGGTTACATTATTTTTTCTAGAAAATCCATGTGTGCACATACAATTAGTTTTCACAGATTATGCCTTTACACATGAAACCAGGGAATAATGAATCATTAGTGTAATATTTTGGTCTTTATCAGTAAAGCCCATATTAACATAAATAGCACATGGAAACTCAAGCAAGCTTTTTGTTTGGGCTTAATATTTTAAATGTAAATATTTACAGGCTTTGTGATGTTTTTTGTCCTTGTTTTTGTGTACAAGGCAGGCACTGGCTATACCACATTGAAATTATGTAAATTCTATTATTTAGTAATAATTACCCTTGAATGTTACAAAGGAAACTAAAAATTACTCTTCAAACTAGAATTCCTTGTCTGTTTAAAACGATATACACAGCAATTAGAGATTTCCTATTAGTATTCTATATTTTGATCTTTCACTTATATTTAGAGAGTATTCTCACAGTTTTATTTTTATTAATAATAGCTGACACATTATTTGGAAGAAAGACATGTCTCTATATTAAATTGATTGATTGTATGAGTCTTTTGTACACTGAAACTTAAAATAAATTGATGAAAGATATTAAAGAAGATACAAATAAATGGGAAGTCATCCAGTGTTCATGGATTGGAAGATTTCATGTTAAAATGTCCTTACTAATCAAAATGATTTATAGATTCAATGCTATTCACATCAAAATCTCAGTGGCATTTTTACAGAAATAGAAATAAGCAATCATGAAATTCACATGGAACCACAAAAGACCCTAGATAAACAAAGTAATATTGAGAAAGAAGTACAAAGCTGGAGGCCTCACTATGATTTCAAAACATATTACAAAACTATAGTAGTTAAAACAATATATTACTGCCAAAAGAAAGCACCAGACACATAGACCAAACAGTATATTACTGGCAAAAGAAACAGCACCAGACACATAAAACAGTATATTACTGGCAAAAGAAACAGTACCAGACACAAACAATAAAAAGCCCCAAAATAAACTTAAGCTTATACTGTCAAATGTTCTTCAGTGAGTTCTAGGAATAAGCAAAGAGAAAAGCACAGTCTCTTCAACAAGTGACACTGAGAAATTTAAATGTACATATGCAAAATAACTAAATTGGTGCTTTGTTTATGCCATACACAAAAAATCAGCTCAAAATAGATTAAAGACTTAAATATAAGACATGAAACTATAAATGTTTTGGAGGGAAATAGAAAAAAATTTGTGATATTGGTTTAGAACATGATTTTTTTTTTTTAGATATGACAACAAAAGCATGGGCAATAAAAGCAAAATTAGACAAATGAGACTACACCAAAATAAAAAGCTTCTGCATAGCAAAGAAAACAATCAACAGAGTGAAAAGGAAACCTATTCAGTGAGAGAAAAGATTTGTAAATTGTACCTGATAATGAGTTAATATCCAAAATATAAAAGAACTCCTACAACCCAATAATAAATAAAAACAAATAACCTTATTAAAAAATGAGCAAAGTACTTGAATATATATTTCTATAGAGAAGACAAACAAATGACCAACAGGTATAATAAAAGATGTGTAACATCACTAATCAGGGAAATGCAAATCAAAAGTGTAATGTAATATTACCTCACACCCATTATGATTACTATTATAAAAAATAGGAAAATATAAAAAGTGTTGATGTGGAGAAACTGGAATACTTTTATACTGTTGATGAAATATAAAATGGTGCATCCTCTATGGACAAAAAGCATGAAGGTTCCTCAGAAAATTAAAAATAGAACTACTGCATGACCCAGCAATCCCCACCACTGGGTATATAGTCAAAAGAATTGAAATCAGTTTACAATCCCACCAACAGTGTAAAAGTGTTCCTATTTCTCCACATCCTCTCCAGCACCTGTTGTTTCCTGACTTTTTAATGATTGCCATTCAAACTGGTATGAGATGGTATCTCATTGTGGTTTTGATTTGCATTTCTCTGATGGCCAGTGATGATGAGCATTTTTTCATGTGTCTGTTGGCTGTATGAATGTCCTCGTTTGAGAAATGTCTGTTCATATCCTTTGCCCACTTTTTGATGGGGTTGTTTGTTTTTTTCTTGTAAATTTGTTTGAGTTCTTTGTAGGTTCTGGATATTAGCCCTTTGTCATATGAGTAGATTGCAAAAATTTTCTCCCATTCTGTAGGTTGCCTGTTCACTCTGATGGTAGTTTATTTTGCTGTGCAGAAGCTCTTTAGTTTAATTAGATCCCATTTGTCAATTTTGGCTTTTGTTGCCATTGCTTTTGGTGTTTTAGACATGAAGTCCTTGCCCATGCCTATGTCCTGAATGGTATTACCTAGGTTTTTTTCTAGGATTTTTAAGGTATTAGGTCTAACATTTAAGTCTCTAATCCATCTTGAATTAATTTTCGTATAAGGAGTAAGGAAAGGATCCAGTTTCAGCTTTCTACTTATGGCTAGCCAATTTTCCCAGCACCATTTATTAAATAGGGAATCCTTTCCCCATTTCTTGTTTTGTGAACTAGTTCAACCATTATGGAAAACAGTATGATGATTCCTCAAGGATCTAGAACTAGAAGTACCATATGACCCAGCCATCCCATTACTGGGTATATACCCAAAGGATTATAAATCATGCTGCTATAAAGACACATGCACACGTATGTTTATTGCGGCACTATTCACAATAGCAAAGACTTGGAATCAACCCAAATGTCCATCAGTGACAGACTGGATTAAGAAAATGTGGCACATATACACCATGGAATACTATGCAGCCATAAAAAAGGATGAGTGCATGTCCTTTGTAGCGACATGGATGAAGCTGGAAACCATCCTTCTCAGCAAAGTATCGCAAGAACAGAAAACCAAACACCGCATGTTCTCACTCATAGGTGGGTACTGAACAATGAGATCACTTGGACTTGGGAAGGGGAACATCACACGCCGGGGCCTATCATGGGGGGGGGTAGGGATTACATTGGAGTTATACCTGATGTAAATGACGAGTTGATGGGTGTTGACGAGTTGATGGGTGCAGTACACCAACATGGCACAAGTATACATATGTAACAAACCTGCACGTTATGCACATGTACCCTAGAACTTAAAGTATAATAAAAAAATAAAAAAGAATTAATAAATAAAACACATGTAAACATGTATGTAACCCATGTTTAACCCAGCATAGTTGTATCATGTGGTTATATTAATGAATGTTACAGGACAGCTTTATAATCATTTATAAATCTGTAACATTCAATAAAGAAGCACATGTTGCAATGATAAAAAAAAAAAGAAGAATTGAAATCAGGTTTTTAAAGGGATATCTGCACTGCCATGTTCACTGTAGTATTATGCACAATAGCTAAGATATAAAACAACCTAAATATCTATTAACAGGTGGATGGATTAAAAATGTGATATACAAATAAAATGGGATATTAATCAGCCTTTAAAAAAGGGAATTCTGCCATATGCAACAATATGGATGAACCTGGAGGGCATTAGTCAAATTAGCCAGGCACACAAGGATAAATACTGCCTGATCTCACTTATATAATAGGTATGAAATAGTTAAACTCAGAGAAGCAGAGAAAATAGTGGTTTGTTCAATGGGTATAAAGTTTCAGTTATGCAAGACGAATAAGTTCTAGAGACCTCCTGCGAAACATAGTTCTTATAGTTAACAATCTTGTATTCCACACTTTAAATAACGTGTTAAGAGGGTAAATCTTTTTTTTTTCTTTTCTTCTTTTTTTTTTTTATTATACTTTAAATTCTAGGGTACATGTACATAACGTGCAGGTTTGTTACATATGTCTACTTGTGCCATGTTGGTGTGCTGCATCCATCAACTCGTCAGCACCCATCAACCAGTCATTTACATCAGGTATAACTCCCAAAGCAATCCCTCCCCGCTCCCCCCTCCCCATAATAGGCCCCGGTGTGTGATGTTCCCCTTCCCGAGTCCAGGTGATCTCATTGTTCAGTACCCACCTATGAGTGAGAACATGCGGTGTTTGGTTTTCTGTTCTTGTGATAGTTTGCTGAGAAGGATGGTTTCCAGCTTCATCCATGTCCCTACAAAGGACACAAACTCATCCTTTTTTACGGCTGCATAGTATTCCATGGTGTATATATGCCACATTTTCTTAATCCAGTCTGTCACTGATGGACATTTGGGTTGATTCCAAGTCTTTGCTATTGTGAATAGTGCCGCAATAAACATACGTGCACATGTGTCTTTATAGCAGCATAATTTATAATCCTTTGGGTACATACCCAGTAATGGGATGGCTGGGTCATATGGTACTTCTAGTTCTAGATCCTTGAGGAATCGTCATACTGTTTTCCACAATGGTTGAACTAGTTTACAGTCCCACCAACAGTGTAAAAGTGTTCCTATTTCTCCACATCCTCTCCAGCCCCTGTGTGTTTCTTGACTTTTTAATGATTGCCATTCTAACTGGTGTGAGATGGTATCTCATTGTGGTTTTGATTTACATTTCTCTGATAGCCAGTGATAATGAGCATTTTTTCATGTGTCTGTTGGCTGTATGAATGTCTTCTTTTGAGAAGTGTCTGTTCATATCCTTTGCCCGCTTTTTGATGGGGTTGTTTTTTCTTGTAAATTTGTTTGAGTTCTTTGTAGGTTCTGGATATTAGCCCTTTGTCTGATGAATAGATTGCAAAAATTTTCTCCCATTCTGTAGGTTGCCTGTTCACTCTGATGGTAGTTTCTTTTGCTGTGCAGAAGCTCTTCAGTTTGATTAGATCCCATTTGTCAGTTTTGGCTTTTGTTGCCGTTGCTTTTGGTGTTTTAGACATGAGGTTCTTGTCCATGCCTATGTCCTGAATGGTATTAGATAGGTTTTCTTCTAGGGTTTTTATGGTATTAGGTCTAACATTTAAGTCTCTAATCCATCTTGAATTAATTTTCGTGTAAGGAAATTAATTTCGTATAAGGAAATTTCGTATATGAAAAAAATTTTCATATAAGGAAATCTCGTATAAGGAGTAAGGAAAGGATCCAGTTTCAGCTTTCTACTTATGGCTAGCCAATTTTCCCAGCACCATTTATTAAATAGGGAATCCTTTCCCCATTTCTTTTTTTGTCAGGTTTGTCAAAGATCAGATGACTGTAGATGTGTGTCATTATTTCTGAGGACCCTGTTCTGTTCCATTGGTCTATATCTCTGTTTTGGTACCAGTACCATGCTGTTTTGGTTACTGTAGCCTTGTAGTATAGTTTGAAGTCAGGTAGTATGATGTCTCCAGCTTTGTTTTTTTTGACTTAGGATTATCTTGGCAATGTGGGCTCTTTTTTGGTTCCATATGAACTTTAAAGCAATTTTTTCCAATTCTGTGAAGAAACTCATTGGTAGCTTGATGGGGATGGCATTGAATCTATAAATTACCTTGGGCAGTGTGGCCATTTTCACGATATTGATTCTTCCTATCCATGAACATGGTATGTTCTTCCATTTGTTTGTGTCCTCTTTTAGTTCACTGAGCAATGGTTTGTAGTTCTCCTTGAAGAGGTCCTTTACATCCCTTGTAAGTTGAATTCTTAGTTATTTTATTCTCTTTGAAGCAATTGTGAATGGAAGTTCATTCATGTTTTGGCTCTCTGTTTGTCTGTTACTGGTGTATACGAATGCTTGTGATTTTTGCACATTAATTTTTATCCTGAGACTTTGCTGAAGTTGCTTATCAGCTTAAGGAGATTTGGGGCTGAGACGATGGGGTTTTCTAAATATACAATCATGTCATCTGCAAACAAAGACAATTTGATGACTTCTTTTCCTAACTGAATACCCTTTATTTCTTTCTCTTGCCTGATTAAGTCAAGTGTTCTTATCACAAAAAGCAGGGAGAGAGATAGGAGGAAATTTTAGAGGTGAAGGACAGGATCGTAGTGAGGGTTTCAAAGTTGTATATGTTCAAACCAAAGTAAATATATATATATATATGTACAGTTTTTGGTAATAAAAAAGGATGAGTTTCTGCAACATGATTTAAGTGTGTATAAAATGATTTAATGAATTAAATAAATTAGTTACTACCTGAGACAACACACATATCAAACTCAGTACATGATACATAAGTACTCAAGTAAATGTTCATAATTACTATTATTCCTATAATGTTTCTGGTCATCTAAAACATTATAGTAACAAACACACCAATTATTAATTATTGACTATGTGCCAGATACTAGGTTAAATGTTTTATATTTAACAATAATCTCATCACAACTTTGAAATAGAAATATTTATCTTATTATTATTATTATTATTTGACCAGGAACCACAGAATCCAGAATTCAAATCTGATTTTTTCTGACTTTAAGCCCAGCTTCTCTCTATCGGCCAGCCAATTTACTATTATCCAAATCTCAAGATGCATAGAATACATATGCATAGAATACAATTTCATGTTAAGGTTTAAGTACATTTAATTCATTTATGGAATCCCAAAATTTAGTGGAATAAAACATCTATCCACCAGAGGACATGAATGCTGAGGACTAGAATCAGCTGATGTCTCACTCACTTTTCTGGCTGGCTGTTGACGGAAACCTACATGTGGCCACTCCATCTATTCTGGGCTTCCTACGGTAAGTGGCTGGTTTCCAGGGCAAACATACCACAAAGGACAGGATCAAACTGAAGGCATGTCCTCTTCATGACTTGGCCTCCTGAATCACAGAACATCACTTCTTTTGTAGTCTATTGATTTGAATAGTCACAAGCACACTGAGGTTCCAGGGAAGAGAAAATAAACTGTACCTCCTGAAGAGAAGTGGCAAAGTTCTAAAACAGCATTTGTGGCCAGAAATAGTCCTGTGGCAAATTTTGGAAATTACCATCTGCCACAGTTTTATAAATAGTAATTATTTAAAACAAAGAAATCATTTGTATATAAACACAAAAGTGAAAATGTGATGGCTTAGTGTGCTAAACATTTATGAAGCTTTCTCCAATAAAAGTACTGCCTCAAAGGCCTTGTACAATATGTTAGATCAATACAGTTCAGTTGAATTTCTGTGACAGTGAAAATATTTTACTTCTGTTATGTCCAAAGGTAGCTGCTAGCCATCTGTGGCTATTGAACTCTTGAATGTGGCTAGTGTAACTAAGGAACTATGTTTTAAATTTTATTTAATTTTAGTTAATTTAAATTTAAATGCCCACAGAATTACATGTTTCATATGATCTGGCTCTGTGTCCTCACCAGAATCTCATCTTGAATTTTAATTCCCATGTTTTATGGGAGAGACACCATGGGAGGTGATTAGATCATGGGGACAGTCCCCCCATGCTGTTGTGATGGTGGGTGAGTTCTCATGAGATCCGATGGTTTGATTAGGGGCATTTCTCCACTTTACTCTGCACTTCTCTCTCCTGACACCATGTGAAGAAGGATGTGTTTTCTTTCCCTTCTGCCATGATTGTAAGTTTCCTGAGGTCTCCCTAGCCATGCAGAACTGTGAGTCAATTAAACCTCTTTTGTTTACAAATTACCCAGTCTCAGGTATGTTCTTATAGCAGTATGAGAATGAACAAATACAGTGGTATTCATATATTTTTATTTCTTATGTGAGATGTTAGCATTAATATGATGGTCAAATACAGAGGTAATTCAAGTAGCATAGACTCCCAAATAAAACTTGAGATGCATATAAAAATTGAGTATCAATATTATAACTGCATTTTTTACTAAATTGAGTTTGTTTCCAATAATACAGTAAACATTAATAATGTGGAGTCAGTTTCTAATTTAATTAGAAATCATTAATTTTAAATCAAAATTTAAGAAAAATTTTTAAAAACATGCATTTTATGGTAATAGGACACTAATAATTGAGAGGTCAGTAACTTGTTTTAATCTCTAATATTAATGCTTTATATAATCTTTAAAATGCATGACAAAAATATATTTTATGAATAAAAGCAGTTTCAGATTGTGTCTATAAAAAATGGAGACACTGATTTGCTGGGTGCAGGGAGAAGCAAATATTTGGCTAATAATGAACTAAGTCAGTCAGATCTATTTTATTGCAACCTTTAGATGGCTTAGAATGCTTCTAAATGGTTGCCCATTTAAATGGAACAGAGACTTTTGAAAAATACCAATGCCCAGGTCCGTTCCCCAGATATTCTAATTTAATTGGCTTGGGAAGAACATTAGTACGCTGTAAAATAACCTAAGTAATTTGAATATGTAACCTGGATAGAGAATCATGGCCATAGAGAAGATTGTAAGCTAAAATAAATTTAGTAGAAATATGTTTAATATATACATATACATATGGCTATTACAACATTAATTAATAATAAATATATTACTGAAAACACATCTAACACACTGGAGCCAGAAAGAATCCTGTGGTAAACTCTGGAAAAATACCATCTGTCTTTCTTATTTATTTATTTATTTATTTATTTATTTGACACGGAGTTTCATTCTTATTGCCCAGGCTGGAGTTCAGTGGTGCCATCTTGGCTCAGCGCAACCTCCACCTCCTGGGTTCAAGCAATTCTCCTGCCTCAGCCTCCCGAGTAGCTGGGATTACAGGCATGTACTGACCACACCTGGGTAATTTTTGTATTTTAGTAGAGATAGGGTTTCTCCATGTTGGTCAGGCTGGTCTGGAACTCTCAACCTCAGGTGACCCGCCAACCTCAGCCTCCCAAAGTGCTGGGATTATAGGCATGAGCCACCACACGGGGCCCATACTTTTATAAATAAAAATTATTTCAACCAAAGAATTAAGATGCACATATAAACATTAATGTGAAAATGCAGTGACCTTAGTGAGCTAAAAATTCATATATATTTTCCAAATAAAGTATATCTCCTAAACGCCTAGTACAATATATTAGATCAATACTGTCCAGTAAAATTTAAATTCCATATATCTAATGATCATACATCTAATGAAAACATATATGTAATTGAAATATATATCTAATGAAAACACATATCTAATGAAAAATCTTATTTAGCAGTGCACAATAAAAGTAGAATGTAAGCATTAATTTTGCTCTTAAATTGAGCTCCTCAGAATGATTTTTATAAGAAGTCAAATGTAACAATTATTGTTATGAGTGATTTAAGAAAGTCACTAAAACCTGTAAACATGTATTCAATCAAAATTGATATCCAAATTTGGTTACTGTTTTTCTCCTTCTTCCAAACTAACATAATAGAAGATAGAAAACCAATACATTTAATCTTTAAATAGCATGAAAATCCACATAGGGAAATTTGAGTATGCCTTTATTTCAATTATAGTCCAACAATTAAATTTGCTGTAAGGCTGCCATTCTTTTGGGAATATCTCATCATCCATCTCTTGTGTTAGTTCACTAACACAAATCTGTACAAATTATCCCATCTGTGGATTAAGAAGGTGGTGATTTAAAGACAAATAAAGTGGCTAATCTAGCTATTTGATCCCAATGATAATTATAAATTGATATCTGTATTAGGATAAGTAACAGGCAACTGAAAGAGGTCAACAATAAAGGGTTCATTATATCGTTAACAAGAATGCTGGCAGCAGAGGTACTCGTGGAACAAATGAAAGAACTCTAGCTTGGCCTTAAGACCCTAGATCAGTTGCTCTGCTTTCCCTTGCCTTCTCATAGTTCCAAGAAGCCTGTTCCATATTAGATATTGCTTGCTAAAGGAAAATATCCAGAGCAAAAGAGGATCCATACTCTTGTTTGTCTGGTGTACGTTTTTCAGAGTAACAACATGTTATTCTGTCCTCAAAATATTCCCTATGGTGCTTTGTTTAGGGTTGCAACACATGCCCCTGCTTAAACAGTGACAGGAAAGGGAAATTAAATTATCATGTTTGGGTTAGTCTAATCAACTTTTGTCCCCTGGGGCTGGGAAGGGATCATAATTAACATGAGCACCCAAAATGTGAACAAAGTATGGGTTTGCTAGCAAGGAGAAAGCAGAAAAAAAAGTTGTTGCATACACCACACGGGGGCCTCTCAAATGATAATGCTCATACAATCACCTGGGGATCTTGTTAAATGCAGATTCTGATTTAATATGCTCCCAGGTGATACTGATGCTGCCAATTTGTGGGCCACAGTTTAAATAAAAAGGGAACAAACTACCAACTAAATTCCCACAGGTATTCCTTTCATAATATTTTCTTTTTTGTTTAATATTAATGTTTTCAAGTAATGCAGAATGCTGATGTTGATAGAAGAAAATAGAAACCAAAATATAATTTTTGAAGTTCTTGTTAAAATGAACCAAGAAACCAAACAAATGGGTATTTTTCAATATATATGTTTAAAATATCATTATATAACCAAACAAAATCTGTGTTTATTGTCCACATAGACACATAAACTTATAGTTTACCAGTAAGCAATATAATGTATAAGCCATAGCATAATATATGATTAAAAAGATTTATAAGCTTTTAACTCATAAAACGTATTTTGATTACATTTATTATAAGATAAGACCCAGTTAGAATTTTTATACTTAATCCTAAAATTTTTAGAAATTATGATAGTTCATAAATTTTTATTTTATTTGGAAAGAAAATACATTTTTACTAAAAAAAATTGTATTTCTAAATCAACCAGTCTTCCAATTACTAAAAATATACTGAGCCCCTTATTTTAGCAACTTTAAAAACGGACTTTCTCAAATTTGCTTTTGTTAAAAAAATTATTTTCAAATTTCCTAATAATTGTGAATTATGACCAAGATATATGTGATGCATAACTCACTCAAATTTACTTTATGGAAATGTAAACACGTATCTTCAAATTCTCCATCAGAAACCTGACACCAAACTCTATTAACTTCTCAATAACTTACTTGCAATATATCAGAAGCTAACATCTTCAAAGACAAATTATTTCAAAATTATGTATCCTGCAACTAGTAAATCCTCATAGGCAAAAGTCTTAGGATATTCTGTGGTTTTTTAAAAGTCCCCAATAAGTATTTCTCCAAGTCATAGTGTTAGATACAGTAGGTAGTTAGGCAGACGTGAGCCAGGCAGGAGAGCCTCTCCCGACCCCAGGGAACTTCAGGGGACCATCAGGTGATGGTCAGGTGGTTGTTAAACTGTCTCTGAAATTATAATTGGTCAAAGCTGGTGCCAGGGACCGGCAGTCTCCCAATAAATAGGAAACTCCTGGAGCTGTGGAGGAGCAGCAGCGTCCCTATAAGATCTCAGGGGTTGGGCTAGTGGGCTCAAGCATGCACTAAGAGGCAAAATGGCAAATTTTAATCGGTATATAATCTTCCTCTGGGAATTTTTGTCTAATGAGGGGAAAACACCTCAAGTGAGCATGCGCACGACTTCAGTAAACACACTGTGTATGCACCCCTTCCCAAGGGCTGGCAGGCCACTGTGCATGTGGACAGCCTGCCCCAAGGGAGAAATCAAGGGAGGAGAAACTCAAATCCCGGAACCAAGTTAATGTATTAAAAATCCCAAACCAAAGGTTGGACGGTGCACTTGGCTCTCTCAAGGCACCCACTTGACCCCTCTTCCAAATGTGCTTTGCTTCCTTGCACTACGGCTCTAAAAGTTTTAAATAAACTCTCACTTTTGCTCTAACACTTGCCTCAGTCTCTCCCTCTGCCTTAAACATACTTCTGCCCCTCAGACAAATTCTTTCCTTCTAGGAAGCAAGGATCACGTTCGCTGCAAATTCGCGTTGGTAACAATAGTACTTGGAAGCATGGTTCTGCATGTCCAAGCAAATTTTCTGAGAGCCCGTCTTGTAAATCTGCTTCATCACCCTTTTCTGACTCCGCCTCTGTTCTGGCAGAGTGAGTCCTTAAATCCCTTTTGGAATCCTCTGGTGGAATTGCTGGTTATTTTAATTAATGCTGTACATCTGTATTTTTTCTTCATACTTCATCACACTTATGATGCTCAAAGCAGGCAATCCAAGAAAATTCACTCTTCAAAAATAGCTGCCTAATTTTGTGTGGTGTTTTCCAGTTAGTTGTTTAAAGAGTTCCAGGTTTGTAAAGTAAGGGAAAAATAAGCAAGTGGGAAACTCATGTGTTTTATTCCCTATTGGATCCCTAGTGCCCAGAACAGTGTCTGGCAGGTAATAGGTATTCAGTGGGTGGGTGAATGAACATGCATTTCTGTTAACAGAATACAATTTTCCTTCTTCATTTACTCAACCAGTATTTGAAAACAATGTCAACTTAGTTAAGAACACCATATAGTGTTGAGATACTAATGATTGATACATCTGCATGAGGTGTTTTTCTATATTATAGTATCTTTTTAAAAAAATATCTTTGTAATGTCTTCTTTGAATAGCTTAGAAATATCTTACACAGAGTAGGGCATGATTTTCCTACTACTTCAATAACTAAGTAAGGCACAAAGACCCTCCAATGTATACTTAGAAAAATATTTGTGCTGATTAATGAGGAAGTTTGGAACAAGTTTTGCAAATACTACTTTCAAAATTTTTATCATCCTCCACTTAGATTATATTCTGCATGTTTATATTTTGGCTCATGCTGCACAGACAGTTCCTATTTTTCTTTTTTTTTTTTTTTTTCCTACAGGCGGCATAAAACAGAATAATGCTTTTTCATTATCATGATGTATGCAACCAGGGTGCTAAACTCCTAAATAAGGACCAGGCACCAAAATCATAGATCTTCTTGATAATGCCATATTTTATGTTAATTCTTTAATACTACATACTTATTTTAAACAGGAAAATGAGAGTCTATGTCCTATAATTGTGCAAATATATTGGCAACATTATTTGCTTAGTATAATAATCTAACATTTCCTCCTTTCGAATGGTCTACATTTTACTCCTACCCATTGTGCTTCCAAACACCATTAGATCAAGAAAACAGGATTTAAAAAGAAAAAAAAAAAAAAAACAAAAAAAAACATAGAAACAAAAAAAAACAGTAAGTATCTGTTAGATCAACAATCGCCAAGTCCTAAGTTTCCTCATTTGTGAAGGTGAGTACTGGACTAATACGGCTAAAACTGCCAGTGATTGACCAAAGTTTGTCTACCTCCAGAGTGCAGAGTTGTCATCAGAAGGCAACTACCTTGCCAGGGCTATGTTTTCTTGCTCTTCTCACATCTATTTGTAGCCCTATAAAATATGAACAAAAGTGATGAGTATTCCTTTCTGACTAGGGCATTTAAGGAGCAGATGATGAAGCTTCTCCACACTTCTGTTCCACTGCCCAGATGCAGAGGACTTCAAAGTCCTGGAGGACTGGGGAGTCAAAAGATGTTAGAAAACTAAGTTTCAGAGTCACTGCATGGGAGAGATCTACCCATTAACTAAGAACACCTGCATTAGGAACTGTAATAAGTGACAAACTATTCTGTGATGCCACTGTTATTTTGGGGTTTCCTTGCTTCACCAGCTAGAATTATCCTAAAGAAACTACTGATCACTGTAATTCTACTTCATAGAACTCAAATATTACATCAGTAAGTAAGCAAAACAATACTAAAATCTAAATACAGTTACAGTGCACATATAATGGAGACATTAGTAACATTGATGATTGTAGGCTTTTGTTATTAAATTATGGATAATTACTAAATAATTAGAAAATGCCATAAAAATAAGTATTGTGGGACAGAAACTATAGATTCATTTAAATGTTACAACGATCCTGTGAATTAGTTATTATTTTCCTTCATTATACAAATGTAGTAACTGAAGCTCAAGAAAAAGAATTTGCCCAAAGTTTTAGACTTGATAAATATAGGATTTTGAAATTTAATAGAAACATTTGTACAGCCAAAGTTATTTTGTTCCACTATAGTTTGCTATCTTCTAAAATAGCTCATTATGCAAATAGTTCATTTTGCCTCTTCCTTTCACCACCAATATTTGACAGCAGTCTATACATCATGGCCAACACTGCGTTCTACTGATTCTTGTAATCAGACTGTAATCTATTACTTTGTTGAAACTAGTCAATTCAACTTCATTTTCACAGATTTAAGAAGAATACAGATGATGAGGACAATCTCAGAGAGGTATTGTGTTAAAATAAAAATAGAGAATAATATGTCTTTTGCTAGTATTTGTGTAAAAATTAAAAGAGGAATAACGTATATACTTGTATATACATAGAACAATGTGAAAAACAATATAAAAGCCTTGTGATTTGTTCTCTCACCTGGAATACAAGATAAAGAACTTCACATTTCATCGCAAACTTTTAGTAACTTTTGAATTTTTGTGTTTAATTCAGAAAAAATATAAACCATACATTTGATTTTATAATGAATGAATAGCCACATTCATTATTCAGGGTACTGCTATATTAGACACTTATGACCAAATTTTTTTCTAGATAATTTCTATTGTTCATGCTCATGATTTTTCTACCTGAAGTGTCTTCTTTGTTCCAAAATCCTATTCATTATTCAAGATCATTTGAAGTTTATCTGGAGTCTTCTGTGGTTTCCTCAACATCACAGAAAAATAAAATCATACTCAAGTGTGTAATTCTCTTTATCTCTTATAATACTGGACTACTTATTCTTTGGTAAGACCTGGATATATGAGTTTCAGATCATAAATCCTTGAAATTAGGAATTATCTTGTTTTAATCTTTGTTCAACAAAGTCTAGTCCTATTTGGGATAGAGTAACCCAGTAAAATACTGAGCTCTGGTTGAGTTATTCCTCATGTGACATATGAAGTGATGTTTTCCGATTTACCCATCAATCGTTCAGATCTAGAAAATCTTCTTATACTTGTCTTTCCCTCTCTAATCATGCATCAAAAAAAGTGACAAAAGAGTTTTTTGCAATAGTACTTAACAGCACATTTTTCTTGAACCATTTATAGAAAGTGAAATCATAAGGCATGGTAAAAGGACCATTTTATCAGCAGCATCAATTTTTAAAACTTGTCAATTCTGACACCACTAAAACACTAAGAAATATTTAAACAAGCTAATTGAGTAGACTATTGAAAGACTATAAGTGAAATACTTAGGCTTAAACTCATTGTTTAGATTTTTATTACTATAGATTTCAGAGTAATAAAAAACTGTCCACAATGTGAGTGAATAATGTAATAAATGGCTAATTTATGTGACTTAAGTCATAGCTTAGAAATTTGTTAATGATAAAGTATGAGAAACTATGGCTAAGACAACATTCCAGACAAAACTACTGAGATGTGAAAAAGAGAACTACATACAACGACAGCACTTGGGCAATAAATCTTTGCATCCTCCCAGACGGTTGTGTTGTCCAGTATAAAATATGTATGATAGATTTATATGCCTCCCTTCTATGCAATGTTTACATAACTTGTTTAGCTGGGTACCTAGATCACATCATTAATCTTCAGAAGTGTCATTTTTGTTAATTATTCTTCACAACACTTAAAGAGAAAAGTCTTTATTATTAATCAACTCTCATTAAAGGTAAATAAAATAGCACACACATATATATATAGATATGAATTCAGTACAATCACAAAGTGAGAACTGTAATACTAAAATTTTGTATATTGTCTCACTTTTTCATCATTAATAAAATAATTGTCTCTTTTTAAACTTTTTTTACTCTAAAAGTTTAAATCTGGAAATATTCTCTGGACTATTTTATTTGAATGAACTTTAATATTTTGTTCTCTTCTGTAATTCTTGAATTTACAAAAGGAAAAACGGAAATGTTACCAACATGGTGGAATCCTGATACTTTGCATTGTGTATGAAGTAGAGAATCATAAAAAATGATTTGCTTTCATTTAAACTGTATTTTCTGAAATCAATTACATATTGCAGTTCTCTACTAGAGATGTTAAGAATAGTTATTTCTTTTTCCTTTTTTAAATTATAATTTGATAGTTTTTCTCTCTCCTTGTTTAATTACAGAACTTGGTATCATATCTTTGCAAGAAATTTGTTTTAGCAAAGGTGGTGTAAATCTGATAAGCAGAATATGTTACCTGTTTCAGAGTTTCATTGCACACAACAGAAATCATAACCACAATTTTAAGCTTGAAGGTATTTATTGTCATCTATTGAGTTTCTTATAAAATTGTTGGAAGGCCAAAATAGTAGGTAGCCCATGTCTCCAAGAGTAGCTTTCAAACTTCAGTAATAGTCTGCCCCTGTAACATGGTTAAAGCTTTCATAACCACTGCAGAAAGGTCTAAAATCTTCTTACATGCTGACAGCAGAATGACACGTTATATTTCTATACATGCCAGCAAATAAATGCTTTATATTCTGCTTTTCTTTACACTCAATTCTGTTCTACAGCCAAATGGCACTACGAGAGTATCTGTGGAATCTAAATCCTATCCAGGACCCAGGCTATGTGGGAATCACGGAGAGACAAAGATTAGCATTCTAGAATCCACAACACTGAAGTCATACTTAAAGGGAACTGGAATGTTTTCAGAAGGAATCTTTTGATGGTATCTTTCCTAATTCTCCCACTAGGAAACTCCACAAAGAAACCGAATAAAGCAGCAGAAATTGCAACAGTAATATGTTTCTGACATAATACAACCCTCTTACCCATAAACAGGGATGAGTTCTCTTTTTCCTCTATGAAAGAGTTCTTTCATCTTTTGGTGATGATCACTATTCTTGTGGCTCAGGTACAAATCTAAATTGACATCCTGTCAATTTAGCTTATAAATTTGGAGCTGATAAATCTGATTTTCATGACCACCATCAGGGCATATACAGACTACAGAACAAAGAAAATTTGTATCATTTTCACAGTCCTTGTTAGTTATGAAATCATAGCTCAGGAGACTGCACTGAACAACTTTTCGGATTACATTTCATATTTGTTCTAGCACTAGTTTTGTGCTGTGAGTGTGTGCCTTTACATAGAATCCAATGTGAATGGCTCTTGAATAGTGCCTCAGATTTGGACATTTCAGTAGTTCTTCTAATCTTATCATTGTTGTTACTTATGACTTCTCATAACCACTAGCTGTTATATTTTCCATTGTTCTCAGTCAAAACACCTACTTAAGGAACTGTGCTTGCCAGGGTGACTCAAAACCCTTATTTTGACACATGATGAGCTTTAGTACTCTTGTTTGTATTGAGTTGACGTAGTCTTCCCTAACTTTTACCATTGGACATAAAGTACCAAACGGTAATCTAAACAATTTTCTAGACTCCATCCACTCTCCTCCTTTGACCTGTTATATGTAGCAGGAATCCCCACATTATTTTTTTCTTTTCTTTTTTCCTTTTATTTTCTTTCTTTTCTTTTTTCTTTTCTTTTCTCTCTCTCTTCTCTTCTCCTCTTTGCTTTTCTCCTTCTCTTCTCTTCTCTTCTCTTTTCTTCTCCTCTCTTCTCTTTTCCTTTTCTTTCTGCCTCGCTCTGTCACCCAAGCTGGAATGTAGGGGAGCAATCACAGTTCACTACAGCCTCGACATCTGGGACTCAAGTGATTCTTCCACCTCAGCCTTCCAAGTGTGCATTATCACGCCTAATTTTTTTTTTTTTTTTTTTTTTTTTTTTTGGAAACGAGGTCTCACTATGTCATCCAGGCTGGTCTCGAACTGCTGGCCTCTAGTGATCTTTTGCTGGGATTTCAGGCTTGAGCTACTGCTCCTGCCCGCTCCCCACCTCACACTCTTCTTGATAATAAAAGCTGATCACTCAAGCCAGTACAGTAACTTCTCTATTGGCTCAGAGACTCAGAAAGTACAAATAACTAGGATGACAATCCTGACTTACAGCTAAATGGAACCACTGTGTCCCTGGGTGGAAACACTATTCTGTTGGGAAGTAGATCTCTAAACTAACAGAGCTGATATTGTTAAACAGGAGAAAAAATGAACCTGAAGGGCCATTTGAAGTACAGTTGAGAGGAAATACTTTTAAATCCATCTCTTGGTTTCCAGGCCTCTATATCTGAAATATAAGAGAAATTACATATATATATATATATATATAGTTTTCAGATTTTCAGCAAAACATATCACATAAGGTAGAATAGGTCTCAGCCACCTCCAGGTGTTGTTATTTAATTGATGCTATTATTGAGTGATATGATTGAGTCTTTACTAATTAATAATGTTTGAAGCAATAATTCATCATATAGAAAAGAGAAAATTGTGTATAATCCTCACCAAATCTGTCCAGATAAATTCCAAATGAGTCAGACTTTTGAAATTAAATATATAAATATTAAAATAATAATTAAATTGAAATTTGTTACAACCTAGGGGTAGAGAGTATTTCCTAACCATAACTTTTAATTTATTTGAAGCAATTAAAGAAAAGATGGTGATACCGTTTGGCTCTGTGTCCCCACTCAATTCTCGTCTCCGGTTGTAATCCCCATGTGTTTAGGGAGGGAATAGGTGGGATTGGATCATGGGAGAGGTCTCCTCAAGCTGTTCTCATGATAGTGGGTGAGTTCTCATGAGATCTGATGGTTTTATAAGGCTCTTGCTCCCTCTTTCATGTCACCATGTAAGTCATGACTTCTTCCCCTTTTGCCATGATTGTAAATTTCCTTTAGCTTCCCCTACCATGTGGAACTGTGAGTCAGTTAAGCCTCTTTTCTTTATAAATTACCCAGTCTCAGGTATGTATTTATAGCAATGTGTAAAATGAATTAATGCAGTAAATTGGTACCATGGAGAGTGGGGTATTGCTATAATGATACTTGAAAATGTGAAAACAACTCTGGAACTCGGTAATGAGAAGAGGTTGAAACAGTTTGGAGGGCTCAGAAGAAGACAGGAAGATGTGGGAAAGTGTGGAACTTCCTAGAGACTTGTTGAATGGTTTTGACCAAAATGCTGACAATGATGTGGACAATGAAGTCCAGGCTGAGGTCGTCTCAGACAGTGATGAGGAACTTGTTGGGCACTGCAGCGAAAATGACTCTTGCTATGCTTTAGCAAACAGACTGGCATTATTTTGCCCCTGCCCTAGAGATCTGTGGATCTTTGAACTTGAGAGTGATGATCTGAAATTTGAATTTATATTTAAAAGGGAAGTAGAGCATACAAGTTTGGAAAATTTGCAGCCTGACAATGTGATAGAAAAGAAAAACCCATTTTCTGAGGAAAAATTCAAGCAGGCTGCAAAAATTTGCATAAGTAACAGGGAGCTGAATGTTAATCACCATGACAATGGGGGAAATACCCCCAGGGCATGTCAGAAATTTGGTGGCAGCCCCTCCCATCACAGGCCCAGAGGCCTATAAGGAAAAAATGGTCTCATAGACAAGGCCTAGGGCCCTTCTGCTCTGTGCAGCCTTGAGACTTGGTGCCCTGTGTCTCAGCTACTTCAGCTCCAGCTATACCTAAAGGGGGCCAAGGTACAGCTCAGGCCATTGCTTCAGAAGGTGAAAGTCTTGGTGGCTTCTGTATGGTGTTGGGCCTACGAGTGCACAGAAGTCAATAACTGATGTTTGGGAACCTCTGCCCGGATTTCAGAGAATGCATGGAAATGCCTGAATGTCCAGGCAGAAATCTGCTGCAGATGCAGCATCCTCATTGTGAACCTCTGCTAGGGCAATGTGGAAGGGAAATGTGAGTTTGGAGCCCCCACAGAGTCCCCACTGGGGCACTGCCTAGTGGAGCTGTGAGAAGAGGGCCACCATCCTCCAGACCCCAAATGGCAGATCCACCAATATCTTGCGCCATACACCTGGAAAAGCCATAGGCACATAAAACCAGCATATGAAGGAGCTGCCCAAGGCTGTGGGAGCCCACCCCTGCATCAGCATGCCCTGGAGGTGAGACATGGAGTCAAAGGAGATCATTTTGGAGCTTTAAGATTTAATGACTGCCCCAGTGGATTTCAAACTTGCATGGGGCTTGTAGCCCCTTGGTTTTGGCCAATTTTTCCTATTTGGAATGAGTGCATTAACCCAATGCTGTACCCCCATTGTATCTTGGAAGGAACTAATTTGATTTTTATTTTACCAGCTCATAGGCAGAAGGCACTTGCCTCGTCTCAGATGAGACTTTGGGCTGTGAACTTTTGGATTAATGCTGAAATGAGTTAAGACTTTGGGGGACTGTTGGGAAGGTATGATTGTGTTTTCAAATTTGAGAATGTGAGATTTGGGAGGGGCCAGGGTAGAATGATATGGTTTGGCTGTGTCCCCACACAATTCTCATCTCAAATTTAATCCCCATAATCCCCACATGTCGAGGGAGGAGCCAGGTGGGAGGTGATTGGATTGTGGGGGTGGTTTCCCCCATGTTGTACTTGTGATGGTGAGGGATAGTGAGTGAGTTCTCATGGGAACTGCTGGTTTTATGAGGCAGTTTTCCCTGCTCTTGCTCTCTCTTGCTTGCCACATGTAGGACGTGACTTCTTCCCCTCTCCTCATGATTTTAACTTTCCTTTGGCTTCCTCTATGAGTGGAACTGTGAGTTAATTAATCCTTGTTTCTTTATAAATTACCTAGACCCAAGTATGTCTTCACAGCAGTGTGAAAATGGACAAATAAAGATGGATACATTTGACAACATAGAACATAAAAGAGACATTTGCATAGAAAATGAAAATTAAAATATTTGGCAAGCTGGAATATATACCTTATATTATCCATAGATAAAACCGTAATACTTTTTATTAGTAGTCTATAAGAAGTAAAATATAAATACCCTATGCAAAAATGTGCAAAGAAAAGTCAAGTTACAAAGAAAAGAAATGCTACATTTTACTTTATTCCTGCTAGCCTAAAATGAAATAACTATGACAACATAAAGATTAATAATTACTATAATACATTTCAGCCCACCATATATGCATAAAAAATTTCATTTTTTTTGTTGAAACAAAAATGATGAAATGGCACTGGTTATTAGTGAGTGTTTCTAGGTAATGTTATTATTTTGAAAGTGATTAATTAAAAGGATAGAAGAAAACAGTTATTCTGCCTTTTCCATAAATTTTGGAGTGCTTTGTGTTTCTCTGAAATTTATGTTGAATTTTTAACCCGCAGTAACTCAGAATGTAACTGTTATATTGATATAGGGCCTTTAAAGAGATAATTAAGGTAAAAGAGGTCATAAAGATGGAGTCCCTTATCCAATATAACTGATGTCCTGATAAGAAAAGAGAGACACCAGAGGAACAGCCATGTAAAGATACAGTGAGAAGATGACCATCTACAGCCAAAGCAAGAGGCCTTTGAATAAACCAGTCCTGTTGACTTCTTGTCTTGGACTTGAGTCTCCAGACCTTAAAAAAAAAAAAAAAAATTCTGTTGTTTAAGTCACCAAGTGTGTTATGACAGCTGTAGCAAACTAACTCATTGTACATGTTATAGTTTAGTCTCACAGAATACTTGATGTAGAATAAAGCTTCCTTATTAAAAATAATATGTCTAATACATGTAAAAGAATGACGGGAATGATATTCTATTTTGCAATTTGCAATTCTTAGTTACATAATAAATTATCATCAATGGATACTAAAACCATTAGTTGAAAGAGTGTGGGGAAGATTTGTAAATCTTATTTTGCAAATCTTATTATAAACCACTGGTTATAATTAGCATCTCTAAAACTGGGATAAGTAGACATTAAATACTCCATAATGTAATAAAATAAAAAGTATCCATAAAACGTCCTTGCTTACACAAATTGAACATAAATCTGAACTAATACCACTTTACAAGAAACATAAGGGTAGAAGTACACAAACCCATGAGGAATCAGTCATTCAAATACCAGAATATGGGACATTTTATGAAACAGATAACATAAATTTCGAAAAATCAAACCAAACAAAAAAAACAATGACATGGAAGGGAATAAAAGCAAAGAGAAGGAAGGAAGGATGTTATAGAATAAAAAAGACTTAAACCTAATTACACATGCAATGTGTGGATACTTGCTGAATGTTATTTTGAAAAAAAAAACAAAACAAAACAACAAAGTATATTTTTGTCACAACTGGTGAAATTTCAATATTGATAAAAAATTTTGTTAGCTGTATGAAGTGCAATAATATTGTGGTGATTATGTTAAAAGTCCTTATGGGGTTAAAATGCTTAGTAATATTTATGGGTAATATAGCATAATTTTTATTATTTGCTTTAAAACAGTGTATACACTAAAGGAAAACTGGAATGGTTATTTAACAATGACACAAATCTGACAAAATGTCAGTAATTGTTGAGACTGGGTGATGAGTACATGGAATGTTTTACAACCACCTCTCTGCTTTTGGTTACCTTGGAACGTTTTTATTTAATGTGTACTACAGGTATTTCCACAAGGTAGAAATGTACCATTTATGGTGTTGTTTCATATTATTAACTGTTTCAGTGTTACTATTTCGAAGAGGAAGAAGAAAATTAAAAATAACTCCCTCTCGTATTTCCAAATTAATCTTACAAGGCTAGCATTACCCTGATTTAAAAAAAAAAAAAACAAAAAAAACAAAAAAAACAAACAAAAAAAAAAACAGCCAGAGAGCCTCTGCAAGAAAATTGCCATTATCCCTAATAACCATACATGTGAAAATACTCAATAAAATAATAGTAAACAGAATTCAAGACTACATTAAGAGATTTATTCACCATGATCAAGTGGGGTTTATCCCTGAAATGCAAAATTATTTTAACATACACAAATTAGTAAGTGTGAATACATTACATTAACAAAATGAAGCACAAAATTATTTGATCACTTCAACACATGCAGAAAAAGCATTTGGCAAAATTTAATGCCCCCCACTTTTACCATTTCTATTCAACATACACTTGAATTACTAGCCAGAGAATTTGGCAAGAGTAAGAAACAAAAGACATCCTAATAAGAAAGGGAGAAGTGAAAAAGTCTTTGTTTGTGAACAACATAATCTTGTCTATAAGAAAACCCTAATGAATCCCATAAAGTTGCATGAAACAAAATCAACATAAAAAATCAGTAGTGATTTTTTAATTTTTTTTTTTTTTTTTTGCTTATCATTTCTGTTTTATGCCTAGAGACTTTTTTGTGGAGACTTCTCTCCAACACAGAACTGGTTATCTGTCCTCCTGGAGCATTCAGCACCATGTACAAATTTCCTTTGCCTTTTGTTTTGTTTTGGATCCCCCATTTCTTGGATGCTATTTATCACTTTTTACTTTTTTATAGTTGACCCTTGAACAACATGGATTTGAACTGTGAGAGGGAATTTACATGTGAATTTTTTTTTTCAATAAAAGTAAAGATTACCTACATGGGTTTTGGACTGCATAGAAGGTTGGCACCCCTAATCCCTGAGTAGTTCAAAGACGAATTGAATTGTACTAATAGCAAACTGTCTAAACCGCAAATTAAGAAAACAATCCCATTTATGATAATAACCAAAAAAAATAAATACTTGGTCACAAATTTAAGACAACAGGTAGAAGACTTATATATTGAAGACATTAAAACACTGGTAAAATAAATGGAAGAAAACACAAATAAATGGAAAGATATCATGTGTTCATGGATTGAAATAATTAACATTGTGAAGATGTCTATCCTACCCAAAGCAATCTACAGATTCAATGCAATCAATCCCAATCAAAATTTCAATGTCATTTATCATGGAAATAGAAAACAAATACTTAAATTTGTATGGAATCACAAAGATTCCAAGTAGCAAAATCAATCTTGAGCAAGTAAAACAAAGCTGGGCCAGGAGTAGTGGTTCACACCTGTAATGTTCATTCTTTGAAAGAACAAGATCCGAGAATTTCTTGAGGCCAGAAATTTGAGATCAGCCTGGACAAACATACTAAGGCTGCATCTCTAAAAAATACACTAAAACTAGTCAGGTGTGGTGGTGCACATCTGTAGTCCCAGCTATTTGGGAGGCTGGGGTAGAAGGATCACTTGGGCCCAGGAGTTTGAGGCTGCGGTGAGTGATTGTCATGCCACTGCACTCCAGCTTGTGCAACAGAGACAGATCCTGTCTCTAAAAGAATAAAAAATGAAAAAGAAAAAAAGAAAAACAAACCTGAAGGCATTGTACCCCAGGTTTTCAAAGCATATTGTGAAATGACTGTAATCAAAATAACATGGTACTGGTTAAAGAATAGATATATATTGACTAATGGAACAGGCTAGAAAACCCAAAAATAAATCCATACATTTGTACTCAGTGGATTTTTGAAGAAGATATCAAGAATACACAATAAAGAAAGGACAGATTTTCGATAAATGGTGTTGATATTACTGTATATTCATATGCAAAACAATTAAAGTAGGCCTTTATTTTACACCATACACAAAAGTCAATTTAAAGTGGATTAAATACAGGTTCTGTGTATACTGCTCAGGTGACAGGTGCACCAAATCTCACAAATCACCACTAAATAACTTATTCATGTAAGCAAATACCACCAGTTCTCCAAAAACCCATGGAAAAAAAAATTAAAAATAAAGAAATCAGCAAAAAACCCTAGGTATATTAAACATTAAAATATGAAACTTGAACCAGCAAAAGTATTAGAAAAAAATTACAGGGGAAAATCTCCATGACATTGATTTGGATGATCACTTTTTGGATATGACCCAAAAAACACAGGCAACTGCAGCAAAAATAAACAAATGACATTGCACTAAACTGAAAACCTTTTTCATAGCGAAAAAAATAATTAACAAAGTGAAAAGACAACCCACAGAATAAAAGCAAATATTTGTAAACCATAAATCTGATAAGATGTTAATATCCAAAATACATAAGGAACTTAACCCAATAGCCAGAAAATAAACCCAATGAAAAAATGGACAAAGGACCTGAACAGATATTTCTCAAAGTTAAAGTAAAAATAGCCAATAGGTTGTTTAAAAAATGCTCAGTATCAAGGAAATGCAAAAAAAAAAAAAAAAAATGCAATGAGATATCACCGCATATCCATTAGCTAGAAAGGCTTTTATCAAAAAGACAAAAAAAATAATAATAATAACAGATTTTAGACAGGGTTCAGATAAAAGAGAACTTTTACACATTGTTGGTAGGAAAATAAATTAATACAGCCATTACGGAAAACAGTATAGTTTCCTCAAAAAGCTAAAAATAGAACTACCACGTGATCAAATAATCCCATTTCTAGGTATATATACAATGGAACTGAAATCATTATTTTGAAGGAATATCTGGATTTCTGTATTTATTGCAGCATTAGCACAGTAGCCAAGACATGGAATCCATGTAAAAGTGTATCAATGGATAAACAGATAAAGAAAATGTGTTATACACATTCAGCCTTAAAAAGTGGGAAATTCCATCATTTTCACAACATGGATGAATTTGGGAGACATTATACTAAGTGAATTAATCCAGGCACAGAAAGACAAATACTACATTATCTCACTTATATCTAAAAAAAGTTGATCTAATAGAATTAGAGAGTAGAATTCTGGTTACCAAAGGCTGAGGGAATGGGAGTGGAGGAAGGGAATGGGGAGTTGTTGATTAAAGGGTACAAAGTTTCAGACTGGGAAGAGAAATATTAATAGGTTTTGAGACTAATTTCACAACAAGGTACTGTAATTAATAGTAATGTATTATAACTAAGATAGTAAATTTCAAATGTCTCACTGTAAAAAAATGATAGTTAAGTAAGGTGATTAATATGTTTACTTGATTTAATTATTCTACATTGCATACATATATTAAAATAGCATATTATACCCCAGAAATATATATAATTATGATTTGTCAATCAAGATAGTATTCCAAATAAATTTTTTAAAAATATAATTTTTTAAAAATATAATTTTCTTCTGTGCTAGAGTATAGTTAATGCCAAGAAGCAAAGCTCACGGAGATCATCAGAAACAGAAAAAGTGCTTTTTAAGAAGTGTATTGCTAATATCCTCCCAAATGAAACAGAGTTTTAAGTCAGTTTTATGACTTAAATAAGTGCTACTATGTTACACTGAACACATAGGATGAAAAAAGAAATTATTAGTAAAATCAATGTGAAATGGTTCATCTTCTTAAACTCCAAAACGACAAATCTTCCCCATCATTTTATCTGTAGTCTCTTGTCTTCTTGTCTTGGCTATTCTAGTCTTTATTGTCTTTTATCACAACAAAAATAAAATAAATGGTTTTATCTCTAATTAAATATTAATTTTGCGGACTGGGAATTTTGAACAAACAAGAGTGGCAAGTACATGTCACCAATGTTCCCACTTCTGATCTAAAAAAGTATATAATAATACTTAGCAATAGTTGGTACATTACCTTCCTCATAAAGAATGCCAGGGGAAGGAGGAAGTTAACATATTTCCATGTTATGTTAACTTCCTTCTTCATTAGGCATTCTTCTTAACTCCTAAAATGACCTGAAGAGGAAAAGCCAAAAAGACCAATTGAGGACTTAGTTTTTTATCTGAACAGATAAGTAAGCTACATTCAACAGGCTTATGTTTTGCTTAGCCACACACCCGAAGTGTACATCAGAATATACCACATTCTCCCTCAGCCGTGTCCCATAAAACTACGATATCTAGGGTGGATATCTAGATACGTCACTTTGGTTCATCTGAACTGAAGACAAAATCCAAGAAGTTGGGTGAAACTATCCTAAGTATCTTCCCAAAAGGAGTAAAATGTACACTCTCCAGGTTTCACTGACTAGTACAACCTTGTATTTAATGTTTTGTTTTTTCTAAATAAAGTATATCCAATTTCTAGTATATTGCTAGGATGGATAGCTTTTTTCTTTTTTAAAAAATGAGACTAACAATATGTTTTCCTTTTCTTTAATTGTTGAAATAATCTCCAAGATTCCTTTAAGAAATTCCCTAAGGAAAAAACAATTTAAGGGCCAAAGTTGGTTTGATAAAAACAAGTAGGTATAAGGTGCTCTTTGGAAATTTCAGGTAGATATTCCAAAAGAGCATGGAAAATATAAGACTGAATTTCTCACAAGTGGAACTTCCATAAACAAAGCAACCATGGAGGAATTTATTTTTTTATTTAATATTGAGAAAAACTTTATTTTCTCTAAGGAACTGGTGTATTTCTAATTTTCAGACAATAGAATAACATTAAAAAATTACAGTAATACCTTATAAAGTTTACATTGTAGTAGGCAGGAACATTTAATAAGTTCATATGCATTTAATATTCACAAGTTTATTAAAAATATACTCTTCATTCTCATGTTAAAGAGAATAATAATGAGATTTGGAGTGCTAAGTAACATATCTAAAATTGCACAGCTGTTAAGTGTTGAGCCATCATTTCAGCTCACTAACTCTGGAGTCCACACTTAGCCACTATGCTATACAGCCACTAACTAATATTCATTTGTGTATTGGCTTCTATGAAATTCAGAAACGAACCTTCAACTTAACTTTAGCAACTCATCCTTCCTTTCATCCAACTTACTACTCATATATTTTTGTGCTTTGTGAGATACGTGTCTTTCTGCAAGCCATTTCCATCGTGGAAGAAAATGGCACCCTATTAAATAATATATTCTCAAAATCTATAAGCTATGCATTCACTAATACAAGGAGAGCAATGGAATAATGAAATGTCAAATAGATAGAGATTTTGAGGAGAAACCGGGATAATATTTTTCCTATAAGCAGGGTATGGTTATTTGTGATGCAGAATAATAGAGAGTGGTGAAGGCTGAGGAAAGACAAATGGCTGAAGAGGTTTGGGAACTGAAGACCAGTTTCATGTTAGCAACCAATAAAAATCTGGGTTAGTGAGAGTGGCTGCTATAAGCCAGTCTTCCAAGAAGGATAAAGTTGGAGAAGGAATGAAATGGTGTCATGAGAGATTATAATTTTACCTGAATATTATTAGATATAAGTAAAGTAGACCATAGGGAATATATTAATTACTATCACAGTAGAGAGAGAACTTATAGCTTCATTATCTGTACAGGGCCAAATTGCTTGCTTGATTAGATTTATTCATCAATTTCTCTTTCTCTCTGTTTCTCTCTCTCTCTCTGTGACACACACACACACACACACACACACACACCCTTTACATACAAACTTTTGGACTATGACAAATTATCTACAATTTCCAAAATTATTTGTAATGTCATATAAATCAGAAAAGGGTGATTAAAACCAGTTTTTAACTTCAGAAAAGCACTATATAAGCCATTAAGTATTGAAGAAGTTAATGTCCATAGTAGCTGATATAAATAATTTAATCAGGACATAAAACCTATAGAAATTGTAGGGAGTAAAAGACAGATAAATAAGAAAGGGTTATCTATTGCTTTCATAAAAGACATTGAAATTTCCTTTCAATTCAGGGAGAGGAGGTGTAATTTGAATACAGAAGATTGAAGAAGGCAGTTAATATGTACCTTGGAACTTTAGAATAAACAGAGAGAGTAAGGATATTAATCCAAGGAACTCAACTGATGATTTCATAAAATTATTGTAGATCTGGAGTTGTAAAGGGAGTTCTAAGAAAGATTGAAGAGATGTGAATAAGCAAGATCAAAAGGAGAAGAGAAAGTAAATGTATTCTATCATGGGATTTAATCAACTGTTTAATCTCAATCCCATATGCCCCATTTGATTATGTTGACAAGTCAAAAGCACATTCATCTAAATTTTTAAAGTATTTAGACATTAACCAATATAATATGAATTATCTAAATTTCACATTGCAAATAAAAATTAGATCAACCATTTACATTGAGGCAATAAGAGATGACATTAAATTATTCAATGACAAATAACTCTATCCAGTTAAATGTCATACACATTTTAAAGGAATTTACTTGTCAGAAAGATAGCTAACTGCTGAAATGACAAATAGTATGGTAAATGCAGAAAAAAGGTCAATTAGTAAGCTGTTGTTTTTGAAAGCAATGTCTTTTGGCATTTATTATATCATCCCTATATTATTCCCTTTTATTTATAGAATAAAGATGGGTAACATTCATACCACATGAATCTCTCATTCAGACTATGTAGGAATTATATTTAAAATGTATATTTAAAGAAATGAGAATACGGTGCTCATCATATTATTTTCTTTTAAATGGCTGTATAGAAAAAAAGCATCCTCAAACACACTTGGATAGAAAGAAAAATAGCAACTGCAACATTTATGGTCCAGAATTTAAACCAGCAAATAAAAGTGTTCATTGGAAGAATATATAGACAAGTCTGTTTTGACCATTTTAGAAAATGTCAAACGAGTTTTGCATTCATTTAAATGAGTTTGGGTGGTAATTTGAACAACTAATTCAAAAGGATAGTCAGAAGATATTATCATAGTTACGATATTACACAGAGAGAGTTGGAGTAATTCCTAGTGATGGTAGGAGTTAGGAGTTAGGAAGAAAAATCTCACGCTTCCCAAATTATGGCTTTGAAGTTGTCAATAGAATTGTTTGTAGGAGACTACTATATCTCCTGCAAAAATGTTCACACATTAATCTCTGCAACCTGTTAATATATGTCAAAAGGGACTTTACAGATGTGATTAAGATTGTGGAAAGTGAGATTCGTTGATGATTTTGGATTTTCTGGCTGTCTCCAATCTGATTATGGGACCACTTAAAAGTGGAGAACCTGTCTCTGCTGAAGTTATGGAAAGATGTGGCAGAAGAGACACAGCACTGTGAGAAGTATTCCAGGTGCTGCTGGTTCTGAGAGGTAGCATCCTACACCAGAAGAGAGGCTGCTGGGAGCAAAGAGTGGAATCCAGCAGGAAAATATGACCCCTACTGCCTGGTACTGAATTTCGCCAACAACCTGAATGAATCTGAAAACAGATCCCCCTCTAGGGCCTTCAGAGAGGAACACAGCTCTGCTGAAACTTTGGTTTTGGCCGTGTGAGATATGAGCAGGGAAACTGACCAAGTATACTGGATTCTGACCTACAGAACTGTGAGAGAGAAATATGGGTTGTTTTAACCGATGAAATGTAGGATTAAGAAACAAAATACTGGGTTAGCTTTCCATCCATACTTTGTCACAGTATTTCTTCAGCTTTTCTGACATAAATTCACGTTTTTCTACTGGCTGAAGTTTTCGGAGGGTATTAGTCCATATGATGTTCTGGAGTTGTTTGCTGTAAAATGTCCTCCATTCAACTTCCAGTATAACATGGTTTCATAAGGGCTGAAAGATAGCATGCTGGAATAGAAATAAAAGTTTAAAAATGACAGAAGCCCAGATTTGAATACCTGTTCTACAATTTTATTCTGCTGTGCAAATCCTAAACTTTAACTTACACTTTTGCCACTTAGTGACAATACTTTCTACACAAACTTGATATAACCTATGTAAAAGTAGCTTTACACACTACTTGACACTTATGCTTAATAAAGCAAATTTCCTTATCATCTGTGTTTCTTAGACAAAATTTTCTACCCCACTATCCTATACATGACTCCTAGGGACTCCTTTGGGATAAAGTAACCTATTTTTAAAATTTATTTTATGTTTATGACTGATTTTATTCTGATACTAGAGATGGTCATTGTTTAACACCTAAACAACTCATCAGGAATCATATTTCTATTGAGTGCATTCTTGTTGATTTATGTGATAAGCTGGAAAGTGACATTTTTCCAGGCATGTTTTCATGTGGAAATAAAAGAAGTTTACAGTGGATCACTGCAGGGAGGTAATGCCTAACATGACTCCACAATAACTTCCTGGGACAACGAGCTATAATTCTGGAGAATCTAGGCTGAAGAGGTAGAAAATGAGAAAAGTCCTCAGGTGAGGAAAATGAAAAAAGATTGGCAAAATCAAATAAAATACAGATCCATCTCTAAATTTAAAACATTTTTATTTGGGAGGCAAGAACTGCAATTTTGGACATAAACACAGACTAGGTGGTCTTTGGTATGTCCAAAGAACAAAGAGAATGGCTGGGAGTTTTAGTAAAACATGGAAATATCACATATTGTTTTGAAAGAAAGTTCATTGGCACTAGTAAATTTTGAGGGAGCTGGCAAGTGGGCAGTTTTAGAGTCTCCGCAGGTTCTTTCAGGAGCCATTAGATAAAACTGGTTTCAGGTTACAGCAGGCAGTTTCAGCAGCCAGATTTGCAAAGAATTACATTTTTGGAGCAATGTTATGTGCCTTAGTGCTTTTTTCCCCCTGGCTTTTCTACTCTGTTTCAGTTGGGTATGGCTAGAATGACCTAATTTGTATGACAAACTTCTACGAGATGATGTCAGAATAAACTTTATTCACGTATTGATTTTTTTTTCCCCACTAAGGTTAACCTTTCCTGAAATCACAGATTTGATGTATACTTTCTATACTTACTCTAATTTCTAAATAAACAAAAAATAACCATATAATGGTATAAGATGTTTTAAATTTTCAGAATATAACATATATTTTATATTCATTCTCTTATAAAGTGATACTTCTGTTTCTCTATTTCCTTCACGTATTTATAGTGCCTATAATATGTGAAACACTATGGGTGCTGCATACATGGTCCTATCATTTATTCATAGTAAATGCAAAAAAAAAAAAAAAAAAAAAAAAAAAAAAAAAAACTAGGCTGAACAGAGCAGAGAAATCTAGCTGGATTTGGGAAAATGCAGAAAATTATTTTCAGCTAACACTATAATAGCAACTCAAGAGTATAGATTTTTTTATTTGTGGAAATTTAATTTTTTGTTTTGTTTTGGTTTTTATTTTCTTATTTCTCAATCAGGAAGTAATTATATACAATATTTACTCTTTGCAATATGAAGCAGAAGAGAAATGCAGAATATAATTTGTCTGCAATAGAATAAAATATACACTTCAATAACTATACCGAATTGCCCTAGTATTCCAAATGTTGCAGCAGCTGCAGGATGGCAGAGCCTCCATCATCCTTACTCTATGAGTGTCTAAAGCAGAGACCTTTACTTCACCATTACTTGACATTAGTATGTACAGGAAATAAACTTTATTTATTTATTTATTCATTTTTTTGAGACATGGTCTAGCTTTCATGCCCATGCTGGAGTACTGTGGCATGATCAGAGTTCACTCAGGGTTGACTTCCTGGGATTAAGTGATGCTCCCACTTTAGCCCCCCAAGTAGCTAGGAGCACAGATATCACCACTGCACCCTGCTAATTTTTGTTTTTCTTTTGTAGAGATGGGAGTTTCCCTATATTGCCCAGGCTGGTGTTGAACTGCTGGGCTCGAGAAATCCTCCCACCTCAGCCTCCCAAACTGCTGGGATTACAGGGATTACAGATGTAAGCCACCATGCCCAGCAGAAATAAACATTTTTATTGTTATTGCTAAGTACTGAGTTTCGGGAATTGTTTATTATCATAACATAATTTAGCCTATCCTAGTTGAGAGGGACATTATTGTATAGAATTATGGTTCTGACCTAACAAACACCTTAAATATATGACATCATTTTAGTGCTTGAGTAGTGGTGACTAGAAAAATGGTATGTTATACAGTAGGAAAACATTTGGTAAAACTATCCAGCAATAACTTGTCAAGTAGATTATGAACATTAGTGATGATGTTGGATGCCTTTGCCAAAGTTTTATGTAAGAAAAGATGAGCTCAGGGAAGAACTGCCTTGAATAAATAACAGAGAGAGTGAGAAAGAGAGGTCTTTGCCAATTGAAAAAGGGCAACTGCTTCAGGACTTCAAATATAAGAGTAGAAAATAAATTTAAAGTGGTAGTTGAGGATGGAAGTCATTTAATCCTAGCCTGGGAGCAAGGATCAAATCAAGTTTATAACTGTCATACATTATTAATTATGATGTCTCTTTGGCGGTTAATGTGGTGCCCAGTAAATCCCTTCAGTTTATAAATGATCACTTAGTATCCCAACTTTTCATAAACTCTCATTACACTCAATTGTGCCTGTTGGACTTACTATGAACTTATTGTGTCCCTCCAAATTTATATATTATAGCCTTAACTTGCAGTGTTGATGGGATTTGTAGATAAAACCATTAAGAGATAATTAGGTTTAGATAAGGTCATGGTGAACGTGGGGCCCCAGAAGGGTATTAATGCACTTATAAGAAGAGATGCCCGATAAGGCTGCCCTCTCTCCTCCTGTTTGCCCTGTGAGGACTCAGTGTGAGGGCCTTCTGTAAGCCAGGAAGAGACCCCATGCCAGAACCCCACCATCCTGGTACCCTGACCCTGGACTCCAACTTTAGAACTGTTGAGTAAATAAATGACTATAGTTTAGGCCACACAGTTGATGGTATTTTGTTATGGTAGCACCAGAAAATTAATAAAGGCCATTACACAGAATTTCTGAGTAAGTATCACTGAGAAACAAAGCTCTAGTATTGTGCTGGGTGAACAGTATATACTCTGGAAATCTAACTGCCTGTTAAAAAGTCTATATTAGTTTGCTAGGGCTGCCTAGCACAAACTGAGGAGGTTAAAGAAGACAAATTTATCGTCTCTCAGTTCTGGAAACTAGAAGTCCAATATCAACGTGTCAGGTGGGTTGATTCCTTCTTAGGCCTGTGAGAGATGATGTGTTACATGTCTCTCCCCTCATTTTTGGTGGTTTGCTAGGACTCTGACTTTCTCTGGCGTTCTATGGCTTCATCTTCAAATAGTGTCCTTTTTGTGTGTGAGTCTCTGTGCCCAGACATATAGTGTGTGTGTGGGGGGGTGTATGTGTGTTTTGAAACCTTTTTATATTCAAAAGTGACAAAAAAATTCCAAAGAACTCCCATGTAATTTTCATTCAACTTCCCCCAATGATAAAATCTGATATTACCATAGTACAATTATCAAAAATAGGAAATTGACATTGGATCAATGCTGTTAACTAAATTTAAGACTTTATTCAGATCTCAGTGACTTTTATATGCACATTTTCAGAAGAGTTTTATGAGATTTTATCACAAATTTAGATTTGTGTAGCTGCACAGTCAGGATGCAGAACTGTTTCAACATGCCAAAGGCACTCTCAAACATCTCCTCTGTAATCGAACCCTAACCCCAGCAATCCCTGATCTGTTTGACATAATTATAATTTTGTGATTTCAGAAATGATGTATGAAAGGATCTTACCATATGCTACATATTGATACTGGCTTTTTTGTTCTAATGAGAGGTCCTTGAGTTTTATTTTTATTGCTCCATTTATTAATTGTTGTGTATAGTTCATTACATGAATGAACCCAAATTTATCTTTCACCAAGTTTACATTTAGATCTATGATCTATTTGAGTTGATTAAATTTCACTATTGTTTTTGTGTTTTCAATTTTATCAATTGCTTCTACTATCTTGATTATTTCCTTTCTTCTCCTTTGTTTGGTTTTACTTTGCCTTTCTTTTTTTAGTTTCTAGGACTAAGAGCTTAGATTCTTGATTTTTATGTCATTCTTACTTTCTAATGTGAACAGTTAGTGATATAAATTTCTCAGTGCTGCATTAGATACAGCCCACAAATTTTGATATGTGTGTTTTCATTTTCATTTATTTCAATATTCATTTATGTTTCATTTTCTTCGAGACTTTCCCTTTGACACATAAATTATTTAGAAGCCCGTGGTTTAATTTCCAGGTGTTTGGAGATTTTCACGTTACTTTACTTGTATTGATTGTTCATTTTATTCCATTATATTCAGATAAAATAATAAGTATACTTTTCTTTCTTTATTTTTGTAGCTTATTTTGGGACCCACGGTGTAGGCTACATTGCTGACTGTTGCAATGGCACTTAAAAAGAATGTGTATTCTGCTTTTGTTAGGTGTTGTGCTGTGTTCTATAAACGTCAGTAGGATTCTGTTGGTTGGTGGCATTTCCGAGTTCTTCTATGTCCTTGCTGATGTTCTGATAAGTAATTATTGAATAGGGTTTATGTTTTCAGCTATGATTGTGTTTATTTTTATTTTTCCTTTCAGTTTTATTAGTTTTTGTCCTAAGTATTTTGAAGCTTTCTTGTTGCCTACATATTTAGAATTGCTTATATTTTCTTGCTGTGTTGACTTATTTTCATCAGTGTGCAATGTGCCTTTCTGTTCCTGGTATGGTTTCTTTGTTGTGCAGTCTATTTTATCTATTAACAATATTGCCATCCATGCTTTCTATTGACTAGTGCCTGTGTTGTGTCTGTCTTTCCATCCATATATTTTCAACTTGCCTGTGTTGCTGTATTTAATTTTATTTTCTTTTTTTTTTTGTAGACAGCATAGAGTTGGTTATTAGTCGTTCTGGGGGCTTTTAAAAAATCTACTCGGCCAATCCCTTTTTGTAATTGATGTATTTATGTCATTTGATTTTTGTGTAATTAGTAACATGTTAGAACTCAGGTGCACTCTTTTATCTTTTGTTTTCTATTTTTTGTTTCTCTCTCTTATTTTCTCTCTATCACTGTCTACTTTGCCCTGACCTCTTATATGTTACTCAAACATCTTTTAGAGTTCCATTTTGGCTTATCTGTAGTATTTTTGAGCATATCGTGTTCTATGGGTCTGTTAGCAGTTGTTCTAGATACTCGATTATATACATAATTTACAATATTTTAGGAAGGATATAGGCTTTTTCATGGCTGAAAAGGGGAGCATAGGAGACCTTTAGAGAGATGGAACAATTCTGCATCTTGATTTAGGTAATGGTTGTGAGTGATTTTGTGTTGGGAGGAGATAATGAGTCTTATAAAAACTTCAAGTGATATAAACTGCACTAACTCTAGACAAAAATACTATCAACCAAGCAGTGATCTTAGTTGAGCTTATTAGTAAACACAATTTTATCTTGTGATTTTACATTATGTTTTTAAACTACATAAACATCCTACATATAATTGGCATAACACCTTTACTATTTACTCACTAATGTAACAAGCCATTCTTATTCATAAGACATTATTAATATCTTTGAATTATTCAACTTAACATTATTTTCATGGATAATCAATCATGCATTCTAGACCAATGAACATGAGCTGTATGACAACAAAACAAACTTTTAGAAACTAAGTGACTTTCAACTCTCATGTAAGCAATCACATTTCTGTTGAAATATATAAAAGAAAAAAAACAGCTTTTTAATGTTTTTTTTTTTTTCCTTTTCAGCATCATGGTGACAAAAATAACCATCTTATATTGCTTAAACATTATTCTATTCTTGTATATGCATGGCATTCTTTCAAAATATTTTTTCTAATTCTTAGAACCTGTGACTGTTATGTTATTTAGAAAAGTTTTTGTTGGTATAATTAAATCAAAAATATGTTTTTTTAATTGTTTTTCATTTTTCCTTTAGTTCTGGGATACAAGTGCTGAACATGTAGGTTTGTTATATAGCCATACATGTGCCATGGTGGTTTGCTGCACCTATCAATCCATCATCTAAGTTTTAAGCCCTAGATGCATTAGCTATTTTTCCTAATGTTCTCTCCCTCTTTGCACCCCACTCCCACCCTCTGATTGGCCCCAGTGTGTGTTGTTCCCCTCCCTGTGTCCCTGTGTTCTCATTATTCAACTCGCACTTATGAGTGAGAACATGTGGTGTTTGGTTTTCTATTCCTGTGTTAGTTTGCTGAGGATGATGCCTTCCAACTTCATCCATGTCCCTGCAAAGGACATGATCTCATTCCTTTATATGGCTGCATAGTATTCCATGGTGTATATGTACAATATTTTCTTTATCCAGTCTATTATTGATGGGCATTTGGGTTGATTCTATGTCTTTGCTATTATAAACAGAGCTGCAATAAATATATGTGTGCATGTGCCTTTATAGTAGAATGGTTTATATTCCTTTGGGTACATACACAGTAATTTGACTGCTAGGTCAAATCATATTTCTGGTTCTAGATCTTTGAGGAATTGCCACACTGTCTTCCACAATGGTTGAACTAATTTACATTCTCACCAACAGCATAAAAGAATTCCTATTTCTCCATAGCCTCACTAGCATATATTATTTCTTGACTTTTTAATAATCGCCATTTTGACTGACGTGAGATGGTATTTCATTGTAGTTTTGATGTGCATTTCTCTACTGATCAGTGATGTTGAGTTTTTTTTGTGTGTTTGTTGACCACATAAGTGTTTTTGTTTTGTTTTGTTTTGTTTTTGAGACAAAGTCTCGTTCTGCCACCCAGGCTGGAGTGCAGTGGTGTGATCTCTGCTCACTGCAACTTCTGCCTCCCAGATTCAAGCAATTCTCCTGCCTCAGCCTCCTGAGTAGCTGGGATTACAGGTGTGTGCCACCATACCAGGCTTGTTTTTGAATTTTTAGTAGAACTGAGGTTTCACCATGTTGGCCAGGCTGGTCTTGAACTCCTGACCTCATGATCCACCCGCCTCAGCCTCCCAAAATGCTGGGATTACAGGCATGAATCACCACGCTCAGCCAGATGTCTTCTTTTGAGAAGTGTCTGTTTGTATCCTTTGTCCACTTTTTGATGGGGTTCTTTTTTTTCTCATAAATTTGATTCAGTTCCTTGTAGACGCTGGATATCAGACCTTTGTCAGATGGGTGGATTACAAAAATTTCCTCCCACTCTGTAGACTGCCTGTTCACTCCAATGATAGTTCATTTTGCTGTGCAGAAGCTCTTTAGTTTAATTAGATCCCATTTTTCAATTTTGACTTTTGTTCCAATTGCTTTTGGTGTTTTCGCCATGAAGTGAAGTATTTGCCCATGCCTGTATTCTAAATGGTATTGTCTAGGTTTTCTTCTAGGGTTTTTATGGTTTGGGGTCTTACAGTTAAGTATTTAATCCATCTTCAGTTAATTTTTGTATAAGTTGTAAGAAAGAGGTCTGTTTCAGTTTTCTGCATGTGACTAGCCAGTTTTCCCAGCATCATTTATTAAATAAGGAATCCTTTTTAATTCAGGTTTTTGTCAGGTTTGTTTTTGTCAGGTTTGTTGAAGATCAGGTGGTTGTAGGTGTGTGGTGTTTTTTCTGAGGCCTCTGTTCTGTTCCACTGGTCTATATATCTGTTTGGTACCAGTAGCATGCTGCTTGGGTTACTGTAGCCTTGTACTATAATTTGAAGTCAAGTAGTATGATGCCTCCAGCTTTGTTCTTTTTGTTTAGGATTGTCTCGGCTGTATGAACTCTTTTTTGGTTCCACATGAAATTTAAAGTAGTTTTTTATAATTCTGTGAAGAATATTAATAGTATTGAATCTATACATTACTTTGGGCAGTATGGCCATTTTCATGATATTGATTCTTCCTGTCCATGAGGATGGAATATTTTCCACTTGTTTGTTTCCTCTATTATTTTCTTGAGCAGTGGTTTGTAGTTCTCCTTGAAGAGGTCCTTCACTTCCTTTATTAGCTGTATTCCTAGGTATTTTACTCTCTTTGTAGCAATTGCAAATGGAAGTTCATTCATGATTAAATAGAAAAATCTTAAGATGAAGACACCATCCTGGATTATTCAGGTGAATTTGTTGGTTTCTTTTATAAGTTTATTAAATAAATGTGTTAAAATATGCCACTATGATATGAAGTTATTTATTACTTATGTTTTTGTCCAAATTTTTTTTCCATATTTTGTGGCTATTTTATTATGTAGGGTCCAGGTTGTTATTGCATCAGGGAACTCTTACACTGTGAGAGCACTTAAAACTCAGTTTTTAAATGTCATTCCTTTTTGTCAACTCATGCTATGTGATTTTAACCCATGTATCCCAACAGTTTCTTGTTAACAGCCTCTAAGGAGTATTTATTTATGGTTTATTTTCAAACCATGTGGGTCAGGTCAAGCAATTTTAGGTGTAACACAATGTTGTTTTGTGGGTTGGAGATTTATTTCTAGCTTACATTATTCAAATAATATAGTTTTTAAAGGATCCAAATGTAAGGGAAAGAGAGTGTTCCTGACTGACTCTTCACATTGGCTAGCAGTGCATTTTCACTCTTCACATAGTCTGAAAACAACTTGAAAATTTAAGCACAGTTTTACTCCCTTTATTTAATGTCATTGATACAAAAACTGATTGCAATGCTTTACTTCTCAACTGGTTTCTTTTTTGTCATATGTTTACCTTGAGTTACATATTACTTTAATGATTACATGTTGATTATTTCAAGACATTTGGTTCTGATGACTCACCAGCCATACTGCCGAAAGTAAAATATTCATGCCTTATTTCATTTGTCATTTAAACTATCAGGTATTGATTATAAAACATATTCTAGTGTCATTATTTACAGTGGTTATGTTCTAGAAAGTCAAGAAAAAAACAGAATTGTTGAATAATAAAGCATTTATTTGGTCAGGTGCAGCGGCTCATGCCTGTAATCCCAGCACTTTGGGAAGTCTAACCAGGATGATCACTTGAGCCCAGGAGTTTAAGACCAACCTAGGCAATATAGTGAGAACCTCATACATAAAATAAGAAAGTTCACTGGGCATGGTGGTGCATGCCTGCAGTCTCAGCTACTCGGAAGGCTGGGACAGGAAGATCAACTGAGCCAGAGAAGTTGTGGCAGCAGTGAGTGATGATCACGCCACTGTACGCCAGCCTGAGTAACAGAGTGAGACACTGTATCCAAAAAAAAAAAAAAAAAAATTCCAGGAGATATAAAGAATCAGGTTTCTGTGAGCTTTTAGTCACAGCATTTTCATTGGCCAATCGATATATAAAATTGTGTTTTGTTTGTTTTGTTTTGTTTTGAGACAAAGTCTCACTCTGTCACCCAGGCTGGAGTGCAGTGGCACAAGATTGGCTCGTTGCAACCTCTGACTCCCGGGTTCAAGCAATTCTTCTGCCTCAGCCTCCCAAGTAGCCATGATTACAGGGCACGTGCCACCAGGCCTGGCTAATTTTTGTATTTTTAGTAGAGATGGGGTTTCACCATATTGGCAAGGCTGGTCTTGAACTCCTGACCTCATGATCCACCCGCCTCAGCCTCCCAAAATGCTGGGATTACAGGTATGAGCCACCATGCCCAGCTATAAAATTGTCAATCATAAACTCAAGGCTCAAAATATTTAGTCACCTTGCCCATGATTTTGTACCTAAATACAAGTGAAAATGGGGAGCGAAGCCATATGTGTCCAACTGTAAAGTTCCTGACTTTTCCTCGCCTCACGTTCGGTCCTTTGCCACTGACTTGTGTCCGTATTTTCACTTCAAAAACAAAATTATTTTTGCTGTCTATAATTACAATGCATTGAACTACTTCCTGATATTCCTGGTTTTCAAACCAGCTTTGAAAAATATTAGACAAAGCAGCCATTTATCCTAAAAGCTCCATTTTCTGAACACACTTCTATTGGGAGACACTATAAGAGAATGTCTTTTTCTGCAAGTGTGAGTTATTAAATCTCATGTACATCATAAGACAATAAAACAGTTTTGAAATAATTAAGTATAGCTATTTCTTCTTTATCTCTGCACTGAGATCCACCCGGCACCATTTTTCTATTAGTTAAAATATAAAGAATTACTTTGAACATGTCTTTAGCCTTCTTCTATTTTTCTTCACTTTATAAATAAAGAAAAAAGATAATATATATATATACATATAAAGAAGAAATATATATATATATAAGAATATATATAAAGAAGAAAGAGAAAGAACAAAGTTAATGGTCATGCTGCATGCTTCTGTGTTTTCTAGTGTTAAATCAGTAAGTAATTTTCTTGTTTCAACTATAAATGATTTCTTCTATATACGTTAACTTTATGTATTTAAATTAAGAAATTATTACTCTTCATTTGCAATAAATATACTGTTTTAAAATTATTTGAAGTAGTTCCAAACTTACAGAAAATCCACAAGTAGAACACAGATAATTTTTTTTCTGTACCACTTGATAATAAGTTGTCAATCAGATGCTCTACAAACCAGAACATTCTTATATATAACCACAAATCAACTATCAAAATCAGAATTATCATTGATGACTTTTATTTTATTGTCAAATCTTCAAATTTTGCCAATTGTACCAATAGTGTCCTTTATTTCAAATGATGCAATTTAAAATCATCTGTTGAACTGAGTTTCTGTATCTATTGTTTTATTTGTGAAGTAGTTTCTCAGGCTTTTCTTGGCTTTCATGACATGAACACTTTTGAGGATTATATACTGTAGTTTTATAAGAAGTTCTTTTATTTAGTTTTGTCAATGTTTTATCTTGATTATATTTCAAAAGAGTATCACAGAAGTGCTACAGCCTGTTAGGTAATATTCAAAATCAGTTTGGACCATTATGGTGACCTTAATTTTGATCCTACAGTCACAGTTGTATCAACAACTTTTCTCCAGTGTAATCTTTCCCTTGTATTCAGTAAGTGTTTTGTGGAAGTGGAACCTAAATATCTTGCCAATATAATGTTTCCTCTTGAAATTTAGATAATAAATTTCAAAACCGATAATCACTATGAATGAGAACTTATTTGTTTTGTTCAGTGGGTTATAATCTATTACTACTATTATGTACTTAGGTGCTCAAATTGTCCTGTATTTAATCAGTGATGTCCCTTCAATCTGACTTCTGTGTCTTATGTATATCATATCTCAATTATTCTTCAAACACTTCCTTCTTCTCTGAACAAGTCATTCATGTTTCAGATGGAAAACATTCTCACTTCGGCCTTGGAATCAGCTCTTTCTCCCAAGAATCCTAGCTCCTTTTAATGGAAAATGGTGTTTAGAAATTAAAATATGACCAGTAGATATTATCATTGCCCTTAGGGTGCTACTGTTTCTATGCTTTTTCAGTGACAAGAGTTAGGAAATGTTCCTTATACAGCTATAGTAAAGACTAATATAATAGTGTCTACCTTAGAATCTGGCACATTTTCTTTATCTTAGTATTTCTTTTCTCCCTGAATATGCTGGCATGTGCCCTTTACTTGGCTCATTTTTTCCAAGTATTTTATTCAAAGTTTTTGTTTGTTTCTTCATTATCTGCACAGCTGTCAGGTTCTTTCTACCCCTGCTCAGCTGGCTGGCGTAGCTGGTAGACTTGTATGTTGAAACCCTGATTCCCAATGCAAGTCCTGGAATCTTATTTTACACAAGTACGGAGATCAAGTATATAAAAGAAGAGGTCATACTGACCAAGACCTTCCCCCACAAAAGATCTAAATAAGATGAATAAGCTATTTGAAATTCAGGCAAACTAGAACACGGTAGCCTTGGCTAAACTGGTGAGTTGATACTTATTGCCAGCAAATTTTGGCTCTAGGAGAATATTTTCCCAATATTGCCAAATCTATTTCTCACTTTTGAAAAGACTGTTGAAATTAAGTGAAGTGTGCCAGTTTTAAATGTTGGCAACTAATTAGATTTTTTTGCCTTAATATTTTACTGTCCAAAGAATACCTGTCTGTATGTTACCACTTTAAAACCTTTTACTTAAACAAAGCCCAGGGAATATTTTTAGTTGAGGGGGGCAAACATCAGAAAAACAGCTGCTGTTTTATTCCTTTTTGCTCATGAACTACTACATATCAAACCTAGAGCCAAGCACTCTCATTTATCTACTTGAGAGACATTCATTCAGTCCTTACTGTGTACAAGGCATAATGCTAGACAATGCAGTGGGCAGACAGATAAAATTGCTGAATAGATCCCTCTCCTCAAGACATTATAACATTGTAAGGAGAAGGGTAATTACATATAAATATCCATAATCCATATATAATTTCCTAAAGCAGAAAGAGAAACATAAAATATGTTGTATACATACACACACACACACGTGTGTGTGTGTATGTGTGTGGTGTGTATATATACATATATATAGAGAGAGAGAGAGAGAGGAGAGAGAGAGAGAGAGAAATAAACAGCCCTTAAACTATAAAACATGTTGCAGTAATGATACAACAGAGAAATATGACATTTCAGATTAGAGAACATTTTTTATGTTGAAGACATTGGGCTGAAAAGCAAAAACAATGTTGTATAAGCATAGTAATGAAGCAGACTTCTTAACCACTTAGTAAAACGGGGATTGGGAGAAAGTGGTCAGTTAGCATATGCAAAAACATTGAGGTAGAGACGTAGGAAATACAGGCAAGACCTGTAAGGTAAAACTATTTGTAATGGATCTGAAAGCATATAAATTAGCATGAAGACCATTCATAGTCCAATCTACCTTAACCCAAGAACTAGGGATCAAGCAGGACAGTTCTAAAAAATGTGGCAATAAATGTATGAAAAATAGGATAATGAGGGATTATTTGGAAGTAAAATAAACTGTCATTTAGATTAAACAGGGGTTGGAAGAAGTAGAGGAGATAGAGATCAATTAAACATAAATCCCAAATGTTGGTTTGAGATGATAAAGAAAATATCCTTAACGTATCCAGAGTGATGAGCAGAAGACACTATTTTGTGAGGGGCAAGATGTTCATTCGTATTTTAACCTTATTTAAAATGTAGGTGTAAATAATTAATTCATTCATCTGTTTTTCAGAAAGTAATTGAGTAACTACTATGTGCAGAGTGCTGGATCTTGGCCATGGGTGATACAAAAGCCAAATAAGAATAGGTCTTGTCTAAGGAAATTACTGTGTCTACATGCTATTAATGGAGCTATGCTTAGGGCACAGATGAAGCCCTGGAAATTGGCAAGAATATCATAGGAAAGGGGAGGTCTGACTTAAAGGTATTATGTGCTAATCCCAAGCTTTTGCCTTTATTCTGAAGGTTTTTTGAAATCATTGAAATAATTCATTCTGACAGTGTAAAAATCAGATTCATGTTTTCATAAAATATATCTAGCTATGCTACACATTACCTGCTTATGAATACAAGATACTTGTTAATCCAAGATGGAATGGTGAATGTAATAAAATATTTCCCTCTTACTATATACATATTATTATCATGCATTCATTCATTAAACAATAAATGTATATTTTCAATAAAATAGTCAATAAACAGGTACATAAATAAATGGTTATTAGTTGTGCAACTACTATAAATTGAACATACATGTGGTAGAAGATAAAAAAGGAGTTCGAGTAATGGGTTAGGGGCCTACTTGGTCTATAAGAGGACAAAATCGTATCTGAGAAGGTAAGACATAACAGATTTGAAAGATAAAAAGAGTCATGTAAAAAGAAGAGTGTATTCTAGGAAGTAGAACTAGCATATGCACAAACTCTAAGGTTTATGGTACTTTTGCTGTATTTTGAAAACATTGTTATTCTGCAGATAAGGTCACTTTCCAGAAATAAGCCTTATCTATGAGGATTTTGAAAGCTGACACAGCTCACCTGTAGGCCTTGAAGTGTTGCCAGTTTTAGAGCAGCAATCATCCTCTCTTTCTCTTTTTCTTTTCTGTAGGTAACCCTAAATTTAACTGCAAAAAGGTATTTTTCAAATGTTCAAGCTTCCTTTCAATCTCAAAATGAAAGAAAACAAGTCATTTTCAAGATGAAAACCTTAAATGTAGGAGTCTTTAATATTATTTAAACTGAATCTTAAAGCTAAGAAAATAAATTTTAGAGACTTATCAAAAAAATTAAAATTTGCATACATATAACCACTAATTCTGGGAATAGTTTCTAGAGATTGACTAAAACTTATACATGGGAACCTTAAGTGACATGCAAAAACTGTAACATTAAAAGTTCTACTGCTAATTACTATCAGGAAAAAATCAAATGACATAATTACATTATTCCAAAATTTGAGGTATTTCAACATATCATATATTTAATTTTAATGAGATTCTAGTTTTAAGTCAAAGACTTAAATCTAGAAGAGAAAGTGTATATTATTGCATACACATTTCACAGAACAAGTATTCCATCAAAATTCTTCCGGTTAATTTTATGGTGATGGCAAAACCAGTTCAGGGAATTGTAAACATATGAAGTTATATTAGATTTCTAATAGGGTATATTTGTTAAATAAAATACTGTTCACATTCTTAATATTTCATTTTTCATATAAAATTAATTTACATCAAAAGTATAACACATATAAAACACTTTTGAAATGTCGTTAATTTATTTTTAGGTATGTTCAAATAATATGGCATAAGGTGAGAAAAAGTATAGTATAATCAGAAAAGTTCACATAAGAATAGATACAAGATCTGTCACTCTACAATTAATATCAAGTTATTTCCATAAGTTTCTATTATTCCCCTGATTTAAAATAGAGATATTACAAATTATGTAATTAAGTATTACGTGTCATGGACTGAATTGGATCCCCCTGAAATTCATATGTTCAAGTCCTAACCTCCAGTGCTTTTAAAGACCCTATCTCAGTATTTGGGGATAGGGTCTTTAAAGAGGTGCTTAATTTAAAATGAGCCCACTAGCATACGCCCTAATCCAATCTGACTGGTGTCCTTATTCACAAAAGAGAATGGAACACACAGATGCATACACACAGGTGTGTATAGAGAAAAGACAATGAAGACATGAAGAAAATTGCGCTACTTGCAAACCAAAAAGAGAGGCTTCAGAAGAAATCAAATGTGCTAACACCTTCATCTTGGACTGCTATCCTTCAGAACTATGAAAAAATTAATTTATGTTATTTAAGCCACCCAGTCTGCGGAATTTACTTAAAGCAGCCCTAGAAAAATGGATACTCTATGTTTCCAAAATGATTTTTTTTCCTACAAATAACATATAGAAAACAAAAGATACACATTTTCTACAAAACGCATACTCTTACTACATAATACACAATAATTTGAGATGCCATATGCAGTCATTATAATTTCATGTTTTAGCTTATTTCTGGAAAAACAGCTTCTCTTTATCTTGACACTGTTGCATTTAAATAGTTTTTAAAAAGTCATCTTTCAAGCAAAATAATATTAACACACTGTGAAATATAAAAGAAAACATGTGAAAAATATTCATTGACATATTTCACATCAATGAACTTTATGAATAGCATGTATTTATAAAATTATTTTGCAAATGTCAGACTTTGATTATATAGATCATTAAGCAAATTATACAAATGAGTAAAGTCTAATAGATAAATTGACCCTCATAACTAGTAATGTATGTAACATTATCAACAATCTAGGCTTTGCATGGGATAAGTCTGTGAAATATGTAATGTGAGCAATAAAATATGCAAAATCAAGAGCTACAGTATATAGCTTACTCAGTAAAACTTGGCAAGCATAATAATTAAACAATTTACTGAAAGAGCAAAATATGCAAAAAAGGGAAAACAATCTTATTTATTAAACTGTAGTAATGGATCATCAATAGATAGTTTCTGATGATTTGATTTAAAAAATAAGCTGTTTGAATGATATATGCTGCTCCATCAGCAAATTATGTACCTCAATCATTGAGCTGTATGAAAAATTAATTGGTTAACTATGGGATTTTATTATTGCAACAAAGGAAATTCATTGAGACACTAAAAAGTTTATGTGTATAATTTAAAAATCTTATATGGCATCTTAGAGCGTTTTGCAGCTTGCTTCTATTAAATTCCTTTTCTCCCTTTTTCTTGTTTTATTATTATTATTTTTTTTTTGGCAAGTTGACTCACAAATTATGATGGGATGTAAAAATAAAAGCTTAAAGATAAATAATAATAAAGAGCTGTTTTTAAGATTTCACATATGATTATGACTTATTAATTAGTACCAGACTATCCCTTCTACCACATACACTAAATAGAAGATATGAATCAACTGTTTTCAGAAACTAGGTAATAGGCAATACAAGACTGCTATTCCTAAAACCACGGACATTCATCTGGTTTGCCCCATGATATTGCCAGGTCTAAGAATAGGAAAACTTCCCAAGCACAAAAGAGCGGACAAGGTACTAGAAAGAGCGCTGAGCTGAGGAGGCAGGGATCAAAGTTCAAGTCAGCTGGAGCAGAGCACGGGAGAAAAGGTGGTCCTGCAAGAGGAGATCCCAAATTCTGTGCATGGTTCCCCAAAAGAAACTGGGTGAGGACTGTACTTCGTCTATTCAGGGCGAGGCTATAGGAAACTGACAAGAGCGTCAACTGTCATGAGGTAAAAAAGTGAGCAGAGATACTAAAATTCAAGTTGTCCAGGTGATACTACATCCTGAAAAGTAAGAATGAAGAGTCCATTTTAATGCCCTATTAACATCCCTTCAGATATCTGATATATTAGAAAAGTAGGTCCTACAAGTAAAAACCATGCTCTAGAATAAGACCTACTGTACACCCCTCCACACACACAAAAAGCCTCAAACTGATCCCAACAAGACATGTAGATATTTGAAGTTGAGTACTGACAACTTGTAGGACTTTGGGAAACAACTTGGACTTTCTGTACATCTATCCAATAAAGCATAAACCAAGTTTATGTAAGTTCGTTGAACAAAACTCAGCACTTTTCCAGAGGAGATAATATAATACAGATTTCTTATAGATATTAGCAATAAAACATTAGTAGACATGGAAAGAAACTAGAATATGGGAACTTTATTTTTTGTCTTTAGTTTTTGCGTAGTTAATGGAAAAGAACTATCAAATGGTCCAGGTTTAAGACTTATAAACATATAATAAATCAGATATTATAAATACATACATAAAACTAAAGAAGATAATTTTGTAAAATTAAAATAATGGCAGAAGAATATCAACAGAGAAATGAAACGTCATAAGGAAATAGGGAAATACAAGAATTAAAATTTTTAAAATTCCTAATTGGGCTTAATAGTAGTTTGGATATGGCAGAAGAAAAGTTCAGTCAACTTGAAGATAGGATGGATAGTCAATTCCCTATGAGAAAGCTGATATGTAATTCATACTGTGTATAGGATAAGGTAGCTGATAATAAGACTTGAATGGAAACCTGCAGTCATTTTGAGATCAGGTTAGAAGTTTTATTCTGGTATAACAGTGGTGTACTGTTGCAAGTAAAGGCTGAAGAAATGTCTTTACAAAAAATATTTAGTAGACTTAAAAAATGAAGTAGAGATGATGATATCAGTGTGAAGGAGAAAATCTGCTGGTTGAAGCAGTATAAATTTCCCAATTTATTAAACATGGGATAGAAGGGAGTTAGAGAGGGAGGAATCTAGGAAGTAGTGACCCACATTTCTCAGCTTGATTAAATGGATGTATGAAAAAATTAACATGTTCAAAAATACGTTTTGAACATCTACTGCATAACAGCAACTGCTTATGGTGTTGAAGATACAGCACTATAAGCAACAACACAGTCTACAACAGAGTTAGGAATTTCTGCCTTTATGAAGATTTTACATGGTGGAGAAGACAGACAATAAATAACAAAATTATATAAATCTTGAAATACTCACATTTTTCTGTGTGAACTGAAAGGATGATCAGACTGAGAAAAAATGTAAAAATATGATGTTATGGCATTCATACAAATTCTCTGAAATATCATTGAGGAGTAATTAACATACATTTACCTACTTATTTTGGTGACTGGGAGTGTGTCTGGTGGAAATTACATAACAGAAAAAAAAAGCAGCATTACTTAGCAACAACTAAAAATCATCTTAATAATTATATATGGAAAAATTAACTCTGTAACAGCCAATAAATTGTACAATTACATTATACAGTTTTGAATATGCATAGAGCCTAAACGTCTGAAAATAAATGATTGATTTAAAATATATCAGTATGCAAAACAATATCTACAAAACTCTGATGAAAGAAATCAATGAACTGAATAGGTGAAGAGATATTCCATGTTCTTGGGTAGTAAGTGTCAATATTGTCAAGGTTTAGTTCTTACCAAATTGACCTATAGAGTCAATGAAATCTCACTTAAAATCCCAGCAGGTTATTTTGTGGATATTGATAAATTGATTCTAAAATTTATATAGAGAAGGCAAAGACTCAGAATAAGCAGCACAATACAGTCAGTCCTCTGTATATACATGTTCCACATTTGCAAATTCAATCAATGGCAGCTTGAAATTTTTTGAAAGATAAACAATGAAAAATAACAATATAGGATGGATGTAGTGGCTCAACATCTACTATCCCAACATTTTTGGGAGACTGAAACAGGTAGATTGTTTGAGTCTAGAAGTTTAAGACCAGCCTGGGCAACATACTATACTATATACAGTATAGACAGTCTTGCTGTCTAATATATGCACACACACAAAACCCAGTCAGGTGTGGTTGTGTGTGTCTGTAGTCCCGGCTACTCAGGAGGCTGAGGCAGGAGGATTGCTTGAGTATGGGAGGTCAAGGCTGCAGTCAGCTGAGGTGGTGCAACTGCAGTATGGCCTGGGTGAAATAATGAGACCTAGTCTCAAAATAATAATAATAATAATAATAATAATAATAATAAACAATACAGTATAAAAACTTTTACTTTTCATTGTGTTGGTTACTATAAGTAATCCATGAATGATTTAAAGTAACTGGAGAATGTGCATAAGTTATATGCAAATACAGTGCCATTTTATATAAGAGACTTGACCATTCACAAAGTCTGATATCCAACAGGAGCCCTGGAACAAATCCTCCATGGACTCTGAGGGAGGAGTGTATTGAAGGGAAAAGGGAAAGAACAGAATTATTCTACCAGAACTCAAGACTTAATATAGATCACTATACACTATACCTCAAGAATTAATAGAAACACGGCAGTGTGGTATTAGCAGAAGAACAGACAAATCAATGGAGAGAGCTAGAGAGCCCAAAAATAGAGCCAGATAAATACAGTCTACTATCTTTGACAAAGGAGAAAAGGCAATATAATTGAACACATATAGTCTTTTCAACCAATGGTGCTGGGGTATGCAAAAAATGAATCTAAACAAAGCCTTACACCATTCACAAAAGTTAACTCAAAATGAATCATAGACCTAAATGTAAAATGCAAAATATACAACAAATAAAAGATAACATAGGAAAAAACCTACATGTCTTTGCATGTGGTAATGGATTTTTAGATACACACCAAGGCAGGATCCATGAAAGAAATAATTGACAAGTTGCATTTTATTAAAATAAAAAAAAACTTCTTGTCTGTAAAAAGCAATGTCAAGAGAGTAAGAATATAAACCACAGACTGGGAGAAAAATATTTGTTCAAGACACATCTGAAAAAGGACAGTCATCCAAAATATACAATAACTCTTAGAATTTAATAATGAAAAATAAAAAAAAAATAAAAATAAATAGTAAAAGACCTAAACAAATTTGTCATTAAAGAAGATATAGAGATGTCAGATAAGAAGTCCATGAAAATATGCTCCACATCATATGTCATCAGGAAATGCAAAATAAAGCAACAATAAGATATTATTGTACCTATTACAATGGCCCAAATCCAAACCACTGACAATATCAAATGGTGGGAAAAATGTGGGACAACAGGAACTCTCATTCATTGCTAGTGGGAATGGAAAATGGTGCAGCCACTTTGGAGGACAGTTTGGCAGTTTCTTACAAAACTAGAGAGTCTTACAATACAATCCAGCAATCATCTCCTTGATATTTATCTAAATCAAGTGAAAACTTACGTTCACAAAAAATCTTGCACACGGATGTTTATAGAAGCTTCATTCATAATTGTCAAAACTTAGAAACAACTAAGATTTTCCCCATTAGATGAACTGATAAAGTGTAGTATATCCAGACAATGGATTATTTTTCAGTGCTAAAGAGAAATGAGCCGTTAAGCAATACAAAAAGGAGGAATGTTAAATGCATATTATCAAGTGAAAGAAGCCAATCTGAAAAGGCTACATGCTATACAACCTCAATTGTATGACATTCAGGAAAAGGTAAAACTATGAGGATAACAAAAGCATCAGTAGTTGCCAGGGTTTGAGGGGGGAAGGGAGGGATGTCTAGGTGGAGCTCAGAGGATTTTTAGAGTAGGGAAACTACTTTGTATACTATTATGATGATCATTATACATTTGTCCAAACCCATAAAATGTACATCAACAAGCATGAACCCTAATGCAAACTATAGATTTGGGGGTAATTATGATGTGTCAATGTAGATTCCTCAATTTTAACAAATATACCACTCTACTGGGGGATGTTGAAAATGAGAGGGGTTGTGTATTTGTGAGGGTAGGGGACATTTGGGAAATCTCTGCACCTTTCTCTCAACTTTACTGTGAATCTAAAACTGCTTTTTAAAAAAGTCTTTAAAAAGCACATATTAGTACAATTAAACTAGTATTTCCCAAGACTCTGTTCATCAAAATCACCTCAGGAGCTTGAGAAAGCTACAAATTTTCCTATTTTACTCAAATTAAATGAGTCAACATTTCTGGTGGTGGATACCGAGAAACTATATTTTGAAAACAACCTCTCAAATGATTTTCATGTAGGAACAGTTGCGCATACAATGGAATGCTATCAAATAGTTTATGGCAGAATAATTGATGACACATAAAGTACCTAAAATATACTCCACTAGTAAGCAAAAGAGTACTGAGAAGTATGTTCATCATGATATGATGTTGTTACACATAAGGAAAACACACACAGAAACACACCCTCAGTTATTCACACAGTAGTTTTTGCAACACTAAATAGAGGGACACATTTAAACAATAATTATGATTGCAAAATAATATATAACAAATAATATTTAATAATTTATATTTAGATGCCTATGCCATGATATGCAGGTGCTTTCCCTCCCTTGTCTTAACTGTAAAAACTTAATTGAGAGGGTCTTTTTAACTGTTTCCCAAAGAAGGCTATATTTTTGGAATCGTAGACAGCTGTAGGAGCACACATTCTAAAAACAGAAGTCAGAACCATAATTTTGTTGATTTGAAAGATCAGACTTAGAGTGCAATGTTGGTAATGCTTGTTTTCAGTGCATTTTAGTAGCATCGCTAAAGGACTGACACTAGAGATGAAAATTCAAATCCCACTCTTAGTAAGTTATCGGAATGATTACAAATTTCGTAAACTCCATTGTTTCTCTCACCCTTTGGCCTATTTACCTTTGCAGAAAGTCCTCATATACACAAAGTCATTCAGACTCAAAATAAAGACAACTTAATAGGAGCTAGAAGGGAGAATTCAGACGAAAGATGTCAGAGACGTAGAAAATAATCCTCCCAACTCCTGACCAGCAATTTACTAACTTAAAATCATTAACATTTATGTTTTGAAATATGACTATGACAGTATGGAGGCAATTTATTATAAACCATATAAATTGATTTATAAAAAATGTTTGGTGAATACTGTATTTCTGTTTAATATTTTGAATAACATACTTTGGTCTACAAAAAATGTGTGGAATACAATTTCAAAAAATTAGCATTTAACAAAATAATTATATTTGGGGAGAGGAAAACTTACTTTTAGATCTGAGGTGCCTCGAGATGACTCTTACGAGCCTCCTCTGTTCTTGTAAAAATCCTGCAACCAGAGAGGATAGTAGGAACAATTAAGAACCAATTCATTTTCTCTGCAACCTCGTCAGCATATGTTTTAATTTTTTAGTAGTAGGCATTCTGACTGGTGTGAGATGGTATCTCATTGTGGTTTTTGAACTGTATTTCTGTAATGATCAGTGATGTTGAGCTTTTTTTCATATGATTGTTGACAGCATGTATGTCTTCCTTTGAGAAGTGTCTGTTCATGTCCTTTGCCCACTTTTTAATGTTTTTTTTTTTTTTTTTTATTGTAAATTTGTTTAAGTTCCTTATAGGTGCTGGATATTAGACCTTTGCCCAATGCATAATTTGCAAAATTGTTCCCTTATTCTTTAGGTGGTCTGTTTACTCTGTTGATAGATGTTCAGAAGCTCTTTAATTAGATTCCATTTGTCAATTTTCACTTTTGTTACAATTGTATACGTTGTTGATGGAAGTGTAAATTAGTTGAATCATTGTGGAAGACAGTGTGGTGATTACTCAAAGACCTAAAGACAGAAATACCATTTAACCCAGCACTGCCATTACTGGGTATGTACCCAAAGGAATACAAATTATTCTTTTATAAAGACATATGCAAGGCATATGTTCTTTGCAGCACTATTCACAATAGCAAAGACATTGAATCAACCTAAATGCCCATCAACGATTGACTGCATAAAGAAAATATGATACATATACACCATAGAATACTACGCCACCATAAAAAAGGACAAGATCATGGCCTTTGCAGGAACATGAATGGAACTGGATGCCATTATCCTTGGCAAACTAATGCATGGACAGAAAACCAAATATGGCATGTTCTCACCTCTAAGTGGGAGCTAAATGATGAGAACACATGGACACAAAGAGGGAAACAACACACATTGGGGCCTATTGGAGGTTGGAAGGTGGGAGGAGAAGAGGATCAGGGAAAATAACCAATGGATACTTGGCTTAATACTTGAGTGATGAAATAGTCTGTGTAACAATCCCCCATGACATATGTTTACCTATGTAACAAACCTGAACATCCTGCACATGTACCCCTGAACTTAAAATAAAATTTTAAATTAAAGTAAGTAAATAAAACAGTGCCCAGCATTCAAAAAAGAGCCAATTCTATTATTTACTCATTGAAGCAATTACATAATAGGTTTAACTGTTTTGTTTTCTTATTTTGTTTATATATTTGTATTTATTGGGTTAATCTCTAAATGTAGTTTTCTTACATTGAGAAAAATGTGTTATTGTCTACCCAAGGATTAATTAATGATGGTCTCACATAAGCAGAAAAAGTATTTAAAAATTTAGATTATGGAGTAAGAAAGTAACACAAAACACTTAGTGGACTCTTTTGCTCTAAAACGTCACTAGGGTTGTGATGAGAATATTCCCCAATCCACTTCCATCGGCACTTCTGTATAGAATCAACAAAGATGGATCACTGATATGTGTTTTGTGAGTCTTTAAAATTTTAAGACAGGAATTTCTGTTACAGGATATTTGGGCATAATACTAATGCCTATTCAACAGTGATTGCCAAATAAATGAGGCTGGAGCTAATGCTGATGAAAGCTTGAAGTGAGTTTAGAAGCCGGTAGAACCAGAGATTGAATCTAAATCTTAAATTTGAACTGTTTGACATCAGGTAAAGTTCTTATAAGTTTTCTACATCTTTGAAAAGATAAAAAACAGTGAAAGAAAAAAAACAGGGTAAAGCACTGGATTTCAGAACTCTTTGTGATTATGAGTGGTAATGTAAGAGTTCCCCCAAATCGTTTGACTCAGAATTGGCTTTCAACAAATAAAAGTTATATCTTCTTGGAAGCAGAATGCTGTGGTAGAATGAGGGCTTCTAATTTCAATTCTAACATCTATGTGACCTTGTATCAAAGTCACTTACTTCTCTGAGCCTTCAATCTCCTGCATTAAAAGAGAGAAACAATACTTACACAGGCTTTGTGATCTTAGCTGCATAACTTTGCCATTCTCAATGGCAATTTCTCTAAGCCGAAAATGAAAATGATTTTACTAAGTTTAGTATATAACTGTGGCAATCAAATTCATAATTATCAGTATATAATTGTAATTTAAATCATGTTTCTATACTTTTATGATGTATTTGAACATACAATAATGTATATATGCAATATTTAACTCAACATTAAAAATTTATAAGTTCTTAGTAGATTTCTGTCTCTATTCCTTTTCTTGTTAGTTTTAATTTTCACAAATGGCACCAATACCTTCTAGTATGAAAAACTAGAGAGTGTTATGACATATACATTTTTTTTGAGTCAAATGTTAGGAAAGAAAGTTATGTTGAGTTTCAAGAAATCTTCCAAAATTGTTTCAATTTCCTAGAATTTCAATAATAACGTGTCATGAAAAATACATAAACTTGTCTGCAATCGTTTGTATGCCTGCACACAGATCTCTAGATAACATTTAGATAGATGGATTTTGATGTGGAGAGTGATAGGAGAGGAGAATTTGAGGAATAAAGCTGGTATAAAGTAATATTTCTATGCTTTCAGACTGGAGGTCTGTCTGCCAATGGTTGGGATGCTTGTTTCTTTTTAGAACTTTGCTTTATATAAGACTGCCAAATTCAAAGTGAGATTTTCTTCTTCAAACCCTTCTTAGTAATTAAATGAAAAATAATCTTATAAAACAATTAGAACCACCAAACTTGTTGTCCTACCTAACCCAAAAGAAATAATTTCACATTGGCTTTCAGAATAAGCATAGCTAAAGATCACTCTGTTTAAAGTATCTTCATTACGGTTAATTTTCTTAGTCCAAACTCAGGTCAATACAGTTAGTTGCAATTATGTCACATTTTTACATTACAATAAATTGATCAGTTGCTGAATTTTTTGAGGGGAATAAAACTGAGTTATTTGTTCTATATTATACCATAACATGAGGTTTGTTATAGAATTTTATAATACAAAACCAGAAATAAAGTGCCCTAGGCCTTACTTTTAAGTGTTCAGTGAAGAGAATAATTTGTTCTGCGTATGCTATTTTAATTTATAATTATCTATTATTATTTATGGCCGCTTAATACATCCTCCTAACATCTTCAACAGAGAAGCAAAATGAAAACAGTGAAATTTTTTTTTTTTTTTTTTTTTTTTTTTTTTTTTTTTTTTTTTTTGAGACGGAGTCTTGCTCTGTCGCCCAGGCTGGAGTGCAATGGTGCGATCTTGGCTCACTGCAAGCTCCGCCTCCCAGGTTCACGCCATTCTCCGGCCTCAGCCTCTGAGGTAGCTGGGACTATAGGCGCCCGCCACCACGCCCTGCTAATTTTTTGTATTTTTAGTAGATTCGGGGTTTCACTGTGTTAGCCAGGATGGTCTGGATTTCCAGACCTCGTGATCCGCCTGCCTCGGCCTCCCAAAGTGCTGGGATTACAGGCTTGAGCCACCGCGCCCGGCCTGAAAATGTTTTTAAAAGTAGTCTGTTTCAGAAGTTAAATGAGGTTGGTGGACTCAAGTCACAAAGGTTTAATAGTGGTGCTTAATGACGGTGATAAAGCCATCATAAATACTGTAGAAAGGCCTATATAAATGCAAAGTAGTAGTTGCAGTGGTGACGAGAGAAAAACTGAATATACCTTTTACTTTAACTTTCTATATTTGACTTCTTTGTTCTTGCCTGACTTGACAATGTTACAATATCGCAATATCTGGTTCTCTTTAGTCCTATTGACAGTATTTATGCTTATATGGCACATGGTTAATAGAAGGTCTGCCACAACTACTCTGCTATTAACATTGAGATCTTTGGAGACTGTATGGCCACCTTTTAACCCTGAGTTGTTTTTTGTTTCTTTAAAATAATGAAAGTTTTTGGAAGAAAACATAGGATTGATGTCACTGCTGTTTCAGCCTGTAGTCCACTGTTAGGACTTCAATGTTGCAAAATGCTGAGGATGTAGTTGAGACAGAGAAGGTGTAGACTTCCCATTGATTGATGGAAAAAGACAGTCTCTAGAGGAATGACCTTAAAAAGTCCAAGATGATTTAAAAAATTCTCAACCTCCTAGATCTCAGGTATGAATTTTTTTTTGTTGTTTCTCTAAAACATGAAAGATAGTAGTAGCTAATTTTATGAGTGTATTTATAACCAACTTCAAAGGAACTCATTTTCTTTGCATTTCTTAAAATATGACACTGACTCAGGAGGATGAGGCAGGTTTGCTTGAGGCCAGGAGTTTGGGACCAGCCTGGGCAATGCAGGCAGATGCCAGATCTAAAAGAGAAAAAGAAAAATTAGGTGGGCATGGTGGTACACACATGCAGTCCTAGCTACTCAGGAGGTTGAGGTGGGATAATCACTTGAGCCTAAGAGTTCCAGGCTGCAGTGAGTTATGATCGTGCTACTGCATTCCAGCCTGGTAGTCTCAAAAAAATAAAAAAATAAAAAATTAAAAAGACACTTAAATAAAGTTTTATCAGTATTCATATTCTCAAGCTGTGTTAATCATCTAGCGAAGATAGCATGGTACAGCCATCTCTTTAATTATATAGTTTATTACAATGATTAGCATCCTTTTTACGTGGCCCCTTCATACTCTTGTTTAAAACAATTATGGTTCTAATGGAGAAATAACCTCTGGTTCTTGTTGCAATAACTGAGAAGGTCATAAAAAGGTGTTGAGAATATGTCTAATATATAAAATATTGGCAATTTATAATACTTGATATAAAAGACTAAGTTGTTCTTCTTTGGCTGTGAATGTATTGCCATGTTCTCCACATTTAAAAACTGCAGATCACAGAGCAATTGACATCCATGTTACTTCCTGAAATAAATCTGATTTTGCATACAAGGTAGAAATTAAAAAGAAGCCAAAGTGGGAAATATACTTCTCAAATGATCAGTACTGCTTTTTTGGTTCCATCTGGGATGATTTTGCTTATTATTGGCTTCAATAAGCACAAGAGATGTGGTGGATACTGAGGAAATCTGAGACCCTAGATATGTCAAAATGAGACTATTGTATACGATCCTTTGTTACCTTGCAAACATAAGGTCAGCAGACATTTCTACATGCCAGTCAGTCACAATTATGTGTTTTATAACCTCTTACTTTAGCACATTGTGTAGTGAGTGAGGTCACCAAGGATGCTCTAAAACTAAATGTGTATCCCGGACTACACATGTGGTTTTCAAATTAGTTCTTGCTTTCTCAACTGATAAGGTACTTTTCAGCATACTCTGAGACTCTCAATTTTTAACTTTGGATTTTTGACAACTGCTCACCCAAAACTCATTTAGGGAAAATAATGCCATGCTCTTTCAGGATATTCTTGTATTTTTCCCTTCAGTGTGACTAAAAATGGTTTAGATTATAACAATATATGTCAATAAATCTCTGAGAAGCATCCTTTCTCCAAAGCCATTGTTTGAAGCTACTTATTTTGATACTGTCATGAAAAAGGCTATAAGTAGCCCATAGGAAAAAGCAGGCAAAAACATGGTGAATCAGAGGCTAAGGCATCCAATGATGAAGAAAAGTATAAAAATACAATATGAGGGGAAGAAGCTGTTGAAGAAATTCATCTATAGCAATATATTATTTACTGTCATCCCTATTTCTGTATCTTGTAACTATCTGTCCCCAATGCCGAGATTCTCCTTCTAATGGTTCTATTATAGATGGATTTGTCATGGCACTATACTCCTGCAGCTTTCCTCTTATTAATGGAATTGTCACACTTGAACTTTTTTCTTTTTTGTTAACAAAAAATAAAATTTGACAAAAATGCCAGTGAGAATCTTTCTTAAAACTAGGTCTAATCTTATAGAACAAAGTGCTCTGGTTAGAAAACCTGAAATTACCGAAAGCAAATGTGTTCTTTCCTTTCTCTAGCCACCAGAGATTATTCTGTTTTTTTTTTTTTTTTTTTTCCTAAACAATTTGCCAGGGATTCTTCATATTTTCAACAGAGAAAGATTCTCAGTCATTTATTGACATGAATTGACTGTGTTCCCACTCAAATCTCATCTTGAATTGTAGCTCCCGTAATTCCCTTGTGTTGTGGGAGGGACCCAGTGGGAGATCACTGAATCATGGGGATGACTCCCCCATACTGCTCTTGTGGTAGTGAATAAGTCTCACGAGATCCGATGGTTTCATAAGGGGAATCCCCTTTTGCTTGGCGCTCATTCTCTCTTGTCACCACCATGTGAGACGTGCCTTTCACCTTCTGCAGTGATTGTGAGGCCACCCCAGCCAAGTGGAACTGTGAGTCCATTAAACCTCTTTCATTTGTAAATAGCCCAGTCTCGAGTATGTCTTTATCAGCAGTGTGAAAATGAACTAATACATCTATTCTATGTGTTTTGTTATAGGAGTCTGAAAAGACTAAATATGAGAAATTAGTGCTGGGAATGGGATGTGGCTATAATAAATACTCCAAAAATGTGGGGATGGGATTGTAACTGAGTGATGGGTAGAGACTGAAAGAGGTTTGAGGTATATACTAGAAAAAGTCTACATTGCTGTGAACAGTTTTTTAAGGCAATTCTCATGAGAGCTTAGGGGGAAATGTGGAAATCTGTAGAAAAAGCCTCAATCTTTGAGAATACCTTAGTAATTTTGAAGAGTATTGGTAGAAATATGAATTTAAAAGTTTAGCCATAGGAGGTCTTAGACAGAAATGAGGAAGTTGTCATTGGAAACTGGATCTTTATGATAAAGTGGAAAATAAATTGGTTGATTTGTGTCTGTGTCCTAGTGTTTGTGAAAGGTAGGACTTGAGAGCAACGAAACTGGATAGTTAGCTGAGAAAATATCTAAACAAAATATTAAAGATGAAGCTTGTCTTCTGCTATGGTCTGAAGATTTGTGTCCCTCCAAAATTCATGTTCACATCTAATTCACATTGTGGTGATATTAAAACATGGTGCCTTTAGGAGGTTATTGGGCGTCATTGGCCCCATCCTCATAAATAGAATCAGTGCCCTTATAAAAAATGATTTGAGAGAGGTTTCCTCTACTTCTGCCATGTGAGGATGCAACAAGAAAGAGCTATCTTGAAACAGAACAAACCCGCACTAGACACCAAATCTATGGATGCTTTGGTCTTCTCAGCCTCCAGAACTGTGAGCAATAAACTTCTGCTGTTTATAAATTACCTAGTCTACAGTATGTTGTTATAGCAGCCCAAACAAACTAAGGCATCTTCTCCCTGCTGATTATAGTAAAATGTTAGAAGAGGTACATGATTTTAAGATGGAATTGTCAATTAAAAGGGCATCAAAACTTAAAGGTTTGGCAAAATTATTAGCCTATCCATAACGTAAAGAATAACACCTGTTCAAGAGAAAACACTAAGGCTATGGCTGAAGGAGTATTTAGTAAGAAGCTTAGTCAGTCTTCTCAACAGAAGACAAGAGCTATTGTTCAATGGAAGAATGCAAAGGAAGGGCTCATGCCTGTTGAATCTTGGCATAAACTGCCTGGTATAATTTCACATCAAGGGTTTAGCTCCCCACACTCTCTGGGTGTTTCAGGTGCAGCTGTGGCATGGTGCAGTGGCTGCCTTTTTGGAGGGCATATGCAGCAAACTTTGGTAGAGTTTGTACAGCACCATCGCCACTTATCACATACACCTAGAGAACCCTGGGGGCATAGCTGCCTCAACTTATATTTCAAAGGAAAGGAACAATTTCCTGTGAATCAGTGAGGATGGGTCCCCAACAAAGAGCTGCCATGGCACCAGGGCAGCCTGGGGCCTTGGGGACTCAACTTTTGCCTGACAAAGCTGTGGCAGGAGGACTACTGCCCAATTAAGTTCTCAAGGCAGGACCCCTTCCCCAATGTGTTTGGGCAGGGACCTCTGCCTCAGTGGTCCTGGAAGACACAGCATGGAGCCAAAGATTATTCTTAGCTTTAAGGACTAATGGGGTTTGCTCGATTGGGTTTTGGACTTGTTCGAAACCTATTACTCATTGTTTTTTTCTTATTTCTCTCTTTCAGAATGGAAATATCTATCCTATGCTGATTCCACCATTGAATTCTGTTTGATTTCACATGTTCAGAGCTGGAGAGCAATTTGCCTCTGAACGAATCATACTTTGAGTCTCACTCATAGCTAATTTAGACTTTTTAGTTGATGCTGGAATGAGTTAAGACTCTCTGGGCTTTGGGGATGTAGTAAATGTATTTTACCTGTAAGAATAACATGAGTTTTGGAGGATGATTATTTCATAAATGTGAAGCTCTTATAATGGGATTAGTGTTGCTATAAAAGAGGCCCTCACCCCTTTTGCCATGTGAAGACACAGCATAAAGACAGCCATCTATGAACCAGGAAACACCGTCACCAAACACCAAATCTGTGGGCCTATTAATGTCAGACATCCTAGCCTTGAGAACTGTGAGAAATAAATTTCTGTTGTTTATAAGCCACGCAAACTATAGTGTTTTTGTTGTAACAGCCTGAGTAGACTCACACAAATAGTTACTCTGACACTTTGATTCATTTTTACATTTATGGAACTAGATATTGATGTTATTAGCTAGGGATTCTGCACATTTTCAACACAGAGAAATAATCTTAATTTCACAATTATGTGTTCCACTTCTTTACAGCCATTGACCTTTCAGTGTTCATTTGGGAGAAATGATAAATCTAATAGGAATCCAGCAATAATTCTGAATACATTTGCATTTCATTATATTCATTTGAAAACTATGAGATCCAAAACATATTATTTGCTCTACAGGTAGTCCATGCACATATACATATGGATTCATAGACCCTTAAAGTAGCTTTCACCTTACTCTATGATTCTATGCTCTAGTGATATGAAAATAGCTCATTATTTTTAGCTAGTAGATGAAGCCACCTGTTTCTCTCTCCCTGTTTTTCCTCTCTCTGTGTGTCTCTCTCTCATTCTCTTTCTCTCTCTCTCTCCATCTCTTACATGCACACACACACACACACACACACACACACACACACACACACACAGAGCCTCCCATATCTTTGATTGGCTATTCCTACTAATATTTCAGGTCGCAACTTCAGATAAGTTTCTGCAGGAATTCTTTTCTCCATGACTGAACTTTGTACCTCCTCTAAGCAATGTTTGGGGCAAACTGTGTTTGTATCTGCTTTTCACCAAAAGATAAGCAAACCAATGTTAAAACTTTATCTACACAAATTGTATTAAGTGTTTATAACATGTATTAAGTGAAGTAATGAATGAATCAGCTTTTCTTGTCAACTGCCAAAATCCATAGGCTCTGAGCTATTACTATAATTTAATAAATGTACTTCTAACTTGAATTTGACAAAAGGGACCTCTCCTTTTCCCATATTCCTAATTTTCAAGCTATCTATAAAAATAATTTTAAATATCTGTCATCTTGAACATCTACGTGTTTCCAATATCTTCCTTCAAAATATTGTTTTCTTTTTTGTAACTTAAATTTCGTAGTAAAAATTGACAGTATAGCACACCTTCTTCCCTTTTTCAGCAATAGTAATAAATGTTTGTTAAGTTATTAATGCACGAGAGTGTATTACACAGTCACGGAAATATTAAGTTAACTGTTTTGCCAAGCACCACACTTTAACACACTGAGCTTACCTAAAATCCAGAAATTAGCATGTAGAGTTTATTTTATATATTGTATTTAAATTGATTCTAGAGGAAAGTGTATTCACGTATTCATCTGAATGTAAATAACATCCAATTATACAAACTTTTAAATAAAGAAGCCAGAGAAATCTGACAAAATAATGTTTTCATTTTTCTGTTGCTTATTTTATTTTTTACATATTTCCCAGACTAAGTTAATGTTGCAATGGTCCATTAGTTTTCTTCACTGTCTTTAATATTTTCTTGGAAGAAATATAAAACACAAGCACCCTACAAAGTTTATTATATATGGCTCATTTCCTAATATATTATATTAGCTCTAATATATTATCAAAGCAACTGCTTTGTTGAATTTGTATTTTTGAAGTTGTTGTTCAAAGGGTAACGATTTTGCTAGGGAAATATCCATATTTTCCTCATGCAAAGTAATGATTTTCTAATAAACTGGGCATGGTGCATGGGCCTGTAGTCCCAGCTACTCCCAAGGCTGAGGCAGGAGGATGGCTTGGGTCTGGGATTTGAGTCCAGCGTTGAGCAACATAGTGAGATCTTGTTGCAAAAATAATAATAATGATGATTTTCTAGATGAAAACTTCACTAAAATCTTCATATATGTATTATAGAATATATTCTATATATTGAAATCTTCCATCAAAACAATTTCAAATTTAATTTTCATTAAGGTCCAAATCTTGACATTGGACATATTAATCATGGTGTAATTAAATGTCTACAAAGAAAATTAAAAATACATTATTAAATTTATCCATGCTCTGATTAAACTACTGCAAAGGGAATGATCAAGTTTAAAAATAAGCTTAAGGACAGGCGCGGTGGCTCACGCCTGTAATCCCAGCACTTTGGGAGGCCCAGACGGGCGGATCACAAGGTCAGGAGATCAAGACCATCCTGGCTAACACGGTGAAACCCCGTCTCTACTAAAAAATACAAAAAATTAGCAGAGCGTGGTAGCGGGCGCCTGTAGTCCCAGCTACTCCGGGGGCTGAGGCAGGAGAATGGCGTGAACCCAGGAGGCGGAGCTTGCAGTGAGCCGAGATCCCGCCACTGCACTCCAGCCTGGGTGACAGAGCAAAGACTCCGTCTCAAAAAAAAAAAAAAAAATGCTTAAACTTGTTACATATATTTTTACCCTAATGTTCACAAAGTTCAAATGTTCAGAAATGTTCAAATATCTTTCAGAAAGATATTTGGAAACTAATGGAACTAAATTTTATTTCAATTACTTATTACTTTATCCATGCTATGATTATAAATGAGTTCAAAATATGTAGATTTGAAAAAGATTATCCAAGTGTTAAAGAAAGTCAACATTTCTTTTTCCTCAAGAATACAAGCCCAACTCCTACTAATAAGACTCAAAATTGTATCAAATATTCAACATGTATGCTAAAGTGATTGGTATGAAGTGTAGTCTTATTGTGTTTTTTTATATTGAAAAAATATACAGTTTTCTGGGTATGAAGTTAATTATTTTCATGGAGTGCTCCTTTTCTCAAAAGACTTTGTCCACCCAAAAATCCTCAAATGTTTTAAAATTGATAAATAAAATCTCACTTGAATTCTAACTAGCTAATGTTACAACTTGTTGCATGCTTTATAATATAATACCATTCCTTGATTTTATTTTGTAGAAGCATTTGAATATCTCTTAAACAACGTTAATTTTAAGATAATGATTTTTAGACACTGAAATATCTTATGCCTGGCACGGCGGCTCATGTCTGCAATCCTAGCACATTGGGAGGCCAAAGCAGGCAGATCACTTAAAATCAGGAGTTCGAGGCCAGTCTGACCAATATGATGAAACCCCATCTCTACGAAAAATACAAAAATTAGCTGGGTGTGGTGGCGTGCTCCTGTAGTCCCAGCTACTGGGGAGGCTGAGGCACGAGAATTGCTTCAACTTGGGAGGCGGAGGTTGCAGTGAGCCAAGATCACTCCACTGCACTCCAGCCTGGACAACAGAGCAAGACCCTGTCTCAAAAAAAAAAAAAAAAAAAAAGTCCTACAAAGGCAGATTTAGTGACATTCGAAATGCCCATGTATTTCATTCTAACTTTATTATAGCATGTTAACTAACTTCAGACATTTTAATTCCAGGAACATTTTCTTTTCCATGCTTTGACCCAACGTGGCCATCTGGTTAGCAAGTAAATGAAACTGATGGCAGAAATCTTGTATGTGATGCTTAGGCAAAAACAACCTAGGTAAGTATTTATAGTGGGAAGGACTGACAGAATATTTGAGCTTAGAACTCCTACATTTTAATATGCTCCCTGCTGTAAATAAGAAAATTAATATATCTTTGAATACTTCTAACCTCACCTTCTTGAGACTCCATCTGCCAATTCAACTTAAACTTCTGGGATCAATGATTGTAGATACTGAAACAAAACTGATTTTTTATTTTCTGTTTGTACACTCCTGTAGGTATCTCTTTTTCATTACTTTTAATGTAGAAGAAAACAAATTAGCAAGGAGAGTCCAATTACTATAAATTTATGCTTTTATATTTTAGCTGAGATGTGAAATATATTAATGTGATTTTTTAAAAAGACACTTTCAAAGAAAAATATTTGCTGACCATATCAGTCACTGAATAAGAAAATTCATATTTTATACAAAAAGGATAAATTTATTATCAACATTTATAATACAGTATTCCAAATGTGTACAAACATATGCATAATAAGACACACAATCACATACTAACTCCTAAATTTTTCCTCATATCATAATTTTTTCTGGTCACATTTACTTCGCTTTTTTTTTTTTTTTTTTTTTTGAGATGGGGTTTTGCTCTTGTTGCCCAGGCTGGAGTGCAATGGCATGATCTCAGCTCACTGCAACCTCTGCCTCCTGGGTTCAAGTGATTCTCCTGCCTCAGCCTCCCTGGTATCTGGGATTACAGGGATGCACCACCACACCTGACTAATTTTGTATTTTTAGTAGAGACTGGGTTTCTCCATGTTGGTCATGCTGATCTCAAACTCTGGACCTCAGGTGATCCACCCTCCTCTGCCTCCCAAAGTGATGGGATTGCAGGCGTGAGCCACCATGCCCAGCGGGACACTTCATTAAAGAAATAAAACAATCCAGATCAACTTGAGCCTATTCCTCTGTTTATTTTTCTCCAATTTCATTTGCCTCTGTTCTTTCCTCCATTTCTCCTAATGAGTACTAACAATTATGAATTTGGTGTCTTCCCCCCAGTGATAATTAATTTGCATGTGTAAGTAACATTTAATATTGTCTTACACGTTTTTGAACTTTTACAAATGATCTCCATTTGATTATATTATTGAGCTACTTTCCTGTTTGTGCAACTTTAACTTCTGAGATCTGGTTTATTCCTGTTGAGATATGTATCATTTTAATTGTCATAAAATATTAAAATTGCAAATAATTAAAATTCATTTTAATTGTCATAAAATATTCTATTTTATGAGTATACCATAGTTTTGGATCTCTTGTGTGGTAAGATATTTAGGTTGTTTACAAATATTACAAAAAACATTTCAATAAATATTGTGTACATGTCTTCTCAGGCACACGTGAGAGAATTATTGGGTGTAGACTAAGTGCACACTCAAAACTTATGAGTATGGCCAAATTGCTCCATAAAGTGATTTTACCAGTTGCAATCCCACTAGGGTGCATAAAAGCAGGCAATTTGCTGAGTGTGTAATGATGTCTTCTTGTAGTTTTAATTTTTATTTTCCTCATTACCAGTGTGCTTGAGTATATTTTTAAATACTTACTGACTAGTTTTTTCTCTTTGTAAACTGCTCATTTTTCCTAATTATTTGCTTTCCTTCTTTATAGGTTTTTTCTCTTTCTCTTTCAAAAATCAAAATACATAGTATAACAAAAAATATTTTTGTTTTTGTTGTGTGAATTTACACAGAGAAAAAAATCTTACATAATAGTTTTTCAACCTGATGTTTTTTAAGAGAATCAATTGTGATTATTTTATGTTTTAAAAAATACAATCTAAAGAAAAAATTTAAAGCATGCATCAGTTTTTCCACTAAAGATGTTGATGAGATTTAGAGCTGTTCCAGACACATATGAAAGTTAAATAAATAATTATATTCTACGTAATTATTTGAACACCCAAAGTTGCAAGCTACAAGTATCTACAATATTCTTAAAAAGTTATATATAAATTATTTAACAAGAAAAAAATAAGTTGGGCACAGAGATAGAAAGCTGAGAAGGTGACATTTAAGGCATGTCACTGACATAGGTTTGAAAATAATTAAAGGATTTAGTTTGAAAGAAAGTAATGGGGTGGGCATTTCAGGCAAGCAAACTGCTGAAATAAAGGCTCAGATGTAAGATGCCCTATGTGTAGGGGCAGTGAGGAGCATAGCAATTAAGGAGACAAAGCATTTAGATTTAAGAAGTTGGTTATTGAAGTCAAATCAATCTATGCATTTAATAACGTGGAATCTCAGTATAAAATCATGATACTGTCCATTCCTATAAGATAAAAATTGAGAGTCCTTTATGTGGTACGCAAGGTCCTTCAACTTCTCACTTCTATCCAAATTTATTTTCAGATTCATCTTCCACAATTTATTCATCCATAGTCTACTTGCTAGCCACAGAAGCCTTATGAATTTTCTTGAATTCATTGTTTCTGAGATAACTTTCATTATGCCACCCACAGGCCCTCATCCCTATCCATACTGCAGTTTTTCTCATTATTATCACCTCTGTGAGTCCTTGGATAGTTTCTCCCCATCTTGCTGACTATGCAATTTTCACGAGTTCATTACCTTTTTTTTTTTTTTTAACCTTATACATGTATGTTTATCAGTATTTCCCCTCTCTCCGGTGTATTTGTTCTTTTTCCCCTAAGTATCTTTCCTCTGTCCTCAGGAGTTCTTTGAAAACAAGATTTATGTCTTTGTTTCTGAAAGTATTCCATTCTTGCAGCACAGGAACTGCAGCAGAGTATTTGCTCAGTGATCGTTTCTAACCAGAGGACCATAGAGGTCTAAGACCATCTACAACATAGGAATAAGACACATGTGATGGCAAAGCAGTTGTGGACGATTCCTCGTATATCGGTTACTCTGCCTTCTCTGAATTCCACACCTCAGGCTTATAGACTTTTGCTCAGTGACTGTTTATAACTGGAAGACCGTAGAGGTCTAAGACCATCTACAAAGTAGGAATAAGGCACATGGGATGGCAAATCAGCTGTGGATGATTTTTTGTATATTGGTTACTCTGCCTTTTCTGAATTCCACATCTCAGGCTTATAGATTATTGGAGAAGACATCAGGACAAATGAAGCACAGGCAATTATCTATAAATGAGTCAGCTGCGAGGTCTGAAAATAATATCCAACGAATATGCATGAAATTGGGAAATTACAAAGGGAAACAATCAGATCCTCACAGTGGAGGTTTGTGTTTTGCATCTGGAATATGTGAAAGTAATCTTTAATAGGAAGAGACCAGGGAGAAAGGAATCAAAATAGATGTGCTGAGTAACAGTAATGGAAAAGTTACTCTTGTATCCTGAAAGATGTTTGAATTTTTCATGAGACCTGTTGAAATGCTCTCCTGGTCTCTTATTCCTTTTTATTTGGCAATAAATAATATTTCACTTACAATACTATTTTATCACCTATGCTAACCAGAATGATTTGGCCACTTTCACCTTCAGTTTGAAAGAACCCAGATAATATGAATAAACAAACCAAATGATGTAGAAAAGAAAAAATAATCCTATCTTCTGAGAACAGAAACCAGATCTAAAGTTTTTGTAAGATTTAATAATCAAAATGAGCCCATTGTAATACCCTCCTGCCTTGTTAAAATAGTCACAATAAAGATTATCTGGCTATTTTATTAATTTTGAAAACCATAAAATAATTTTGTAGAATGTTATTTATTAATTTCCTCTTCTCTCAACTAGAAACTGGATATTATAAATTAGGTTTAAAATGTTTGCACATGTCCTCTTCAAGGATTTGATCATTTAAGATCAAAGCCAAGAGTAAATCTGAAACTTTGAAAGGAATGCAATTATTTTCTCACAGCTGTTTGCTATTTCACATCTGCAAAAACAATAATATTTCAGCAAAAATATTTTTAAAGTAAAGAAAGAGTTTAACTTGTGATTGAGGGCACGTGTTGGTAAGGCTAAGCTACTTTTGTTAGCTGGTGAAACTAATCTCTCCCTTTCTTGGATCATGAAGGGTCTTTACAGATGGTTAGGAATTTCTTTATCATGATGTTTTGTTTGGTTGCTTTAATCAAGGTTGCCATGAGAAGGAAACAGTTCCTTGGATAGAATTACTGATAAGACTTTGGTAAAATGACACAACTTTAGCAAATGATTAAGACATTCATTCAGTTAGACAACTAAATAATGTGGTGCTTCTGTCTACTTTGTTTTCTTACTAAAGATTAATATCACTCTTGGTTGGGTGTGATGGCTCACGCCTATAATCTCAGCACTTTGGGAAGCCGAGGCAGGTGAATCACATGAGGTCCAAAGTTCAAGACCGGCCTAGCCAACATGGTGAAATCCCATCTCTACTAAAAATACAAAAATTAGCTGGGCAAGGTGATGGGTGCCTATAATCCCAGCAACTCAGGAGGTCAAGGCAGGAGAATACTTTGAACTCAGGAAGCAGAGGCTGCAGTGAGCTGAGATCACGTCATTGTACTCCAGCCTGGGTGTCAAGAGTGAAACTCTGTCTCAAAAAACAAACACACACACACGCGCGCGCACACACACACACACACACAGAGATTAATATCACTTTCAAGTTGCATGTATCTTTGGAGTCAGATTTCACATTTGGTTCCTAATGTTTTTTATTGGTTTTGTCCTGGTTTACTCCATCTTCTGTTGCCTTGTTCTACATGATTGCACCTTAATTCTTCTTTTAGTTTTTGTATTGGTTGCATGAATATCTCCTTTCATTTGTATGTTGCTTCTTATTGAGAAATAGTTACATTACCCTTTATTTCAGAAACAAGCAAATATACAACAAACAGGCAAATAATCAAACAAATAAAAATCCCAAACAAATGTGTGTTAGTTACTGTTTCTGCTGGGCTTTTACGCTCTCTTGCTTTCTCTATCTATTGATTGATGTTTTGCCAGCATCAAAAGTAGGCCAAATTGAAGAGTGGTTAAAGTCCCTCACTTTATAAAGACTGCATTGATTGCTTTTGTATTGGCTAATTCAAAGTTGGAAATAAATTTTAATGGCATACTGATATTTTATTAAGAAAAAGAGAACTTCTAGGAGTAGTTCCCATTGGAAGATTGATCCCTAATATTCATTCCGCGTTGGCCAAGTTTATTTTTAATCTCTCACTTGGTCAGGGAATGACTGCTGGATTAAGCAGTTAAAAGTGAAAGTGAAAGCCCAGGAACTGGTGTGGCACTTGGGACATAAAATCTAGTCCCAGAGAAGACAGTTGAGATTGTCTTTGAGAAAACTCTGCCAAAATTTTGGAGTGTGTTTTGTTGCTTTCTGCGTGTGCTGGATCCAGCAGAGAGTGCAATGATAGTCAATACAGGTACATGTGTGGATACAGGATCGGTCTAATGGTTTGCACACAGACAATCTTCTGTCACACAAATTTGGCTTATGTATAAAATATGTAATGTATTCTCTGCCTTCCACTGAGTAAACCTCTACTGAATTTTTTCCTTTTGGAAACTTATTTCATCTATAAGGAAATTACTTCTTGTGTTAATCTCCTGTCTTTAGCTGATTTGCTGTGATACCATATCATGCTTTCCATGGGAGAAATTCTTTGTTAGAAACCTGGGCAGAACTATGCTTATGACGTATGCTTTCATATTGAAGAGATACTTCAGCACCTGCAAAGCTTCTCTATGTGTGTGGCAAGCAGGATTATCCACAGGTAATAGGATGTTACAATGGCTCTTTCCTGTCTCAAGTTCAACTGTACAATAGCAGACATTAGAACTGAGTGTAAGAAAAATGTTCCCATGTAGATTTAAGAGGAAATGGTTTAAGAAACTTTAGCTAGCTTAGGGTTCTGTAAGAGGAGTGGCTGGAACATGGAGGAGATTTATTGGCAGAAAGGAGTCTCAGAGTGACATGGAAGAATGGTGCTACCTTCTCGCCTCAGCCTGATGAGGTGATAGGCAATGGAATTACTTGGAAACTTTGACCTGCCTGCTGCAATTGGGAGAGATGAAAAATTTGTGCTTGATAAAAGTAACATGGCTGAAGCAGAATGTAATCCAAAGAATGATTTGATTCACAAAATTTATAGGACTGGCTTTAGTAGCAGAAGACAGGAGTGTGATCACATCTTAAGAGTCCATCTCTATTAGGTTATCTAGGTGACAGATGAGTAAATGTTTTGCATGGGTCCAATTTGAAACCAGAAAGAGAGAGAGAAGAAAGAAGTAACTGGTGAGGGATTTGGGGTTGTCTTGGCTTTTATTTCCTAGGACTCCAGAGGGACAAGGAGTCCTCTCTTGAAAGAGTCTGTGTATAAATTGCTGAACACACAGAAGGTATAGAAGGATTTGTAAATGACCACCAGGATGGAAGTGCAACCTTCCTGGTCGAGAGAGTTTGGGAAAGAATTGTCCAGTAGGCTCTGCCCAGAAGAAAGTGTAGCTTTATTCATCTGCCAAGCACATAAATGGCCAAACTATTCAGATAAGCAAGAACTGTCTGAAAATTATAGCACCTTCTTCTTCCACTGACTTGGAGATGAGAGTCAACAAAATGATAACAGAAAAACCACTGAGGAAACAGTGAAAGAGGAAAGATATAAAGAATGACCATTTCTCCCTTCTAGGTGGAACAAACTTGAAAAAGATCTCCTTTTCCAAGAGGAAAATTTTTAACTGGAAGTTAGATTTCGTGTTTTAACTTATATTTGGCATTATTCATTCTAATTTCACAATTGAAATTGTGTGAAATGTAAATTTCATAGGACCTGTTATTCCTAAGGATAAAGGAAAAGCCATAGGTATGCCAAAATTTTTATCCAGGGGCAGATGAAAATTATTCACATTGAAAAAAATGTTAATGAGCTGGAATGAGGGTGCGGACAACACACAAGTAAAATTGTGTTTTATTGACTTTGCAAGTTGTACGTGTTCTTGACTTAATTTTGCTTTACTGGAATTTTTTTAACCTTTTCCTTTTAGTTTTAGGGTTAATAAAATATATATTCAGTTAGAAAAGCTGGGTAAAGATTTTATTAAGTTTGTTGGTTCCTAAAATTTACTTTTACATTATTATTTCAGGTGATTTGGAAGTTCTCCATTGCTATTATGGCTCTCCAGTTTTCCAACTTTATGTTTTCCATTTTGTATCTTACAGAACTATGGAGGTTACATATGCCGTCACCATCCTGGACTCATTTTGACATTCAAAATAACCCTGTATATTTGCAAGACAAACATCATTGTGTCTATTTTAGAAAAAAGCAGACCAACATTTACAGGAGTAAAATAATTGCTGAGATTTATACTGTTAATAAATGGCAGGGCGAAGATTACAAGTCAGTCTTCTTATTACAGTTTCACAATTTCAGAATCTATATTTCAGTATTCATATAAGTCTTCTATTTTTACAGATGATAACACTTCATAACACATAACAATTTCTGAACATTTCTTTTTTTGAGATGGAGTCTCGCTCTGTTGCCCAGGCTGGAGTGCACTGGCAAGATCTCGGCTCACTGCAACTTTCACCTCCCGGTTTCAAGCCATTCTCCTGCCTCAGATTCCCGAGTAGCTGGGATTATAGGCATAAGCCACCACACCCGGTTAATTTTTGTGTTTTTAGTAGAGACAGGTTTCACCATGTTGGCTCAGGCTGGTCTTGAACTTCTGACCTCAGGTGATCCGCCTACCTTGGCCTCCCAAATTGCTGGGATTACAGGCATGAGCCACCACGCCCAGCCTGAGCATTTCTTATGTAACAGACACTTTAGTAGTGCTGTTTATTATCTCTCTCACTTTTAGTAACAGTTCTATGAGGTAGGGATAACTGCATCATTTTGTAGATGAGAAAACTGAGACTTTGATAGATGTAGGTCTTTAACCAGGATCATACACTAGACAGTGATTAGCAATGAGAAAATTTAAACCATGTCAGTCTAACTTTAGACCTGAATAATTAACTACTGCACTCCCATACTTTTTGAAATGAATACATCTTAGTAAGTATATGTATATTAGTTTGTTCTCACCCTGCTAATAAAGACATACCCAAGACCAGGTAACTTATATAAAGAAAAGAGGTTTAGTTGACTCACAGTTCCACATGGCTGGGGAAGCCTCAGGAAACTTACAATCATGGCGGGAGGCAACTCTTCACAGGGTGGCAGGAGAGAGCATGAGTGCCGAGCCAAGGGGGATGTGCCTCATAAAACCATCAGACCTCCTGAGAACTCACTCACTATCATGAGAACAGCATGGCGGAAACCGCCCCCATTATTCGGTTATTTCCACCTGACCCTACCCTTGACAAGGGGGGATTATTACAATTCAAGGTGAGATTTGGTGGGAACACAGAGCCAAACCATGTCAATATGATTTTTCACATATTGCTGAATTTTATATTATAGAAATCTACAGTGTGTATAATTCTAAGCAAGCTGCTGCTACTAAACTACTGCTTTTTTTAAAGAGGTGGAAAGAACACTCGACCTGAATTTAAAACATTAAGTTGCAATGTCTGCCTTGTTTTTAGACAATTATGATATACAGCATGTTGCAAAATTCCTCAGATTTGTTTTCCTCTATATCTGTTATACAGAACCTATACTTAAGCTCACTACACAACTTTAAAATATTATGCATAAGTTCACATAGTAAGCATGAATTAATTACTGATGAAAAGAAGCGTGTCTCTCTCTGTGGGTGTGTATATATATATACACAGTCCTATATATTTTTATATATATATATAGTTGATGCCATTAGTTCCTGTAGCAATAATGAGGCAGCCATTTATTTCTCATTATCAAGGTTGATGATTAGCTGGCATGCACAGTAGCTGATGCTACTGCTGTACCATTTAAAAAATATTTTCTATGTATACTTGCCTCTAATAACCTGCAATCACAGAGTTCCATGTATGTCAAAAGCAGTAGTATATTAGCACATCACACTTAAAAAGGAGCTAAATGTTAAATTGGAATAATATCTTATGTGTTGACATTCATTTCAACATGCTAAATGTTATAGAGCCAACACTTCCATAGACTAAGCATCAGCACTCTTAATCTATTATTTTTACACCAAATTTTGACTGTGATATTCCAGCCAATGAATGATCATTTCGAGTCATCAAATGGTACTACTGCCTACTAGCTATCTTTGTACAGCAGCATTTGTGAAATTATTTGAATATTCAATTGCATTTTATGTTATTACTTATCAAATGAGTGGAAATGGAAAACTGATACATAAACTTAATTCATTTGAGGCAAAATTACAAATCATTATCATGCTTCAGGTGACAAATCTTAAAATTCCTTGTATTCAATGTTCTTAAATTAGTTGGTGTTTCACAGTGAAAGAAAATAATAAAGGAAGTTCATGCATAAAATAATAGAAACCTTTAAGGAATACATTGTTTAAAAGTCAAGATATATATAGAACATTTATTATATTGTATTTTATAAATTTTAAGATATCACTCATTGTAAGATTAACTATCAATTAAAAAGTACCTAACAAAAAATATACAGTCTGTATTCAAAGTAGAAAAATCTATTCAAAATGTATACTGATTTTAAAAATGCTGAAATGTGGTTTTAGAATCGGATAACTACCTAATTATTTTTAATGTTGAAAATGTTTTTTCTAGTTTTCTTATATTTGATTCTGATTTGCATTTAGAATTATATTATTTATAAAAGTTATGATAAAATTTAGATCTATTTTCTTAATACATAAAAGCTCATTCAATAGTGAGTAATGCTTGTTAATAACAGAAAATATTGGTATAATGGATATACTATACTTTGTTTGTTTGTTTACAGATCATCATAATAAAGATGTGATGTTTTTGTAACATCTTTTGACTGTCAGACCACATTTCTGTGTTTAACTTGAGTGAAGTGGAGACTAACAGGTAAGAATAATTTTCTATATGTCGTCTTAGAGACTTTTGTAGAGGGCCTCTCCAAATGAAACCTGTATTCTTTATAATATTTAACATCATTTTTAAATTAAATTAATCTATGTGTGTTCAACAAACAAGAATCAATAGTGGTAGATGTGGTGTGGGCTCTTCTCTTGTATACTAATGCATCTTTACTTTCGTCTTTTTTCTTTTGCTTATTAAGATTGCTTCACTACCTATTAGTGGCTAGAAATTCTAACAGCATATTTTGCAAAAAAATGCTTCAGTTATAAAAAAAAAAAGGTGTAAAATTTTATGGATCAGACTATTTGTCAAAATCATGATTGTTTATATTTGCCAAGGAGTTGACTTGAAGATGACTCTTATTTTTTCCTCTGTGAATCTTTACTAAATATTAACACTAATGATTGTTTTTAAAGATGCAAAGATGAAAAAGTAATCATTTGTGGTATTAGGTTTCTGATTGGTTAAGTAGATGATTGATTAATAGATGACTTTTCCACACCTAATTCAATTACTACTTTAAGTAGATGATTATATAGAGAAAAGTTAATTTTATTTCAATACGAAGAATAGAAATGCAATTGTGAGGAGTGATAAGATTCGGCAAGAAACATAAATATTTGCCATCTAGAGTGTTTTCTTAGGTGTAACTCCCCAACATACAGTTGAGTCTGGAATTGAAATGAGGCTTAGAATAGATATATCATTTTCAGGGTCATCAACATTCATGAAAGAAAGTACCTCAGTGTTATTTGTGAAATGATCAAGTTGCATATACAGGAGAAGAATAAAGGAATATGGCGAGATCCATAGGAAACTTCTATTATTTTCCTATTTTCTACACCTAATTCAATTACTTCAGTTTTGGCCCAACCATCTCCTGAATTAACTGTACACTTTGTACTTTGTCTTTCTGCATCTTGTCATTCTTTTCTCTAATTCATTTTCCACATGACCTCTGTATTGACATATTAAAAGTAGATCACTTTTCATATGATAAACCTAAATAAATCTTTGTTTCCTTTTTGTTCACAGAAGAAAGCTCACTCATCCTAGTACTTGGTATGATCTTTCATTGTTTGGCTGAAAGTTGCATTGGCTACGATTCCAGATATAACCATAGAATCTGAATTAAAATTAATTTCTCTGTTATTCTCTCATAATTATTACCATTCTCTTATAGCTCTTTTAAAATCTTAATTGTATGGCTATGCAGATGTCTGATCGCTGGGGAATAAATCATGAAAGGAAGAAATCGATTCTAAGTCATCAACTAATATAGCCTTTTCTTATAATAGAAACTCATTTATTTAATTTTTGGTTTGATTTAATAAAAATTATATAACTTTGGATGTTTGGTACTTGGTGGTTCTCAAACAACAAAATTTCAATTTTAAAAAGGTAGTCTGATTGTCTAGAAATATCTTATTTGCCTTCACTATCTGTCCCACAGTTGTAGATTTCCACTTTTCTTCATTATTTTATCAAATCAAAGGTAGCTCTTTAGTTTGATATTTTATGTACTTTATTAGGTCTGGAGCATAGAAACAGAATATTTATATCTTGTGCTTGTAATTATGTATTACTATAAGCAATTAAATGTTTATTTTCATGTTTCATAATTATTTCTCTTGCCTTGCTTGGGAAGCACTGTATGTAAATAGGCCAAGTCTAAAAAAAAACAAAACCTTCTCCAACCCTGGGTACATGAGTAGCTTTCTACCTTCATAAAATAAATCTGTGAATTTTAGTTTCAAAAACTATATCCATGGTAAACAAATAATTAGATTGAATGTAAGCAAAATACAGTTACTTATAGTTTACTTTCATTTTTCTTTTGGATTTTGGTTTCTTAAGAATAATGGAGTTTGACTGATCATTATTTTTTTCCTAGAATGTATTTGCCACCACATATTTGCTCAAGTAAATCACACTCCCATCTTAATTTATTTATTTGTAACAAAAACATGCCAGGGAATAGGCTGACAAATATGCATTATTATTATATTTTTATACTAACAAACACTAGGGAGCCATAAGCTATGACTTTTCTTGTTTCTGTTGTCTGTTGTCCTATACCTGACAGTATCTGAAAACATACATATTTGTGATTCAAATTATAAAAATATAGTTAAAGATGAAGGAAAATGGGTGCGAGAAAACAAGGATGAAACAGCCATTTGATAGTTAATAAGATTAAAACTTTTATTTCTGTTGTATGTAGGTATTTATTTATTGAAGAATAAAACATGTATCTACTTGAATAAGCAGCACACAAGGAGAGAGAATAAAATATAGGATTTGCCACTTCACTTCTCTTTCCATTCTTAAAAATATAGGATTTTATACATTTTATAAAATGCAGTTGGATTTTTAGACTTTTATAATACATGCAAAATTAGGTTTTTTTGAAGTTTTGTTAAAGGGAATTAAGAGTTCTATACACAATAGTCTAGGTCATTTAATCACAAACCATATTTTATATTGACTATGTAATGCCAGAATTATTCTTTTTTTTAGGGAAATCAGAGCTATTCTTACACATCTTATTATTGTATGTTTTCATATGATCGGCACCACCCATCACCACATTCAATAAGCAACATGGGGATAGCGAATCAGAAATAATTATGTTCTGTTTCCTTCTGAAATTCTACCCATGAATCAGTTAATTTATATGGAGATCTGGTAAGCTCACCATGCCATTTGTACTTCTTAATCCTTCTTTTATTAGCTATACTTATGAGAATATTACACCATTATTTTCCTACAAGCCTCAAGGCTCAACTAATTTGTATAGTCAAAAATATTTTCAAGTGGCCTTCCTTTCTGACTAAAGAATTATTCATACTCTGTGTCTCAGTTTGACTGAACATGTCTCATGATTTAAATGAGTACACTTTATTCTGTGGGTAAGAATAAGCACTGAGGAAAGCAAGGTCTTTACAGGTCTTGAAATTTGTTGTATATATCAGTGGTTCTTGGTCTTTATCCATCAATGCTATGGCTACCCCCTCTCAGATGCTGGAGTAATTTGTTGTAGTCATTTATTAACATTATTTTTATAAAGACAAGGAAGAGATTGTGTCTTCTAAACTCTGAAATTCTGGCAATTAATCTAACAGCTATGGAAGATTTCTAGCCTTACATAGCAACAATAAAAAGAGTATTTGGAAAGCAAAACTATGCCCACTGATTATTAATTTATGTCTCCCACCTCCCCCCTGCACACAGTAAGCCTCTAACATTGAAATTTCATTTCCATTGACATTTCTGAGATGTTAAAATTACAGAGTTCAGTTATTCCAGCTTTTCTCTTTGTGTTCCAATTTTATAAAAACCTCAAAGTTTAAATGAGCACTTAAAACACCATTGTATTCTCTGGTCGAATTCTTTATTATGTAGATTTAAGGAAATTTAAATTCTGAATCTAAGTAAAATAACAGAGGCATATACACTAAGGAAGTGTAAATTAAGAAGTTAGATATTCAGCAAGGGTCTATGTTAGTATGCCAAGTGAGTCCTGAAGATTTCAGGGGAACAGTCCAGACTGGGTCATGGCTAGCTAGTGAGCTCAAGAAGGGGGTTACTGTGACCGGAGAAATAGTGCTAAAGATAGAATAGTAAATGAGTTCAAAAAGGAAGCTGAAACCCAGCTTTTGTTAGCATTTAGAACATCATAAGATCATTCGGCTTAATACATCAAACAAAGATGTTGAACAGTTTTGTGCAGATATATGATGTGCTAAATTAGATTCTATCACCATCACTATAGATTCTGAGCACTGTGATGAGTCTAGACTGTAAACTGATTAGGATATTGCTTTAAGTCATAACAATAATCCAAGTAAGAGATGATGGTGGCTTTTAAGTAATAGAGATGAGAAAAAATGATTTGATTTGGGTTATTTTTGAAAAATTTTTGATAGATTTGATGTGGTTATGAAAGAAAGAGAAGTATTAGAGATGATTCAAGAATGTTGGCTTAGTCAAATAGAAGAATGACATTGCCATTTGTGTCATGGAAAGACTTTGACAGCAGTTGCAACTGGTAAAGGTGTGAAGTTCAGTTTTGAAGATGTCAAGTGTAATTTGCTTATTAGTTATCTAGGAGTTTCTGTGTGTGTGTGTGTGTGTGTGCGTGTGTGTGTGTGTGTGTACATGTATTTGCATCTGTTTCCTGGCATTTAAATATATATGGCCAGAACTCAGATGAGTCTATACTGGGGTTATAAATTTGAAAGTTGTCTACATATAAATGGTATTCAAAGTCCTAACACTGAATCAGATTACCCAATGAGTTAGTATATGTAGAAAACAGGCAAAGAAAAGGAGGAAGAAAGAAGGAGAGAGGCTTGAAGTGGCTGGTGATGTCAGAGGAAAGGACAGGAGTATGGTCAGCAGAAACCAAGGTCAGTCAAGTCTAGGAAGTGGTTAAAGAAGGAGGGAGTAATCTACTGGGTGAAATAATGTTTATACATCAAGTAGATTGCTGACAGAAAACAGATGGTTAGAATTAGCAATATTGATAGTCCCTGATGATTTGTAAAAGAGTCAGGAAGTGTGGCTGATGGAAGCTGTTACAATCGTCTCAAAAGAGAATGGGAAAATAATAATCTAACAGGAAATGGAGAGTGTAACACTTAAGAAGTTACCATAAATAGGAAGGAGAAAGTGAGGTCAAGAGAAGCCTCTCTTCTTCTTTTTCTTTTTCATTTATAAAGTGAATATGATGTTTTTAATTCATAAGAATTACTAGTACAGAGGGGAGATATTAAAACAGACCAAAGACACATGAATCTTTGGAGCAATGTTCTTAAATTGGTACGGTAGAATGGGATCTAGAGGAAAGGAAAATCCTAAGAACACAGGGTTCATCCATATCAATAGGAGGATGATCAGAATTATATGGGCACCACTTCTGGAAGTAGGTCTATAAGGTGGTGGGATTTCATTGGAATTTTTGTTATTGGCTTCAATTTAATCAGTAGTTGAAAAGTGTACATTTATGTGTCCCTATACATTAAAAGTGCTCATCTGCTCAACATACTAGTATTGTTTGTGTAATAAATATCTGGAAAGAGTTAAAACACATGTAAAATTTAAGTCAATTTAAAATATACTCCACAAAGTTGATTGTAATCTGCTTGCCTACTTTACTTATCTACTATTATCTACCTACCCAAACCAGCCTACTCCCTACCTTGCTCTTGTCTTCTGGGTTTAGAAAATTTAAAATCTGTGAGAAAATTTAACCAAGATAATCTGTGCATGTGTGTGGGTAAAGTGAAGGGTGGAGATGACTGCTCTTTTCAAGTCACACATTTTCTGTGGTAAATTTAAGACATCATGTTTAAATTTCTTTGTGGGTGTGCATATGTAAAGATTGCAAGGTTATAGGTAATTGCTATTCACATTTGCTTTGCAATGCTCGCAATTTATAATAGAAATCTATCTGTTTTAGAATGTCAAGGACATAGACAAAATGCAAATGTTTATAAATTAAAGAAATCAGAGCCAGAAGACTGGGAAATTGTAGAAAGATTAATAATATCATTGAAAATCCAATTTACCTGCACAGAAAATCATATTTTCTAGGAGAAATATTAATATCAGAGATGTCTAAATAGGTTATTTAAAGATTAAATTGCAAAGGATGGAGGAGTAAGAACAAAAACAAAGTCAAATAAATAAAAACTAACATTGCAGAAACTTGAGATCTTACAGATGACTGATTGTGATCTACTTAAATATCTTTTGATTATAGTAAATGCAAAAGATTATTCAGAGTCCTATATTTCAAAATAATTTGTAGAGATCATTAAGCACATTTTCTTTAAATTAGGCCAGATTTATTTAAGATACCGTGCAGTGCCAAATAATGGGCAAGTGCCAGAATAGAAAAGTATGTAAATTTAATATGTATAAGCAGGATCTTACACCCTGGCTCTACAGAGAGGACAACGATGGAGCTTATTTTCACAGATAAGATTAATGAACATGACTATCTATCTTTTCATTTCATTTTATTCCCTTTAAAATGTTAGCATATTTTCAGGAAAATTTATGCAACTGTTGGATGAAATCTGTCTCAATATTCCATATATTGGAAATACCCAAATACGACATCCACATTCATTTAGATTATGTTATGAACTGTGCGGCAATTTACAGACACTGGACAGGTTATGTTTTTCATTTTGTAATTTTTAAATTCCTAAAGAGACTTCATCTTTCCCCTAAATGTCTTTTTGGGGAAATGTGTTCATGCATGGAGGAGTTCTATTTTGTAAGTACTAGACAGTGTGATCTTCCGTCTTTCTACTTGCTTCATCAGATAACGGCAAAACGAATGAAAGCATGACTATCTTAAAACTGTCTAGTTTTTTGACTTTCAAATTTGCTTCAAAATAGAATAGTAAAGATATTTTTCATAGCTAAACAGTGTGCAGCCATGGTTTTTCTACCAAGTTTTAGTTTATATGGCATTCTTCATGGAGAAATCTGATCTTCAGTTATACTTGTCCAACTTCTATCTATGTTGTAAGGTCAAAATAAAAACTTTTGATAACTACCTGAGATTTAATGTAAAACTTCTATCAATAGTAATGAGGAATTTTTCCCTTAGTCTACTTTCTTTTAGAACTTATATTATTTCATAGCTTACTGTATTTGTAGTTTTTGTCTCTGAATATAAATTTTAAACTTCTTGAAGACAAGAACTCAACTTTTATATTATATTTGTCTTTATAGCTGCCAGTACCCAGAAAGCGTTAATTGGCCAAATATCAAGTCTTTAATGAACACTCCTTATCTAAATAAGGCATCATTTCAATTTGTGTATTTGAGGCAGGAATAAACTGCATGTGAATGGTTTCTGCTACTGTGGAGAAAATAAAATATTTCAATTAAAAAAATCAACATTTCATGATAATTGAAAGTAATTAAGGGGACTCAATAGTCAAATGATTTTTAAGTTTTTTGGATTTAAAGCCTGGAGCATAGTAATATTGCTAACTTAAGTAAAGTTAATTTGTGGAGTAAAATTGTTTTATGTATTTTTTGTCCATTGAGATTTTGGTGTATCAGAGGGGCCATAATTAATTTTAAGATTAGTAGTTATCAGCAAGGATGTGGGAAAGTTCACATTAACTCTAACTAGAACGTGAGAGAAACAAGAGCAAAGGCTGTGGTGGAACTTTGTGGAACTTGCTGAATATGAGGCCATATTCTAAATTCCTTGGTGGGACCTGAGCCTTTTCACTAAAATAAGTTGTAAAGTCATCCACTGGGAATCAGCAAGAACATCTTGAGAACAGGAACAAGTAGAAGATTATGGTGTTTGTTCACATGACAAATACCAAACTTAATAATAAATACTAAATGTAAGATATTACCATTATCAAAATGGTAGTAATAAAGTTAATATTGATTACTTGGCATTCTGCTGCAATTTTATTTTATTTTGTCTTCACAAGCTATTGGGGAGGCATTATTATTAATATTTTTTCCCATTTTATAGAAGAGAGGACTTGGAATTAAACTAATCAAGGAAGTGACCAAAGATCACACAAAAAGCAAAGGTAAAAGTTTTTATTTGAACTTTGGCTAACTCATGACTTTGCTTTTTCTATCACAAAATATTGATACACCATACTTTACAAATATTATCAAGTTTGAAGTCATTTTAATTATTTTTTTGCTCCATGCTCTAAATTGTGAATGTTGAATATTTCCTGTTCAAAGAAACAGACCAATAAAACATGTGTAGATGTGGCACAAATCTCTCTAAACTCTCTCTCTCTCTTTCTCAATCTCTTTTATCTTCCATAGAAAGGAAAAAAAAAAAAATAGATGACATCTCTTCTGCACTAAGTAAAGATATAAGAAGGAATACTACTTTAATATTTTGCTCTAAGCATAGGAAAGTCTATAGTTAATGGGACAATATCTATATAAAATAGCCATTTTGCCAGAGATGCTATTGATTAGAAAGCCTCTGAAGTTTTTGCACGGTTTTTTGCTCTCTCTTTTTTGGCTCTGGTCTCAACCATAAACTTGGAAAGGCACTTCCTTCAGCTGATTCAACTGGTTGATCCCATGTCTCTCCTCACATAATTTGTGGAAGGATATATCTACCTGAGAGGTAGTTGAATATAGGTGTTAAGGGTCCAGGTTCTGAAAACAGACTGATTTTAAATTCCAGCTCCATCACTTACTTACGCAGCCCTAAGAGAAAATGCATTAAGCTTTATCTGCCTCAGTTTTTTCACCTTTAAAATGGAGTTATTAATAATACCACCTACAAGATTAATTATTATGATTAGATGAGTTAGGATATGTATTATTCTTAGTGTCCAGTATATCATAAGATTTAACTTTTGTAATCAAAGAGATACTTGATCATAAGAATTGTTACCAAAATTAGAAAATAACTCTACATATGTCCAAAATAGTATACATATGTAACAAACCTGCACATTATGCACATGTACCCTAGAACTTAAAGTATAATAACAATAAAAAAATAAAAAATAAAAAAATAAAAAATAAAAAGAATTTTTCAATAACATAGAACTCTGGTCAAAACCTTGCCCCAGCACTGCTAGATCTTCCATGGACCGATATTTTCTGCTTCCTATGACAAAATATACTGCTTGCTTCCTGCTGGCCCCAACCCCAAATGACAGATACGACCTGCTTTGCAAGTCACACAGTGTGACGCAGCTTTCTCCATAAACCAGAATCCTAGGAAGGAGGGGTTTGTCCAATCTTATTAAAGAAACTAAGTAAAATGAAACTTAAGCCTAGAGGACAAGGTTCTACTTTATTTGCCATTTTCAGGATTTAAGCCACAGTGGAAAATGCTAATTGATACGCAAGTTTTATTCCTTGATGATGTGCCAAAGTTTTAGTAAAAAATGAGAATGTTAATGAAAGAGCCAATCATCTTCAAGTATTGAATTCAATATTCATGCTGCATTCGAGGTAATTTCATGAAGAACTGTGGCATTTATTTGTCTTTCTCATCCTAAAGCACTTATAAACGAAAAGAGTATTTGTCTAATTAAATCCTGTGTACTATATATAATACTATACAGAATCATAAGTACTATGTACACTTTTGGAAACAACGTAGCCGAAACAGTTTCAGAATAGGGACACCTGAGATAATCACAAAAAGGAAACATTCCCCTTGTATAAATTTTAAAAATAAATAGAAAATGTTTTTCTCTTTTAATTGTTTTGGCTGTACCTAAAGCCTTTTAATTTATGTTAGAATATATGAGGATGGGGAAAAACAGTAGTGAAACATTTAAGTTCGTTGGAGAGTTGCAGTATGTCCAGACAATGCTGAAGTGTCTGTTTTCCTGCAAGGATGGCAGTGAGTGAAAAAGTGATGTACAGAGACCTCTAGAGACTGGAAAGCTTAACTACAGTTAATACTATGCAGATAGGCTTCAATGCTGTGCTGTAATTGAATTACTCAGGGAGCTATAACACAGCTATAAAGAGAACAAGGTACTATTCTATTCCTAGTGATGTAGTTAAAATCAGCATTCTCAAAAGCCTTATGCTTTTGGCTATTTTCTCTTTAATGATTTAATTAAGGTAAAATATGCTTTACATTTGCTCTACTGGAAAAACAATGATTAAATCACAGATTTTCATACCCAAAACATATAAATTATCAATGTGTGCAGAACATTTATTATTAGAAAAACTTAGTAAGCATTTACCTGCTGCCATGACATAGGATATTCTATTTACTTCAGCTTTTGCTTACTTGTTTTGGAAAGAAAACCTGTCCTTATCACATTTATTTTCCTTTTTGGATATATTGGATTCCTCGTTTTGATGCCTTTGATTATGGCTGGTAGATTTCTTTAAATACTCACTAAAAATCCTATATGAACTTATTGAAATGGAAATAACACAGTTTACCATATTGTAAAACACATTTTACAATCAGTTTTGTCTTCATTTCAACTATTTTTTTTTTTTTGCTCTGTACATGAAGTTATGAATGTTGAATATTTCCTGCTACAAAGAAACAGATCAATTAAGCAAGTATAGCTGCTCTACTTCTGTCTCTGTTTCCATCTCTCTTCCTCCTTCTCCTCTCTCTTTATCTGGCATACATGTATGTATTAGCATATTAGCCATTAGTATTAGTCAAGGTTCTCCCAAATAACAATACCAATATCCAATATGGGGTGTGGTGTGTGTGTGTGTGTAAAGGAAGAGGGAGAGAGAGAGAGAGAGACAGAGAGAGAGAGAGAGAGAGAGAGAGAGAGGATTTATTTTATTTTATTATTGGGACTAGAAAGTTCAAAATCTCCTGGTCAGGATGACAGGCTTGAGATCTCAGGGAAGAGTTGATGTTTTAGACTCTAGCCCAAAGGCAATCTAAAGGCAAATTTCCTTTTAAGGCCTTCAACCAACTGGATGAAACCTACTCACATTTGGGAGAGTAATCTTTCTTCTTCAAAGTCTATTGATTTAAATGTTAATCACATCTGAAAGATAAATTTATTGCAACATCTAGACTACTATTTGACTAAAAACTAAATACCATGGCTATCCAAGTTGACACATAAAACTGATCATTGAACTGAGCAATTCTGACAACTTTATAAAATTTGACTATTCTAAGCGAACCAAAGCAAACCAAAGCAAGCAAAATACCAACATAAATATACACACAAATAATACAATTATACAATAACTAGTGATTATTTATGCTATGAATTCTATCTAATCACAGTAAAATACTTCTCACAAAGACAAACACTGCCTACCTTGCAGTTAAAGTTCACTGATATCTGATATTCAGTCTGCCATATTCTTTTACTATTGATTTCATCTTAAAGAATAAATCAAAATTTATAATTAACCTACTTTTGTAATCACACCCAAGTTCTAGTTATTGAATCAAGACAGATAGATTTTCATTGATTACAGATTTTTTTCTTATAGACATGTGGAGATCCCAGTGAAGAGTTGATTGAGATATATTTCCTTTATATTTCAAATAAAACTGGAAAGATAGTCTAAGCCAAATATGTCATTTATTGTTGAGCATACAAAAAATGATAATATGCTAATAATTTTATAATCTTTAATTTTTTAAAATCCTAAGTAATGTAATTAGTTTTGAGCCATATTGACACAAAATGGTGTCCTCTTGGTTTGAAATGGAATTTTAATTAATGTTACCTATGCAAAAATACTTGGAATATATTAGTGATACTGTCTTCAGCCATCATTATATTTAAATATGAATTTGATATAAAATACTCACTGACTTTGCCTTTTAAAACGTGTTAATACTATTTGTATATTACACTATAGCACATTTCTGAGACTACTTTCCTCATCATTCTTTTTTGGATAGGCATCTGCATTCTCTTAATATGCAATGAATAGAATATGACTATGGGCTCATTTGACTAATTAAAAAAATTGGTCATGCACATAAAGTAGCTTGTATAAGGTCATATTGCAATTTAGCATTCATGCCAGAAGTAAAACCTACATTTACTAGTTTTGAATACAGTGTATAATCATTTGAGATTTACCAAGTGGGGATCAAGTAACTAGAGAAAAGTCTGTATACATTTTTTTAAAACATGTTTGACTATTATATTTACTTTTTCAGCCTTATTAAGGTATAACAGACACTATTTCAATATATTACAAATATACAATATGATTATTGGTCTATGTCTACATTGTGAAATGATTACCACAATCAATTTACACACCCATCACCACACATAGTTGCCATTTTGTGTGTTGGGGGAGGGGTGCTGAGGACAGTTAAGATCTACTCTAGCCAATTTTAAGTAAACAATTCAGTATTATTAACCTTAGTTGTCATGCTGTACAGTTTCAGAATTTGTTCATCTAGCAACTGAAAGTTTGCACCCTTTTACCTGTATCTCTCCACATCCCCCACTTTCCCAGTTCCTGAAATCACCTTTCTACTCTACTTTTATGAGTTGAGCTTTCTTAGATTGCACATATAAGTTAGATTATACAGTATCTATCTTTCTGTGCCTGGCTTAGTTTATTTAGCATGATGTCTTCCAAGTTTATCGATGCTGTTGCAGGTGTTCCTTATTGTTTATGGCTGAATAATATTTCATTGTGTATATGTATACCATGTTTTCTTTAGTCATTCATTAGTCGATATACTTCTAAATTCCTTAAAGACCTGAGGAAATGGCAATATAGTCTCTCATCTATTATTTTCAACAGTAATACATCCAAGTCTGTATAAGTATCTAACAAAGATATTTTTAATATAGCTAGTAAAATGCATAGTAAGATAAATTTCTGAACAGCCGTTCTGTGTTTTGTTTTGTTTTAAAGCTAAATAGGTTATAATTTATTTTAAGGCTAAATTGCAATCATGATCTGTAGTTAATGGACTGCTCTTCTTTCATCCTGAATCCAAATGTAGTACAAAATTGAAGGAGAAGTATTTAAATACAAAATAAGCAGAGGTGCAGCATTAGATGGGCCAGATGAAATTTGAATGCAGAAAATATTGAGAGAGAAACGAGAACAACAACAAAAAAACCATAAATGAGTACAGTGCTGATAAAAGTAGCTATAAAAAGTACTAGGGCACAGAAATTTGCCAAAATGGAAAGGGCTATTTAGGAAATAGAAAGACTGTAAAGGGCCGGGATCACAAATGATGACAATTACAAGAACAGTTTTATCTCTGAGCCTTCTTTCATCTGAAAATACGAATCGTGTATCAAATTACCCTGTGCAGTAATATGGCTGGAATAGGTGCTAATTGGAATAAACAGTTATCAATGTTGATGGAAATTTATTTGGCACTACCAAAGCATACTGAATATGAGAGAGATCATCTTAATATAACTTCAGGTTAACTGTAACTGACTGATAAAGAGTTGTATTTCTGAAATCAGATATGTCAGAGAATGCAAGGGGCACAGTGGGAACAGCCTTCTCTGAAATGAGGGCAGAAACATGTGGTTACCGAGTTTGAAGCTGGTGCAAACAAGACATAAACTTTCCTTATTTCACCACTGTTTTTCAGGGAAGATCCTCAAATATCTTATTTGCATTAATAACATTTGGTTGATTTTTGTATGTCTGTTTGGGATGAAGAAAAAGACGAGAAGAAATTTTTTTGAAATGTTAGCCAAATCCCTTTTTCAACAAAATGCATTTTGTTAGAAGTTATTTTTATGGCTCAATCTCTAGTTATAATTTAATGTTTATCTTAAGCTTTTACTTTTTAAAAAACTTTTAGTTTTCGTGGGTTCATGGTAGGTGAATATACTTACAAGGTACATGAGATACCTTAACACAGGCATGCAATGATAATAATATCATGGTAAATGGGGTATCCATTCCCTTAATCATGTATCATTTGTGTTACAAACAATTCGATTATACTCTTCTGATTATTTTTAAATGCAAATTAAATTATAATTGACTACACTCATCCATTTTTGCTACTAAATACAAGGTCTTATTCATTATTTCTATAATGACTACTTATATACCCATAAATCATCCTCACTTCTCCCTCCCCCACTACTGCCTTGCCCAGCTTCTAGTAATCATCCTTCTATTCTCCATCTTCATGAATTCAATTGTTTTATTTTTTAGTTACCACAAATAAATGAGAACATGCAAAGTTTGTATTTCTGTGACTGGTTTATTTTACTTAACATAAAGATATTCAGTTCCATTCATGCTGTTGCAAGTTACAGAATCTCATTCTTTTTTATGGCTGGATAATACTCCATCGTGTATATGTGCTACATTTTCTTTATCCATTCATCTGTTAATGGGTACATAGGTTGCTTCAAAAGTTTGGCTGTTGTGAACAGTGCTGCAACAAACATGGGAGTGCAGATATCCCTTTGATACACTGACTTGTTTTCTTTTGGGTATATATGTAGCAGTGGTATTGCTGGATCATATGGTAGTTCTATTTTTTTGTTTTATGAAGAATCTTCAAACTGTTTTCCACAGTCATTTTACTAATTTACATTTCCACCAACAGCGTATGGGGGCTCCCTTTTCTCCATATCTTTGTCAGCATTTGTTATTGCCTGTCTTTTGGATAAAAGCCATGTCAACTGAGGTGGGATGATATGTCATTGTAGCTTTGATTTGCATTTCTCTGATGATCAGTGACACTGAGCACCTTTTCATATGCCTGTTTGCCATTTGTATGTATTTGAAAAATTTCTATTCAAAATTTTTACCCATTTTTTAATTTGAATATTTGATTTTTAGCTATAGAGTTGTTTGAGTCCTTATGTAGTCTGGTTATTAATCCTTTCTCAGTGGATAGATTGCAAATATTTTCTTCTGTTCTGTGGGCTGTCTCTTCACTTTGTCGATTGTTTCCTTTGCTATGCAGAAGCTTTTTAACTTGATGTGATCCCATTTGTTTTTGCCTTTGCTTTGGTTGACTGTGTATTACTCAATCAATTTTTGCCCAAACCAACATTATGAAGAGTTTCTTCAACATTTTCTTCTAGTAGTTTTATAGCTTAAGGTCTTAGATTTACATCTTTAATCCATTTTGATTTTATTTTTGAATATGATGAGAGAGATGGGTATAGTGCAATTCTTCTGCATATGGATATCCAGTTTTTCCAGCATCACTCATTAAGGGGATTCTTTTTCACAATGTATGACCTTATAGCACCTTTGTCGAAAATTAGTTCACTGTAGGTGTATGGATTTGTTTCTGGGTTCTCCATTCTGTTCCATTAGGCTATGTGTCTGTTTTGATGCCAGTACCATGCTCTTTTGGTTTCTATAACCCTGTAGCATAATTTGAAATCATGTAATATGATTCTTCCAGTTTTTTCCTTTTGGCCTAGGATAGCTTTGACTATTCTGGGTCTTTTGTAGTTCCGTATAAATTTTAGGATTATTTTTTTCTATTTCTGTAAATATCATTGGTATTTTGATAGGGATTGCATTGAATTTATAGGGTTGTTTGCATGGTATAAATGTTGTAACAATATTGATTCTTCCAATCTATGAAAATAGAATATCCCTCCATATTTTTGTGTCCTCTTCAATTTCTTTTTCAGTATTTCATAGTTTTAATTGTAGAGATATTTTACTTTTTTAAGTATTTAATTTCATATGTGGCTATTGTAAATGGGATTACTTTTTATTTCTCTTACAGATTGTTCACGGTTGGAATATAAAAATGCTAGTGATTTTTGTATGTTGATCTTGTATCCTGCAACTTTACTGATTTTTTTTTTTTTTTTTTTTTTTTTTTTTTTTTTTTTGTCAGCCTAAAGGTTTTTGGGGTGGAATCTTTAGGCTTTTACAAAGATAAGTTATATCGCTTGCAAACAAAGATAATTTGTTTTCTTCTTTTTCAATTTGGTAGGTCTTTATTTCTTTCTCTTGTCTGGTTGCGCTAGCTAGGACTTCTAATACTGTATTAAATAACAGTGATGCAATTGGGCATCCTTGTCATGTCCAGATCTAAGAGGAAAGACTCTCAGTTTTTACTGATTCAGTATGATACTAGTTATGAGTCTGTTGTATATGGGTTTTATTATGTTGAAATATGTTTGAACTATACCCGACTTTTTGAGGATTTTTATCATGAAAGGTTGTTGAATTTTATTGTGTTCTTTTTCAGCATCAATTAAAATAATCATTTGGCTTTTGTCCTTCATTCTGCTGTTAACATGTAGACGTTGATTGATTTGTGTATGTTGATCATCCTTGCATCCCTGGGATAAATAACACATAGTCATGATGAATGATCTTTTTAATGTATTATTGAATTATTTTGTTGAAGATTTTTGTATCAACGATAATAGGCTGCAGTTATTCTTTATTTGATGTGTCTTTGTCTGGTTTTGGTATCAGGATAACACTGGCCTCATAGAATGAGTTTGGAAATATTTCCTCCTCTATTTTTCAGATTAGTCTGAGAAGGATGGATATATATATTTTTAAATGTTTAGTAGAATTCAGCAGTAAAGCTACAGGGTCTCGGGCTTTTCTTTACTATCTGACTTTTTATTAGAGCTTTGATCACATTACTTCTTATTGGTCTGTTCCCGTTTTGGTTATCTTCATTGTTCAATCTTGGCAGGTTGTACATATCTTGAAATTTATCCTTTTCCTCTAGATTTTCCAATATTGGCATGTAATTGCTCATACTAGCCACAAATGATCCTTTGAATTTCTGTGGTATCAGTTGTAATGTCTCCTTCAACTCTGATTTTATTTGGTTCTTCTCTCTTCTTTTCTTAGTCTGGCTAAAGGTTTGTCAATTTTGGTTAACTTTTCAAAAGAACAAATTTTCATTTAATTAATCTATTGTATTGTAGTTTTCATTTCAGTTTCTTTTATCTCTTCTCTGATTTTTATTACTTATTTTCTTCCACTAGTTTTGAGTTTGGTTTGCTCTTGCTTTTCTAATTCTTTAAGATGCATCATTGGGTTATTTGTTAGGAAGTTTTCTTCTTTTTTGAAGTATGCATTCATAAATATAAATGTCCGTTAGTACTGCTTTTGCTGTATCCCATAGGTATTGATATGTTGTGTTTCCATGATCATTTTTTTAAATGATTTTTTTTCAATTTTCTTCTAAATTTCTTTATTGATCCATTGGCTATTTAGGAGTGTATTGGTACATTTTCATGTGTTTGTATAGTTTCCAAAATTCCTCTTGTTATTGATTTCTTGTTTTATTTGATTGTGATCAGAAAAAATGCTTGATATTATTTTAAACTTTTGAAATGTTTTAAGACTTACTTTGTGACCTAACATATGGCTTATCTTTGAGAACGATTCATGTTCTGAGGAGGATAATGTATATTCTACTGCCATTGGATGAAATATTTTGGAAATATCTATTGGGTGTATTAACTGTATAGTACAGGTTAATTCTTATTTTTCTTTGTTGTTTTTCTATCTGGATACTCTGTCCAATGCTGAAAGTGGAGTATTTCAGTGTCCAACTATTATTTTATTGAAGTCTATCTCTCTCTAGTTCCAATAATATTTGCTTTATATATCTGGGTGCTCCAGTGTTGGGTGCCTGTATATTTACAATTGTTATGTCCTCTTGGTTAGGTGACCCTTTTATCATTAAATAATGACCTTCTTTGTCTCATCTTACAGGTTTTGCCTTTTAATCTATTTTGGCTGATATGAGTATAGCTACTTTTGCTCCTCTTTGGTTTCACTTGGAATGAAATGTCCTTTTCCATCTCTTTATTTTCAGTCTTTGTGTATGTTTATAGGTAAAGTGTGTTTCTTGAGAGCAACAGATCATTGGATCTTGTTTATCTTTTGATTGGAGAGTTTAGTCCATTTTGATTAAATGTTGTAATTGATAAGTAATGACTTACTCCTGAAATTTTGTTATTTGTTTCCTGGTTGTTTTGTAGTCATCTCTTTCTTCATTTCTTCCTTCTTGGATTCCTTTTAGTGAAGGTGATTTTCTCTTGTGGTACCATTTAATTTCTTGCTTTTTATACTACCAGGGTTTCACTGTTAGTTATTCAGGGCCAAAGGCTCTTCAATCAGCAGGTGATGAATCCTGCTTGAACTGAGTCATTTCCTTTGAGGTAGTGGGTTCTCTTGACGGGCTCATGGTGTGTCTAGAAATGCTGTCTGGGAGCTAGGGCCTTGATTGGAAGCCTCATGACCCTGCCCAATACTTTATCCTATTGTGGCTGAGCTGTTATCCAAGATGCAAGACAAAGTCATCTTTACTCTTCACTCTTCTCTCCTTAAGTAGAAGTAAGGAGTCACTTTTGTTGATGCAAGCTGCACTACCTGAGGTTGGGAAAGGATTTGTGAAAGCACACCCATAGACACGCTAGATGGTGTCTCTCTAAGTCCCATGTCATCCTAGTCCATTAGCTCTAAGCCCAGCCCAACACTAGGACTTGCCTAGGAATTGCGATGCTTCTGTCCTAGACTGCCTTTCAATTTTATTTATGGCCCAGTGCATTTTGACCTTTCGTGGTGAGGCTTGCTGATAAACCCTAGTTTCAACCACTAAGATGGGTGATTCCTCTTTAGCTAGAGCTTGGTCAAATCCTGCCTGTGGGGGTGGGCACCAGCTGAGCCCAGCAAACCTTTGCTGTCTGCTGTGATAGGGCAGCACTGAGTTCATTGTCAATTTCCATAGTCATTGTGCTCTCCCTCCCCCAAAAACACAGATTCTCCCTCCACACCGCAAAAACATTGCCGGGGAATGGAGGAGAGGTGGCATCAGTAATTTAGGACTGTCCTTCCAACCTTCTTCAGTGCCTCTTTCAGTGATATGAAGTTAAAACAAGGTACTATGATTGCTAACCAGATTTTTGGTTCTTATGTTGGTGCATTTGTATCTGTAGTGTGTTGTTAAAATCTGGTGTTTCTGCAGGGGGGATGATTGGTGGAAGCTTCTATTTAGCCATCATGCTCTGCCCTCTTATGGCTCCAGCCAAATTTTTTATTATGCACATATATAAACACTGGAGAAGCCTATAACCCAATTTCTCATATGATCATATCTCTGGAAAACTAACATCCTGCTCAAGAAAATAAATAAAGAAAAATTCTGCCTTTTCAAAGTAATATTATTCTCACATTTATTACTATTGATTAGTTTTGCCTGTCCTTGAATTTTATCTAAATGGAATCATGAAATATGTACATTTTTGTGTCTGATATTTTATTCAATCTGGTTTTCAAATTATTCAATATTCTTTTTTATGAGAGATATATTCCTTGCATTGTTATGCTGAATCCCTGTTTGTCAACAAAACAAAAAATAAATAAAAACCATAATCCCCGTATCCATTCTTGTATTGATTGAAATGTGGGTTGTTTCCAATTCAGAGTTTTTAAAAAGCTTTTATTAACATTATTGTATGTGTCATTACCGTTGGATATCCTACGTATACACCAAAGAGTATAGTTCTTGGATGATGGTTTTGGCATGCATTTAACTTTATTAAAGAAGCAAAATAATTTTCCAAAGAGGCTGTAAAATTTACCCTCCTATGAGAAATGAAGGGGAGTTCTATTTGCTTACAACTTTTCTAACACTTAAAATCGCCTAAAAGAGATTCTCTTCAACTGTACGGATGTGCATAGACTGAGAGTAAACATGGAAAAATGTTACTTCATGCAAATGGAAACCAAAAAAAAAAAAAAAAAAAAAAGGCAGAAATAGCTGTACCTACACAAAATATACTTCAACCCAAATATTTTAAAAGATGAAAAGAAGGCCATTATATAGTAATAAATGATTGGAAACATCAAGATGATGTAACAATTATAAGTACATATATAAATCTAATATTGAAACACCCAAATATATAAAGCAAATATTAATAGAGTTAAAATGTGTGATAGACTGCAATACAATAATAATGGGGAATCTAAATACCTTACTTCCAGCAATGGAGAGATTATTCAGTCAGAAAATCACCAAAGAAACACTTAATTTAAGCCACACTCTAGACCAAATTTACCTAACAGAAATTTACAAAACATTCCATCCCACAGCTATAGAGTATACTTTCATCGCAAGGGCATATGAAACATTCTCCAGGATATATCACATATCTATCTACAAAAAAAGTCTTAACGCATTTTTAAAAAATTAAAATCATACCAAGTATCTTTTTTCCTACAATGGAATAAAATTAGGTAACTATAATAAGGTGAACTTTGGAAACTATATAAATACATGAAAATTAAACAACATGCTTCTGAACAACCAATGGGTTAATAAAATAATTTTTAATTTTTTTTGAGGTAAATGAGAATTGAGAACAGAAATAAACAAAATAGAGACTACATGAAATAGAAAAGATCAATAAAACAAAGACTTGGATTTTGAAAATATAAACAAAACAATAAAACCTTTAACTAGACTGTGAATAAAAAGAAGTAACTCAAAAAATAAAATCAGAGATGTTAAGGAGACATTGCAACTGATGCCTCAGAAATATAAAGGATCTTACAAGACAGTTATGAAAAGCTATATGCCAATAAATTGAAAAATCTTGAAGAAATGGATAAATTTCTGGGTACATACAATCTACTAAGATTGAATCATACAGAAATAATAAAAAAAAAAAAGCTAAAGAAATCAATAGTAAGTAACGACATTGAATCAGTAACAAAGTGTCCCATCAAAGAAAAGCCCAAAACCTCATAGCAAATACTAATTTTTTTCAAATTATCCCAAAAATTTGAAATGGAGGGAATTCTTCCCAATTAATTGCTTGAGGTCATCATTAATTACTGTAATACAAGAAACAGAGAAAAACACAACAAAATGAAAACTACAGGCCAATACTCCTGATAAGCATAGATGCAAAATCTTCAACAAAATGCTAACAAACCAAATTCAACATCCAAAAGATCTTTCACCATAATCAAGTGGAATTAATCTCAGGGATGCAAGAATAATTCAACATACCCAAATCAATAAACATGATAAATCACATTAACAGAATCAAGGACAAAACTTATGTAATCATCTCAAACATGGGAAAAATCACTTAACAAAATTAAGCATGCTTTTATGGTAAAACACTGAAAAAATGAGGTATAGAAAGAACATACCTCAACACAACAAAGGCCATATGTGACATACCCCAACTAACATCCTACTGAATGGGGAAAAGTAAAAAGCTTTTCCACTAAGATCTGGAAATAGACAAGGGTTCTCACTTTCATTACTTCTATTCTATACAGTAGTGTAAGTCCTAACCAGAGCAATTAGGCAAGATAAAGAAATAAAGAGCACACAAACTGGAAGAGAAGGTCAAATGTTTCCTACTTGCAGACCACATGATGCTATTTACAGAAAACCCTAAAAATTTCACCCAAACTATTAAAAGTAATAAATTTAGTAAACTTGCAAGACGCACCATCAACATATTAAAAAGTAGTATTTTTATAGGCCAGGCAAACTATCTGAAAAAAATCAATAAAAGCAATTCCATTTAAAATAGCCACAAAACAAAAAGTACCTAGGAATAAATGTAACCAAGGAGACAAAATATATCTTCACTTAAAAATGTAAAGCATTGATGAAAGAAATTGAAAAGGACAGAGTCAAAGAAAAAGAAATCCGGTTTTCATCAACTGACAGAATTAATGTTAAAATATCCATACTATCTAAAGGGATCTACAGATTCAATGAAATCCCTATTAAAATACTAATGATAGTCTTCACAGAAATAGAAATAAAAAAATCTTAATATTTGTATGGGACCACAAAGGACCTGGAATACTCAAAGCAATCTTGAGCAAAATGACCAAAGCTAGGCAGGGTGTCATGGCTCACACCTGTAATCCCAGCACTTTGGGAAGCTGAGACGGGGGCAAAACCCCATCTCTGTCTCTACTAAAAATACAAAAGTTAGCTGGGTGTGGTTTTGCGTGCCTATAATCCCAGCTGCTGGGGAGTCTGAGCCAGGAGAATCACTTGAACCTGGAGGCGAGGCTACAGTTAGCTGAGATTGTGCCACTGCACTCCAGCCTGGGCAACAGAGTGACACTTTTTTTTTTTTTTTTTTTTTTTTTTTTTTTAGAAAGGAACAAAGCTAGAGGCATCATACTACATTACTTCAAAATATACTACAAAGCTATGGTAACCAAAACAGCCTGGTGCTGGCATGAAGACAGATACAAAGACCAATGGAACTAACTAGAGGACTGAGAAATAAGTTCATGCATTAACAACCAATTGATTTTCAAAAAAGTCTGCCAAGAACACATGTTGGAGAAAGGATAATCTCTTCATTAAATGGTGCTGGGAAAACCTGATATCTACATCCAGAATGCAGCTAGACCCCTGTCTCTCACCATATACAAAAATCCACTCAAAACTGATTAAAGACTTAAATATAAAACCCCAATTTATGAAACTACTAGAAGAAAACTTAAGAGAAACACTTCATGACATTGGTGTGGGCAAATATTTCTTTAGATAAGACCTCAAAATCTTAGGAGCAAAAGCAAAGATAGAACAATAGGATTACATTGAATGAAAAAACCTCTGCACAGCAAAGGAATCATTCAACAAGGTGAAAAAGCAACCTAGAGAATGAGAGAAAATATTTACAAACAATGTACCTGATAAGGGGTTAATATCCAGAATACATAAGAAACTCTAGCAACTCAATAGCAAAAAAAGTAATAATAATAATAATAATAATAATAAACAGTAAATCTGATTTTAAAATGGGCTAAATATCTGAAAGGGTATTTCTCAACCAAAGACATACAAATGGCCAATAGATGTGTTAAACATACTCAAAATCCCTAATCATCAGGAAAATACAAATCAAAACCATAGGGAGATATCACCTCATCCCAGTTAGAATGGCTATTATCAAAAAAGACAAAATATAACAAACCTTGACAAGGATGTGGATAAAGAAGAATTTGTTGGTGGGAATGTACAGCCATTATGAAAGAGAGTATTGAGGTTTCTCAACAAACTAAAAACAGAACGGCAACATGAGCCAATAATCCCACTACTGGGTATGTACCCAATGAAAAAGGAATCAGTATGTTGAGGAGATATCTGTACTCCCATGTTCTTTGCAGCACTGTTCACAAAACCAAGACAAGGAATCTACCTAACTGTCCATTAATGGATAAATGGATTTCTATACATATGCACAATGGAATATTATTCAGCCATAAAAAAGAATGAAATCCTGTCATTTGAGGCAAGATGGATGAAGCTAGAGGACATTGTTAAGTGAAATAAACTAACACAGAAGGACAAACACCACTTGATTTCACTCATGTGAAATATAAAAAATTTGATCATGTAAAGTAGAGAGTAGAATAGTGATTACCAGAAGCTGGTCAACAGGAACAAATATACAGTTATATACAAAGAGTAAATTCTGGTGTTTTATGGCTCTGTGAGGTAACTATAGGTAAGAATAATGTATTGCATATTTCAAATAACCCAAAGAGAGGATTTTGAATGTTCTCAAAACAAATAAATAATAAATGTTTGATATGATGTATACACTAATTACCCTGATTTGATTATTACACAACGCATACATTTATGGAAATATTATACTGTCCCCAAAAATATATATACTTTTATGTCAGTTAAAAACAAAATAGAACTTTAAAATAAAGTTTGCAATTCATGGGTTGTAATGGTGTCTCGTGGCTTTCATTGACGCTTCACTGGTGACTGGGGATGCTGACCATCTTTTCATATGTTTATTGTTAATGAGCAATAAACATATGAAAAGATGGTCAGCATCCCCAGTCACCAGTAACATGAAGTGTCAGTTCAAGCATTTGATCAGTTTTTTTGTGTGCTTGCTGATTAAGTTGTTGAAGTCCTTTATATAGTATAGATCCGAGTTCTTAGTCTTCACCTGACTTAATGCTTTTTCATGTACTTAGCAATGTCTTTTGCTAAGACAAGATTTTGAATATTGATGAAGTCTGATGAACTTTTTGATGTATGTTTAGTAATTTTTGAATTTAGTTTAAAAACTACTTATAAAATAATCTGCAATGTTTTCTTCTATAGACTCTGTGGTTTTATCTTCACATATTGGTATAAAATCCATCTTGAATTAATTTTAGGATGTGGTATGTGGGAGAGCTAAAAATTCATACTTTTGTAATTGCATCTCCAGTGTCTCCTGGATTTTCTTTCCACATGGAATTGCATAGGTATCTTTGTCATAAATTAGTGATTTTATACACGAATATCTATTCTGGATGCTAGTCTTTTCTTTTTTTCTATCTTTATATGTGTCTGCATTTTTACATAATTTTTTGTTATCCTCATTGATTTCTACACAAATACCAGTTGAAACTTTGATTGGGATTATTTTAAGTGTGTAGCTCAATTTAAGATAATTGACATTTTAAAATCTTAGGTTTTGCAGTTCCTCAATATGGTTCTTGTTCTCTATGCCTATGGATCTCATTTGGATTCTCTAGGAAAAATTCCGTACTTTTCAGTGCAGTGGCACTTTAGCACATTTTAAATAATTAATTTGATAACTGAAGAATGTATTATGATAATTACAGTAAATAATAATTTTAATCTACCAAGAAATTAATTTTGCCTTTTTGGTTTCTTTTTATTTCTTTTTTGTTTAATTCCTTTGTTGCTAAATTGCCTATCTTCCTTGTATTTAAATTCTTCAAAGGGTGAAGTGAACTGAAGAATTATTAACTTGCTTCTTTCTTTCTTTTTTCTTTTCTTTTATCTTTTATTTATTTTTATTTTTATTTTTAGAGACACTCTCTCTGTGATGCCCAGGCTGGAGTGCATTGGCACGATCTCAGCTCAATGAAACCTCCTGGGTTCAAGCGATTCTCCTGCCTCAGCCTCCTGAGTTGCCGAGATTACAGGCACTCACCACCACAGAAGGCTAATTTTGTATTTTTAGTAGAGAAGGAATTTCGCCATGTTAGACTTGCTGGTCTCAGAATTCCTGACCTCAGGTGATCAGCCCGCCTTGGCCTCCCAAAGTGCTGGGATTACAGACATGAGCCATCATGCCTGGCAACTTGCTTCTTCTTTCTAAATGCTGTTCTCATCACCCAACTGCGAGGAAAAATTGGTATCTTTCTATGGGTGAAGATATATTAATTGAACTACTGTTCAGAAGGCAACCACCCTGTCACAAAGCATAAATCACCACTCCAAGAGATGCGCAATTGTGACTTTATCCACTGAGGCCTCTCTCTATGGTTTTCTAGCAAGACCCAGTCTTTCTGGATGGTGTCTATTGCCACAGACTTAAAAGTCACTGGTTCTCCATCCCTGGCTTTTAGGGTCCCATGAACACATTTCTGGAGAAGGGTATTAATCACATGTCTCAGGAGAGAGCTAATTCCCAAGTGTGAAGGGTGTGTTTGTGGGTACTGGTGTCAGTAACCCCACTGCCAGTTAGTCTTGTAGGCCAGAGAAGCTGACCAGAAGCATGGGGTCATGTAATCTGCAGGTATGGGAAGCCAAGTTTGTGTTTCTGTAATAATATTTCACAACACTTAGAGAAACTATCACATTGCCTATAAAGTGTAAACTTTCCAGTACTTTTGCCATTTGAAATATTTAGCAATGATATTTGGTGTTTGCATTTTTTTTTCTCCAAAATATATACCTCAGTATTGACTGGGCAAAAAAAGATGGCACTAAATTTCAGAATATCTTTTCCTTAATTCAAACTCAATTTTGATGTATTCAAATTAACCCTGTTTCTTTTACTTTGCTTTCTATAATTCAGCAAATGTTAACTAAGTAATAAATCTAGCAAACATTTTAAAAAATACACATCTTCGGGAATTTACTTAAGGTATTATATAGGTATGCACTATTCAATGGACACCAATTTGCTTCGGTATGTGTTGAACCTTTGCACTCCACATCTAGAGAATATAAAGTTAAAAATTCTCTCAACGGTGTGAAAATGTAATTTATCTATATAAATATATCATAACTGAAGATATTATTGGCATTATTCAATTCTGAGAAAATAGTTGAAGAAAACATGAAACTATATAGATAAAATACCTACAAAATAAAATGATTTATTGGATAAACCATTGTCTGTGTGTCAGTCATCCTTTACACGTGCTTTGATTTTACCCAGTACGGCTTGTTCCCTCAGATACAGGGAGTGCTGTTGGCAAAAAGCCTTTAGCTACAGCCCCTTCAGATTGCCTCAGATGTGGATGGCTGCTTCACCCAGTCATGATCTTAGGTCGTAGCTTACATCCATAACTGGTCCAAGTGGTGATATAAAATCTGACTCAAGGTCAACAACTCTGAGGTACCATTCCAGCTCTACAAATTCCTGTAATGTTGACTGAAGTTTTGAGGCCTGAATTTAATTTGACTTCTTTGCTCAATCCTCCTTCTCCTCTGTCCCCTCCAAGGACACTTAATGAGTATTCTGAACATTAAATTATTTCAGAATCTGCTCCCTAGTGGGAAAAAAACAAAACAAAAAAATTTCCACAAATCCTATTACTTAATTCAAAACTTGTTTAATATATTTGCAGGTTATATTTTCTTGACCTATGTAATTTTATGAATAGCATGGACTTTTCAGGGATGTAAATGTTACCATTATTAAATAACCAGCTTACTCTCTTGGGTGATTTTATCTTTTTATTTTATTTTATTTTATTTTATTTTTATTTTTTTTTCCTAAGACAGAGTCTCTCTGTGTCACCCAGGCTGGAGTGCAGTGGTGTGATCTCAGCTCACTGCAACCTCCACCTCCCAGGTTCAACCAATTCTCATGCTTCAGCCCCCCCAGTAGCTGGGACTACAGGCACATACCACCACGTCTGGCCAATTTTTGTAATTTTTTTGCAGAGACAGGGTCTTTCCATGTTGACCAGGCTGGTCTCAAACTCCTGGACTCAAGTTTTCCACCCGCCTCGGCCTCCCAAAGTGCTGGGATTATAGGTGTGAGCCACTGCGCCTAATTTTATCTTAAGTTGTACTTTGCCTGATAAACATTTTGCTACTTCTACTTTATTTTTCCTTCACTGCTTATTCTTTTATTTTTATACATCTCTATTCTTTTCTCTTAGGTGTTTATTTTGTGCATAGCGTATATTTAGACCTTTGCAACATTCAATTTAATAGTGTGCTCTTTTAATAGGGGAGCTGAAATCCTTTATGTTTACAGCTGTAATTTACATATTTGGTATTATTGATTCCTACTTGCATTTTTCTTATTTGTGTTTCCCTTTTCTTCTGTTTCATTCCATGTGGTTTGTATTTCATTTTTATTCATATTATTCAGTGATTTAAGAGGCATATGCCACTCTTATATTTGGCAGTGGTTAACATAAAGTTTAAAGTAGGAACCTCTGCTTTTCAAAGCCTGGCAGACAGTATGTGGGGAAACTTACTTCACAACCAAAAGAGCATAAGCGGTATATCTCTTGTGCATTTTAATGTATACTTGATCCTAAGAAACTCATTATAAGAAATGAGGTTTTCAACAGTTTTTCCTTAGTAACATAAGGCAATGAGCAATTTAGATACACAAGAACATTTTATATTTTTAGATCCAAATTTAGTAATTTTAGAATTGTTTTGTTTACATTTGTATATGACTAACACTAAACTAATTCAAACATAGTTTGATGTTGAAAGGAATGGAACTCAGTTTGAGAGTATTTATGTAGAATCCCTCTTGTAAACCAAAATAATTTCGCTGAAATCAACCGTAGTTTACTTAACAACACATTTAGAAAATACTGTGTATGTTTTCCCAGCAAACCAACTGTTCAGAACCCGCAAAATTGATGTTTCTGCTAACCTTTTCATAAAAAGCTGTTTCAAAGAAGATGTGAGAAGATTAGCAAATGATTAGTTTAAACTTTCTATTTTAGTGTAATCAAATAGTTCACATTTCTAGATTGCATTTTTTTAATCGACCAGTATTATTTTCTTACTCAGCCCAGCTGTTTTTGACAGACGAAATAGTGCAATTTGGGAAGTGGCAAGAGAAGCTTATAAACTAACTACAGAGATGGAAAATTACCTCCACTGCTAAATATCAAGGGAATCTACAAGATAAGAGTAAAATGCAATGTCACAATTCACAGCAATGGCGTAAAACAACTGGACTTGGGGGAGTACTTGAGTATTTGCTTTTGCTGCATTCTATAGTACACTCCAACTAGTTTTTTTTTTTTTTTTTTTTTTTTTTTTTTTTTGTATTAAGAAACTTAAAGTTTCCAGTGTATTAAAAGAATAAAATGTATTTCTGGCATTATCAACATAGCTATTTCTCACTCAGAACATTTGATGTGTTCTAGTCTGTCATTAATTACAAAAAAGATTAGACATAAACATAAGTGGTGCAAAGCTATTATCAGTTTTCATTTTAATCGTATTTTTAAAAATTAACTTAATTTTCTTACTGAATTTTTACTATTGTGATGTGAAAATTGTGTATAAATTAATGCTTTCTCAAAAGACTGAATTAACTATTAGTCTTAATGTTACTACCATATATCCTATGTTCATGTAAGATAATATTGTAATTCTACAAAAGGATACAAAATAATAGATATGGGTCAGTAATATTATAGGTATGATAGCATAAAACAAAGTGGAATTATTCTCAATTTCAGATACAGTAGAAGGATAGAAAGTTTAAATCATTAAGATCGCAAATTGTTCATTGGCCTACGAAACTACCCAAATTCATCAGTAACATTTTGCAGTGTTCTTGATGGTCATGAAGTGGGAGGAGGAAGCCATGAACAGCTATAAGACTTAGATTTTACTATGCAGCCATAAAAAAGGATGAGTTTGTGTCCTTTGTAGGGACATGGATGCAGCTGGAAACCATCATTCTTAGCAAACTATCACAAGAACAGAAAACAAACACCGCATGTTCTCACTCATCGGTGGGAACTGAACAATGAGATCACTTGGACTCCGAAAGGGGAATATCACACACCAGGGCCTATCATGGGGAGGGGGGAGGGGGAAGGGGGAAGGGATTGCATTGGGAGTTATACCTGATGTAAATGACAAGTTGATGGGTGCTGACGAGTTGATGGGTGCAGCACACCAACACGGCACAAGTATACATATGTAACAAATCTGCACGTTATGCACATGTACCCTAGAACTTCAAGTATAATAATAATAATAAACTTAAAAAAATAATAAAAAAATAAAAAAATAAAAATAAAAAGTTAAAAAAAAAAGACTTAGATTTATTTAGCTAAAGAGATAAAGGATTTATTGGCAGAAAGAGGATGTGCGGAAGAAGGGCGGAAAAACAGAAGATGGTTAGGGGTCTTTTCCTTTGCCCCCAGATTTCTTGTAAGAATGCTCAACTAATGGTGAGATTTTTGGCATAGTTAAGATTAATTCTTGTGATGCCATTGTCCTTTATATTTAGTCTATACTATCTTTCTGCAGGAATGTATACTAATACAAAGTGTGTTTCCATGGAAGATAAAGCTTACAAACTTTATGTTCTCCTGGTTCTTGAACCAAACTCAATGTTAGCAAGTATACTTCCTCAATATAGTTGAAAAACAAAGACATTTTCCAGAGAAATGTTATTGCCTCTGGCTTTCAAAGATCCCACAAAACACATCCTTCTATCTAACTCTTCAACTCAAGCTTTAACTCTTTATTTGTCTCCACTGAATAAGATAAGACCGTAGTTGTCAAAGGTGCATCATGATCACCTAGAAGCCCTGGTTAAAAAGCACACTGCTGACCCATCTTTTCCAGTTTCTCCATCATGTTTCCTGGTGATGCTCATACCACTAGTCCAGGGACCGTATTTTGAGAACACTAGATTGAAGAAACATAAATCACTTTTATACCATGTATATTTAAACTTTGCCAATACAATTTCAGAAGAATCTGTTCAGACCTCAAAAAAGGAAACTAATATACAAATGCTTTAATTAGGTTTATTTGAAAATGTAATTCACATTGTTAGAGTACTTACACTAATCACATCTATACACATGCACATGATCTTTGCTATAATTTTTATACAATGCCCTTTTACATAATAGTCATACAGCATAGTGATTTTTTTTCTCTTAAACACTGCACATTGCAAGAAGTTGTCAAGTATTTTGTTTGTCTCTAAAAGTTTTACACATTTATTCCTTTTTATTTATATATAAGTGAATCCATCTTTCAGTCCTGGCAGTCATGGTGACTACCACTATCAAATGATATTATTCATAACTTGTCTAATAGCCTACAAAATTAAGGTTAGAAAATAATATTAAGTCAAATATCTCAGGCAATTTAAGACATGGAGTGAGTAGAATTATACTTTTATTAAAGTCCTTTTCTCTATTCAAACAATAAGTAGAAATCTAAAGAATAACTACGAATAATGGTGATGTTAGATACATCATATACCCCAAAGTCCTTATCGCCACAATTTTTCAGAAGACATATATATATATATATTTCTATTTTTATATATAAATGGATATATAAAATTATTTTTATTGTGGAAAAATACACGTAAAATTTACCATCTTAACCTTTTTAAGTGTACTGTTCAGTGACATTAAATATATTCATATTGTTGTGCAATCATCACTACCATCCAACGGCAGAATGCTTTTTCATTTTGCGTAACTGGAACTCTGTATCCATTGAATAACAATTGCACATTCTCCTGTTTCTGCAGTCCCTGGCAAGCACCATTCTACCTTATATCTCTATGATTTGTCTACTGTACATCCCTCTTATAAGTACAATTATACAGTATTTATCTTTTTGTGACTGGCTTATTTCACTTAGCATAATGTTCTCAAAGTTCATCCATGCTGCATGATATGTAAAATTACCCTTTTTAATATTGAATAACTTTTTTGTGCATGTATACCACTTTCGCTTACTCATTCATCTGTGGCTTCCACATTTTCGCTATTGTGGGTAATGCTGCTACGATCATAGGTATACAAATATCTCTGTAATGAAAATTAAAACTTTTGTGCCTCAATGAAAACTGACAACAGAGTAAAATCCAACCTACAGAAGTAAGTATACCATTAGGTATAGATCCAGAAGTAACATGGAGCAGGTTATTCAGTTTCCATGTAGTTGAGCGGTTTTGATTGAGTTTCTTAGTCCTGAGTTCTAGTTTGATTGCACTGTGGTCTGAGGGACAGTTTGTTATAATTTCTGTTCTTGTACATTTGCTGAGGAGTGCTTTACTTCCAATTATGTGGTCAATTTTGGAATAAGTGTGATGTGGTGCTGAGAAGAATGTATATTCTGTTGATTTGGGGTGGAGAGTTCTGTAGATGTCTATTAGGTCTGCTTGCTGCAGAGATGAGTTCAATTTCTGGATATCCTTGTTAACTTTCTGTCTCACTGATCTGTCTAATGTTGACAGTGGGGTGTTGAAGTCTCCCATTATTATTGTATGGGAGTCTAAGTCTCTTTGTAAGTCTCTAAGGACTTGCTTTATGAATCTGGGTGCTCCTGTATTGGGTGCATATATATTTAGGATAGTTAGCTCTTCCTGTTGAATTGATCCCTTTACCATTATGTAATGGCCTTCTTTGTCTCTTTTGATCTTTGATGGTTTAAAGTCTGTTTTATCAGAGACTAGGATTGCAAGCCCCGCTTCTTTTTGTTCTCCATTTGCTTGGTAAATCTTCCTCCATCCCTTTATTTTGAGCCTGTGTATGTCTCTGCATGTGAGATGGGTCTCCTGAATACAGCAGACTGATGGGTCTTGACTCTTTATCCAGTTTGCCAGTCTGTGTCTTTTAATTGGACCATTTAGTCCATTTACATTTAAGGTTAAGATTGTTATGTGTGAACTTGATCCTGCCATTATGATATTAACTGGTTATTTTGCTCATTAGTTGATGCAGTTTCTTCCTAGCCTCAATGGTCTTTACATTTTGGCATGTTTTTGCAATGGCTGGTACCGGTTGTTCTTTTCCATGTTTAGTGCTTCCTTCAGGGCCTCTTGTAAGGCAGGCCTGGTGGTGACAAAATCTCTAAGCACTTGCTTGTCTGTAAAGGATTTTATTTCTCCTTCACTTATGAAACTTAGTTTGGCTGGATATGAAATTCTGGGTTTAAAATTCTTTTTTTTAAGAATGTTGAATATTGGCCCCCACTATCTTCTGGTTTGTAGAGTTTCTGCCAAGAGATCTGCTGTTAGTCTGATGGGCTTCCCTTTGTGGGTAGCACGACATTTCTCTCTGGCTGCCCTTAAGATTCAGGACATAGGCATGGGCAAGGACTTCATATCTAAAACACCAAAAGCAATGGCAACAAAAGCCAAAATTGACAAATGGGATCTAATTAAACTAAAGAGCTTCTGCACAGCAAAAGAAACTACCATCAGAGTGAACAGGCAACCTACAGAATGGGAGAAAATTTTTGCAATCTACTCATCTGACAAAGGGCTAATATCCAGAACCTACAAAGAACTCAAACAAATTTACAAGAAAAAAACAAACAACCCCATCAAAAAGTGGGCAAAGGTTATGAACAGACATTTCTCAAAAGAGGACATTCATACAGCCAACAGACACATGAAAAAATGCTCATCATCACTGGCCATCAGAGAAATGCAAATCAAAACCACAATGAGATGCCGTCTCACACCAGTTAGAATGGCAATCATTAAAAAGTTAAGAAACAACAGGTGCTGGAGAGGATGTGGAGAAATAGGAACACTTTTACACTGTTGGTGGGATTGTAAACTAGTTCAACTATTATGGAAAACAGTATGGCGATTCCTCAAGGATCTAGAACTAGAAGTACCATATGACCCAGCCATCCCATTACTGGGTATATACCCAAAGGATTATAAATCATGCTGCTATAAAGACACATGCACACGTATGTTTATTGTGGCACTATTCACAATAGCAAAGACTTGGAGTCAACCCAAATGTCCATCAGTGACAGACTGGATTAAGAAAATGTGGCACATTTACACCATGGAATACTATGCATCCATAAAAAAGGATGAGTTTGTGTCCTTTGTAGGGACATGGATGCAGCTGGAAGCCATCCTTCTCAGCAAACTATCGCAAGAACAGAAAATCAAACACCGCATGTTCTCACTCATAGGTGGGAACTGAACAATGAGATCACTTGGACTCAGGAAGGGGAACATCACACACTGGGGCCTATCACGGGGAGGGGGGAGGGGGAAGGGGGAAGGGATTGCATTGGGAGTTATACCTGATGTAAATGACAAGTTGATGGGTGCTGACGAGTTGATGGGTGCAGCACACCAACACGGCACAAGTATACATATGTAACAAACCTGCACGTTATGCACATGTACCCTAGAACTTAAAGTATAATTAAAAAAACAACAACAACACAATTTTACCTTTGGTACTTCATAGACTTACAGAATTGATAGAAACATTAAATATTACCAAATTCAACATTCTAATGTTTCAGACGAGAATCGGAAAACTTATCTTAGTACTGGAAAAGGTGCTCACAGTTGGAAGCCTCATCTATATACACTGTTAAATGCAGGCAAAATGTAGTCAATAGTTTTGTAGCGTGTGAATATGTTCTAGGTTTTTAGGTTGCATATAATTTTGTATTTTAACCGAGTCATCATCCAGTTCTTGCTTTTAAGCCTCATTTTGTCTTTTGTATGCAAGTATTCCCCTTCAATACCTCTGCAATTCTTGTGTCCTTGGAAGACCAACTCCTATATGTCACTGCAACCACCTATCATAATTATCAATTGCTTAATTTCTCTGGGCTGTCATTGTACGAGGCTCAAAACTCTAGAATAGTGCACGCTTTTAAATTTTTTTAAATTTATTTGCTGAGCATATCCTCTGCAGCACCACCAGTGGAATCTTCTTGGTGGGGAGGGGAAACAAACAACTTTTGATTCCAAGTTTAAAACCCTAGTTCTACAAGTGAATGAACAGAATGTTATTAATTGTGCCTGATTGACAGAATAGGTAACAACAAAAAAAGTGACACCTAAACAACTTGCTTAAAAATGTTTTCTGGTACCCAACAGCCTACAAAAAACAAAACAAAACAAAACAAAACAAAAACTTCTAAACCTCTATATAGCATTAAAAGTTTAATGTTTGGTTTTATCCAGGTCTGCTGATTTTCATTCGTATAGAAACTTTCTTCCCTCATACACCATATGTGGCCATGCCTTGGCATCTTTAACATGTCATTTGCTCATTCCTTTGCCCACACTCCTTTCTCCAGAACATGCAGTGGGCTCTTAATAATAATTCCAGTCTCAGTTGGAGTGTGACTTTCTTGCTGAGAGTTGCCTCATTCAATCAGGCATAGTCGCTGTTTTCTTTCTCATAACATTTTGAGAATTATGAGCAGCTTATTACACTTTTAGTAAAAGTTGAAATTCTTATAATGGCTGTAGAGTTCTACATTATTCTTTATAAGCTCTCTCCTCCAGATGTGTCCTCATGCTCTTGTCTTAAAGTTTTCCACTGGTTACTCCTGCCTTCAGTGATCTCCATGCATACATCCACATAGCTATTGTCTTCACAACCTTCCAATCTTTGCTCAGATTCTGCCTTCTTAACGAGACATATCTTGACAACCATAGTTTAAATTGCAATTGTGTACCAATCTGTTTTATGACATTCATTTACTCATAATATTTAGTATTTTGTAGAAAACTGCACAATGTATTTATTTCATTTATTTTCTACCTATCGAATGATACATTTTTAATAGATATGTATTGACTAAATGAAAGAAGAAATCTGGAGCAAGATACTTTGCCACTTTAGCCTCTATTTCCCTGTATTCAAAGCGGAGGTCACAAGAATTCCTAAGTGAGAAGGCTATTGTGACTAATACATGAGATAATGCATTTAAAGCAGTAAGCACAGTGTCTGACTCATCATCTTCAATTAATAATGCTAGCTCCTGTTGTTAATCATGTTATTATTTTCCAAATTTTAGGATTCAGAAACCTAAGTTGTTAATTATTAATTGCACAAAAAAAGTAAAGGAGAAAAATCTAAGAAAAGCATCTATAGGTAGAATTTAGAATATAGTTACGTATTTTTTACTTCACAAAAGTGAATGATGATATTTTATGGTATAAAATAATGTTTGAAATATTAATGTATTAACAAAAGTATTTTTTAAACATTCCAATTATTCTTTTCGATGCAATATAAATAATGCAATTTATAATTTATTTGAACTTATTAGCATTATTAGTTTAACACCATGTTTGTCAAAACTTATCTCACAATAAGTAAAATACCATTAAAACATAGGACATATATATTTGTTTTTTTAATTTATAAAAACTACCTCAGAGTGATATACATTTTTTAAAAAGAATAAATTACATGTTATTGATGGAGTTAAACTCAGCAATCGTTTGCCCTAACCTGCATGCCTAGCTCCGCTCACTGAGACTGTATTAATGTCTGTTCAGAGCTGTTCCGCTGCTTGCCTTCACATAGCTAACACATATGTTTATACTGTTATTTTCTGATTCATCGACTATAGATATTTTTCTATTGTCTTTGGCTTGTGATAGATAGATAGAGCTATTAACTTATTTCTCTACCCTCAACTCCTCTCCCACCTTCTTTATTCCAATTCTTGATAATTTTAATATCCTAAAATTTTTCAATTCATATTTCTTGTTACTTTTTTTAGAAAAACTACTGAAATGTCCAATTTTTATCAACTATAAACATTATATTTCCAAATTCTATTTTGTGAGAGGAGCATGTTAGTGCCTCTATCCTCATCTTAATTTTCACTTTAAGACTGATAATGTTTATATACTATTATATTACAAATAGTTAACTGTGTTTTGCTTTCTGTATAGTTTGATCCTAAAAGTTGAAAATTAAAAGCTGGTTTATTATTATGATTGTTTAACTGCTGTTCAATTCAGAAACAAGTATTGTACACAGTTCCATTTCCTCTTCTGGTTTCTAACATCACTGCAGCTGTGCCGTTCAACAGTGAATAGTCTTACTGTCAATGGCAAGTATATTTTCACTTTTTATATTTCACTAACTCTTAAAATCATGCTGACTTTGTGTTTACATGTTTTTGAACTATGACTATATTTTACAACAGTATAATCCTCAATCAACAATCGCTGATTACAGTTGTTTTTAGTTCTTCATAGAACCCAAAGTCTTAATATCTTTTAGATAGCTGGAGAGTCATCTCCTAAAAACCAATTTATCACGTAGTTTTAATTTGCTACCATTTAACTTTTCCTCACAGCAGCATTTAAAAAGGACTTAACCAACCTCTCCCCAATCCCCTACTATTGCTTTAGGAGAATGAGGGGTGAAAATAAGTTGAGAACTGGGCCTTAAAAATATTCACTATGTTTGATTTTTTTTGTCTCACTTTCCAGAATCAATGTGCAAATAATTTCCTTGGGAGGAAATTTTTATGTAAGTAAATGCTGAATAATTTTGCATTAATGAGCTTTATTTATCAAGTAAAAATTGATTAATAATTTGTTGAGATAGAGAATTCCAGATTTTATCACATTTTCCCTCCCTGCTTTGAGACCTTGCTCTACTGTCTCCTAACATTTCCTCTCACTGATGAAAAACATAATGCTATTCGGCTCCCTGTTTCCTCAAAATTCACTTGCCTGTTGTTTTATTGTTTTCTGGCTGAAATCATTGGGAAAATTATTTTTGTCTTTAATGTGTAACATTACACAACAACTTATGTACATGTGATTTAAGTCATATTTGGTGTTCGATGCTCAAACTGTTGCTCTTTTATAGACTTGTTTCCCTTCTATACAGTTACTTCTGTGTTCAAAGTGGCATTTAGTTTTTCAAACACACTTTCTTGTTTTTTCCCCCCTTTCCTAATTCCCTGTCCTTGTGTTACAAAGGTAAAACTTCTTGAATTTCTAGAACATCCTGAAATCCTCTGAACCCACTTAATCACACACAAACACACACACACACACACACGTGCACACGCGTCTCCTTATAACATTCTTTGCTTTTGAAGGTTGACTTGTTTATTCTGGTCTTTCTTTCTGAATCCTCAGACCTTTTTAACTCTATTTTTTTAATAATGAAGGAATAAGTTTAACCAGATGCTTAAAGTTAACAGGCAGAACGCGGCAACCCATGGCATTACTTTAGTGTTAGTTGCTATGGAATAATAACAAGGACACTGTTTTAACATGGTGATACACACATTAACAGTTTTATTTGTATCCTGAGAATGTCTTCACTTTTTAAAAGAATACTTTGAATTAGGATAAGGGGCTTCATTTTCAGTCTCCTAGTAGAGTGTTTGTATGCATGTTTGGGTGTATACCAATACATACCACACCACAAAGCATTTGTGAGAGAAAACTAAATTAATCCTACATTTCAGGTTCACATTTTATTACTACTTTCATTTATATATTTATAATGAATATTCTAAATTAGAGAACTCTGCCCTCACCTCTTGATCTATAGATCTCTAAAAGAAAGAGAAATTTATTTGTTTCTACGTGTGTGAAAGATCTACAGAGAAGGGAGTATCTCTGCAATTAATGCTTTACTAAAACAATACCATTAGTCTTTTTTTTCTGATACTATTAAAATGAATTGTGAATATTTTATAACAAATTAGACATAGTCATTTTTCATTAGATGGAACAGAGAAGCTACAGTGGCATGTGAAAGATTTTTGGAAATTTATTTTCCAAAGAGCTTACATAATTAAATTGAATGCAAAGAATAAATTATCTGTCATTTTTTCCCTTACAATTGGGTTGAATTGCCAAAAGTGTCTAATTAAACAAAGATCATGGAAACAGCAACAGCTCAATTCATTATTTATGCAAACATTTGTAGAGCAGAAAATTGTAAATTAACATTATATCAAGTTCTACAAATATTGTCAAACTCATGTTTACAGATTGGTACTAGATTTTGTGAGACTACTGTTAGCACATATAATTAAAGATCAGAAGATTCAGTATTTGCCATAGAAAGTAAAGAGCGAACAGATAAGAGCAAGCTATGGTTTATGATTATCTTTTTTTTTTCAATTTTTCATTAGAAGAAATATTTTAGGTAAGTGCAATTCAAGCTTTAGGCCTGGTTAAATAGTTTAAATGATTTCTGGTAAGAAATTATTTGAACCTGACTTCTGAATTAGCCATACTTCTTTCTATAATGTACCTATCAAACTATGGACTTTTTTTCTTTTCACATTCAACTGGAAGTATATTCTACATCTTATTTTGATGTAATTGAGAATAGTTAACTTTTACTGGGAGCTAAACTGTACCATTTTTTTTCCGTTTATTAACTTTTTATTCTTCACAGTCCTATGAGAGAGGTGCCATTATTATCTCAGTTTTAAAAACTAGGACATTGAGGCAGAGATGTTGGGCAATTTGTTAAGGACAGTTCCACACATAGAATCAAACACCAAAGGCCATGTTTGTACTGCCTTTCACTACGTAGGTCTCATTTCATGACAGTTGCATATTTTATTTACTTTTCATATAGTACTACCAGTTAGACGTCTTCCGCAATTTTCAGATGAGAAAACTGCAGGCCGGAGAGGTTAATACATTTTCCCCAAGACACTCAGCTATCAAGTGTTAGAGGTGGAATAGCATTTTCAGAGAAAATTCCGTCACTCCACTAGAATGCAAGATCAATGAGGGCAGTGATTTTACATGGAAACTACTGAAAGTGCTAGCCCTGAAAATTGTAATTATAGCACAAATGTATATTTATGACAGTCAAAATATTATGTTACTATGAATTGGAAGAGGTATCATGGATAAATATTCCATAGTATCTTATATATGACTGGAGCATATACAAATCATATAATCATCTCTTAAATACAATACATTTCATTATATAGAGATATCATTACATATCATTGTGTAGAGAACTCTAAGAAAACCTGGAAAGATAACCAAAAATTTTTTTCATAATTTCACTAATTTGGGAAGTGGATTTGCCAAATAATCAAGTGACTAACCTCCTTTGCATGCCTTAAATTAACTAAAATATTTGAAGAGATAAAGTGAAGAGACAACCCACAGACTAAGAGAAATTACTTGCAAACTCCCAGCTGACATGGGATTAATAATTAGAATGTATAAGAAGTTCAAACAACTCAATAGTAAAAAAGTTAAAAATGAGCAAAAGATCTAATAGACATTTCTCAAAAGAAGACATACAAATGGCCAACAGGTATATGAAAAAAAAATTCAACATCACTAATCATCTGAGAAATGTAAATCAAATCATAGTGAGATATCAACTCACCACAGTTAAAATGGCTTTTATCAAAAAGATAGCCAATAATGGATGCTGGTGAGGATATGGAGAAAGGGAAACCCTTGTACACTGTTGGTGAAAGGTAACTTGGTAGAGCCACTATGGAGAGCAGTAAGGAGGTTTTTCAAAAAACTAAAAACGGGGCAACATAGTGAGGTTCCATCTCTACAAAAAATAAAAATTAGTTGGACGTGGTGGTGCATGCGTGTAGTCCTAGCTACTTGGGAAGCTGAGGTGGGAGGAATCCTTGAGCCTAGGAGGTTGAGGCCACAGTAGGCCATAATTGCACCATTGCACTTCAGCCTGAGAGATAGAGTGAAACTCGGTCTTAAAAAAAGAAGAAACATACTAAAAATACAACTACCATATGACTCAGCAAACACAAAAACATTAAATGCATTTTTATACACTGACAATAAACAATTGAAAAATAAAATCAAAAATGCAATGCCATTCCCAATAGCACCAAATAAAGTAAAATTATTACATGTAAATCTGACAAAACATCTGTAGGAGTTGAATGCTTAAAGCTACAAAGATAATGAGAGAAATGAAAGAAGACTATTTTGGTGTGATGCTTAATATTGAGTGTCAATTTGATTGGACTGAAGGATGCAAAGTATTTATCCTGGGTGTGTCTGTAAGGGTGTTGCCAAAGACAATTAACATTTCAGTCAGTGGACTGGGGAAGGTAGACCCACCCTCTGGTGGGCACGATCTAATCAGCTCCCCTGGAATATAAAGCAGTCAGAAAAGCATGAAAAGGCAAGACTGGTCTAGCTTCCCAGCCTACATCTTTCACTTGTGCTGGATGCTTCCTTCCCTCAAACATCAGACTCCAAGTTCTTCAGTTTTGAGGATTTGACTGGCTCTCCTGGCTTCTCAAGCTTGCAGAGAGCCTATTGTGGGACCTTGTGATTGCATAAGTTAATATCTATCTATCTATCTATCATCTATCTATCTATCTATCTATCTATCTATCTCTATCTCTATCTATCATCTATCTATCTATCTATCTATCTATCTATCTAATATACATATCTTCTATTAGTTCTATCCCTCTAGGGAACCCTGACTAATACATTTGGAGAGATATATTTCATTCATGCTACAGTAATCAAGAACGTGTAGTATTCCCAGAAAAAGATACCCATAGATCAATAGAACCAAATAGAGAATCCAAAAATATATCTACACAGATATGTCTAAATAATCTTTGACAAACAAATGAAAGTAATTCAGTGAAGGAGTGGTTTCTTGCCAAAAAAAGGCACTAGAGCAATTTAACATCCATAGTCAAGAAAAAAAAAAAAGATTCTTAACGTAAATTCACACCTTATACAAAAATTAACTCATAATAGATCATGGGCTTAAAGTAAAATTATACAACATAAAAATATGTGGTATACATTTATTATAAACTATAAATCATATGTTTATAATGTATACCACGTACTTATATATATATATAAAAATATGATGTATACCTCATATTTATATGTATATATAAAATATATTTATAATATATGTATGAAAGACATCCATGGCCTAAGCCCAGAGTTTTTAGATATGACTCCAAAAGTACAATTCACAAAATAAAAAATTGGTAATTGACCTCATTAAAATCACGAATTTTTGCCTCATGAAAATCTTTTTTAAGGAGGTGAAAAGTCAAATGCAGACATGGAGAGTATATTTATTAATCTTAGTCAACAAAGTATTTCTACTATATAAAGAACTCTCAAACATCAACATTGAAAAAAACAATAAAATTAGAAAATGACCAAAACACATGAATAGATGTTTCACCAAAGAAGATGAAAGATGTACAGATTTATTAAACATTAGGAAAGTAAAATTTAAATCACAGTAATATATCGCTATGCATGTATCAGAATGGCTAAAATTAAAGATAGTGATAATACTAAATGTTGGTGAGAATGTGGAGAAACTGGATCACTCATACCTGGGAATGCGAGATGGTTTAGCTACACTAGAAAGTATTTTATCAGTTATTTTAAAAACTGGTCTTACTATATGACCCAGCATTTTCACTCTGGAGAATTTATGCCAAAGAAATGAAAATTTATTTTCACATGAAAGTTTGCACATACGTATTCATAGCAGGTTTATTTTTAATAATGTAACACTTTAAACTTCTCAAATGTCTTTCAGTAGGTGAATGGTCAAGCAAATTGTCATACATCAACATCATGAAATACTGTTCAGCAATAGAAAGAAACAAACTATTGATATATTGTCATACAAATTTAATAAACCTCAAGAAAATTATGTGACGTGAAAAAAGCTGATGCCAAAGGCATACATGTTGTATGATTCCAATTCTTATGAAATAACATAACTGTAGTGGTGGAGAATCAGTGGTTGCCCGAGGTCAGGGAAAGGTTAAGGGCTAGGTGTGGCTCTAGGGATAAGTACATTCATTGGTGGAATGGTCATATAAAACTACCCTGTGATAAAATTACATCAAGCTATACACACACAAACACACAGACATGAATGCACGTGCCACTGGTGAAAAGTACACAAGCTCTATGGATTGCACCAACATCAGTTTCCTTGGTGTGATACTGCATTCTACTTACACTGATGTTAGAAGAGGAAGAGGCTGGGTAAAGGGTACATGGGGACTCTCTGTACTTTTTTTTTTTTGCAACTTCCCATTAATCTATATTTATTCTAATTTTAAAAAGTAACATTAAGTGAGGCATTTGGATTTTATTTTTATAGGAAGTGTTAGATAGGGATCTGTTTTAGTTTCCTAGGGCAGTGCTATAAATAACCACTGACTGGGTGACTTAAAAAACCAGAAGTTTGTTCTCTTACGGTTCTGAAGGCTAGAAGTCCAAATTCAGAAGGGAGTCTCTCTTCTGAAATCTCTGAGGTAGAATTTGTTCCATGTTCTCCTCCTAGCTTCTGGTGTCTGCTGCAATCCTTGTACTTTCTTGACAGCTGCATCACTCCAACTTCTGCCCAGTGTTGTGAAATAGCATTCTCCGTGTGTGTGTGCGCGCGCGCATGTGTGTGTTTATAAATTTCATTTTACTTATTACATTAGTCATCAGAGTAGGACCTACTTTAATCCAGTATAGCCTCATCTTCACTTGATTATCTGCAAAGACTATTTCCAAATAAGCTTACATTCACTGGTACTGGGGGTAAACTATGTTCTAAGAATTTATAATCCAGCAGAAATGACATCAAACTACTTTACCAACTTTTAAAATCTTTTACCGTTTGGCTCATACAGTCAATTTCCCACATCTATCAAATAACTATTTTGGACTCGAATTAAGTATATATTTTAATACTCTATGCCATATTAATTTCAGCTTCCCTCTTAATTTATGTTCCTGTTCAGAGTAATGTCCCACCTGACTTCAACATTTTCTAATTTGACAGATTCTTTAAGATGCAGATCATGAAACATCCTTTAATATTTAGAACCAAACTTTGCTGCATTTTTTCCAAAACTCTTTTGTAATTATAATTAGTACTGTGGTTTAGCATTCTGTTATTTCCAAAAATGCCTCACCAAGTTTTGGCTTCATGTTTAGAATATAGGCTCAATGAAGTCTATGCATATGCTGATTAGATCCAGAGTCGGATCTTGTGTATGTCCTTTCAAGGGTAATAGTGAATATACAAAAGACATTATTAAATGACTGACTGAATATGGGAATGTATCTTTAAAATAGAGACGTGAGATAATTTACACGTAGATTATGAATAAACCTTTATCTTCTTATAAAGTAAGAGAGAATAAAGACACCTGAATTAAAATTCCACCAAATTGCAGGTTTAAAGATAATACAACTTATAAACAATGTAAAAAAACTGTTATGTAATGGAAAATGTTTTATTTCTTATACTGTGATTTCAAAGTTGCAGTTGTTTGCAGCGATACAGGAATAAAAATAGACTTAATATAGCAAAATGGAGCTAGTCAACAAAAATAAAGGAGATTTTAGTGCTTACATGTCTACTCTCTCTCTTTCCTCTGGAGTCTTTGTAGTCTTATCCCTAGGCTAATAAAATGCAGCCTTTCCCCATTAGTTTCCTATTTATTTTTCTTGGGATCTTGAATTACCTCAGCTTCCAGAAACTTTACCCAGTGGAATCTGAAGAAACAATCTGTAATATCTTATTTTTAGAATGTTAACTATATAAAATTTAATAAATTATAGTTTTAGTTTACCATTTTTGATTCTTATGACTTAGATACTTCCCTTAATGTCATTTTAATTTCATTATGTTTGTTACATTTTGACTGTCATTATGGCTTGTTTTAAATCCTATGTTAATTACTTTGTTTCTCTTTAAAACTAATTTTCTCCGTCACTACTCAAGGGGATTCTTTCTCTTACACAGTAAAAGAAAAACCAACAACTTCTCTAAATGATAAACAAACACTAGCTTCAAGAAGGAATAATTCAATTCACTACCAAAATATCTGTTTTGTAATCACTATGTATTTATAAACCAACATGTAAGGCGCTGCATATGGCCACCAAAAACAGATATGGGGCAGCTATTGGCCTTTCAGAGCTTAGTCTTGCCAAATGCATGAAAATAAGCATACATTAAATGTATTACACATGAAGTAAAATGATAGGACTAGGAAAATTACATAGACATAGACATTCAGAGGACTGAGAGGAGATAGAGTAGGGAAGAGAAATTAAGGACCAAAACAAAAAAGGTTAAGGTATTTTTAAAGATTTATTGGATAATCCATTATTTAAATAGGGACTAAAAGAGATTAAGACTCTAACAGATACAATAATTGAGTTTTGAGGAATCCTGCATCTGCTCTCTAACCATTTTAGGCCTTAAGAAAATTATTCTACCTTCTTAACCCTCAGCTTTTACTGTAGGTGAAAAGTAAGTGTAAAAAGACCATCTACCTTATGAAGCTTTTTATAAATGTTAAGTGAGAGTCGTATAAAAACTTTGAAAATTGTATATAGTGTTCTATATTTTTTCCTTTCTTTCTTGTTTTTTTGGCAGAAAATCTGGGATTTTTTTAAGAAAAAAATGTCTGTATGGATAAAGGTAAACATCCTATTAATATTTGCAAAATAAACTAAGAAATATATTAAACATAGTATACCATGCCCAAATAGGGTTAATCCCAGGAATGCAAGGATGGATTAAGCTGATTAGAGAATCTACTTATGTAATTTTCCTTCTTTAAATTAAAGGGGAAAATGTAGGTACATAACTGTGGAAAAACCTTTGACCAAAGTCATTTGACCCATGCATCATAAAGATATTTAAGCAGGCTGGGCAGTGTTTTATGCTGGTAATCCCAGAACTGTGGGCAGCATAATGAGACTCCCATCTCTATAAAAATAATAATAATAAAAATAACCAGGCATAGTGGTGTGGACCAGTAGTCTTAGCTACGCGGGAGATCAAGGTGGAAGGATCTCTTAAACTCAGGAGTTTGAGGCTGCAGATGGCCACGATTGTGCCATTGCACTCCAGCCTGGCTAGCAGAATGAGACCCTATCTCAAAAACAAGCAAAACAAAAACAAACCAAAAAAAAAACTCCTAGCAAACTAAAGATAACAGGACACCACCTAAAGAAAATGAAGAACAAACCTAAACCAACATAGTTTTAATGATGAAATGTTGGAAACATTTATTTTTTTAAAGTAACAGATAAAAAAATGTCTCTTCCTACCACCATTTGTAGTGAGTATTATGTCTAAGGCCTTAATCAATTCAGGAAGATGGAAAAATATAACCAGCATAAGGACAAGAGAGAAGTGCCATAATAATAAACTGACACACTAACAAAGTAGATACAATGTTAAGTAATATTTTTGCTATAAAATTAATTGCATTATTATACACTAGGTTAAAAAGTAAGAAAAGACTACTTAAAAAGTACAAGATGTACAAATATGATGTACATAAGAATGCATTTGACAAGGAATGTCCAAATCCTTTATGGAGAAATTATTTAACTTTATTAAAAATCATAAAAGATGACAAAACTGAATATAGACTGTATTCATGAATTAAAAAAAGATTCAGTATCACAAAGATGCCAACTGTCTTATGTCAATGTGATTCTAATAAAAATCATCTTTTCTTTGAACTTGACAAACTGATCTGAAAATATATTTAATCGTAGAGACATAATGATAGGCAAGATAATTTTAAGGAGGAACATGGAGGGAATTGATGCATTGACACATGTTAAAGCATAGCTACCATAAAACAATGGAAATTGAGACAGTGAATTTGGCTGTGGTGCAGACAAATGACCAATGCCACAGAAGAAAGGTTCCAAATGGAACTATGTATTTCTGGACAGTTTGTGTATGAAGAAGGTGTAATTATAGATCAATGTAGAAAGAAGAACAACTTAACAAATGAGGATGAAAGAGGTTTTCCATTTTAAAAAGTTGGCAGGGCGTGATGGCTCATGCTTGTAATCCCAACACTTTGGGAGACCGAAGCCGGCAGATACCTGAGGTCAGGAATTCAAGACCAGCCTGGCCAACATATAGCGAAATCCGATACCTGAAGTCAGGAATTCGAGACCAGCCTGGCCAACATATAGCGAAACCCGATACCTGAGGTCAGAAATTCAAGACCGGGCTGGCCAACATATAGCGAAACCCCGTCTCTACTGAAACATACAAAAATTAACTGGGCCTGGTGGTGCATGCCTGTAACCCCAGCTACTTGGGAAGCTGAGGTGGGGAAATTGCTTGAACCCGGGAGGCAAAGGTTGCAGTGAGCCAAGATCATGCCACTGCATTCCAGCCTGGGCAACAGAGCAAGACTCTGTCTCTCAAAACAAACGAACAAAAAGTTACATATACTTCACATCATATACAAAATTCCTGGTGAACAAATAATTTGGCATAAGAAAATTTTAAAACTTTTAGTACAAAATATGAATTTTCTTTTTTTTTTCTTTTCTTTTTTTTTTTTTTTTTTTTTGAGATAGAGTGTCACTCTGTCGCCCAGGCTGGACTGCAGTGGCAGGATCTGGGCTCACTACAAGTTTCGCCTCCCGGGTTCACGCCATTCTCCTGCCTCACCTCCTGCGTAGCTGGGACTTGGGTGCCCACCACCACGCTTGGCTAATTTTGGTTTCATATTTTTAGTAGAGACGGGGTTTCACCGCATTAGCCAAAATGGTCTGGATCTCCTGAGCTCGTGATCTGCCCTCCTGGGCCTCCCAAAGTGCTGGGATTACAGGCATGAGCCACCTCATTTGGCCCAAAATATGAATTTTCTTTATGAATTCAGGGTACAGAATACTTAATAAGATCTGAAAATATTAAACATTTTAATTTTGATTATTAAAAATTTAGTGCTTTTCCTGAAATGACACCATTAAAATATTAAGAATTAAATTTGGGCTGAACGTATTCAAAATACATAAAACTGGTAGAGAATTAGTATCTAGACTTCAAAATGCCCACCTATAAATCAAAAATAAAATATTAAAATACTAAATTGTTAAAAGAGCAAATATATTACTCACTTTCCTGGTCTAAGGACCGTATAGCCCATAAATATATGAAAATATTTTAAATTTCAATAGAATCCATGAGAAAGCAAAATTATAATCACAATTAAATATCGGTCACGCTCCTAAACGAGACAATATTTCAATGTTTGCCAATAACAGGGTTGGCAAGGCTGTAGACAAACAGGCAATCTCATGTGGCTGCTGGTGGAAGCGTAAATTTTTGCATCCACTTTAGGGAGCAATTTGGCAATCTCTAGTAGCGCTAAATATGTGCATACCCTATGTCATAGAGAAACTGTCCCACAAGTGCACAAGAACAAATATAGAATGTTTGTATGAGCATTTTTATAGGAAAACAACACCATAGAAAACTCTGAAACAGCATAAACCAACCAATACATTTGGTATAGTTATCCAGTGGAAATCCACCTAATAGTAAAACTAATGAAACAGATTAAGATTTGTCAACATGAATAAACACAAAATAAAGTTGAACTAAAATAATTTTCAGGTGAGCACACAAAATAGGATATCATTTATATAAAAATATGCACATCATTATTTAGAGACACATATATAAGTAGAAAATGTATAATAAACATGGAAATAATGCAGCCTGAAGTCATGATTGTAGTTAGCTCTGGGAAGAGAGGGGAGTAGGGAGATGAAGGTGAACTAGGACTTCAACTGTGCTTATAGAAGTATATTTCTCAGGCTGGGTGGTGGCTATATTGTTATATAACATATAGATGATAATAAGCCTGTAATATATAACAGATGCATGACATTGTGCGTGTTGATATTGTTTCACTGTGACCCCACTCACATCTCATTTCGAAGTGTAGTTCCCATAATCCCAACTTCTCTTGGGAGGGACCAAGTGGAGGTAATTGAATCATGGGGACAGTCACCTCTATGCTGTTCTCGTGACAGTGAGTTCTCACGAGGTCTGATGGTTTTATAAGGGACTTTTCCCTTTTGCTCTGCACTTCTCCTTGCTGCTGCCATGAGAAGAAGAATATATTTGCTTCCACTTCTGCCATGATTGTAAGTTTCTTGAGGCCTCCCCAACCATGCTGAACTGCGAGTCAATTAAACCTCTTTCCTTTATAAATTTCCCAGTCTTGCGTATGTCTTTATTAGCAGCGTGAGAACAGATTAATACACATGTTAATATGTATAGAATTTTTGCTTATCTACATTAATATATATGATTATATGTATAACAAAAACATGTATGTATATTATACATTATATGATATATATTATATACGATATATAACATAATTGTTTACAAAATACCCTTTTGCATGTCTGAAATATTTCAAAATACATAATATGTAATATATAATATAGGAGAGTATTTTCAAAGAGTACAAAAATGTAACCTGATGGCTCAGTCTGCTGTTTAAGGTGAGAACGGTGAATGTTTGACGAAATATTCTGCTAATATATTACAAGGGTGACCATATTTCCAGTGAAATGTCTGATCGATATTAGAGAGTCCTTATTATTCACCTGCCAGCCCTTCCCTTCAATCAACTCCACATTTTATGCATCATTATTATTTGAGATACCAAATTCTGTATCACTCAGGAAACAAAACACGAATAATAGTGATGGCAGCGGCTGATGGCAGCGGCAGATGGCTGCCGCCATCACTATTATTTGTGTTTTGTTTCCTGAGTGATACAGTGCAGCCACCCAAACTTCAGCTACAGACCCAGACCTCCTGCTCCATGGAGCAGGCAGGAATCCTGACCTCTTGGTGGGGCTACAGCCACCCAAACTGCAGTTGTGGATCCAAGTCTTCCTGTGCTCTTGATGGGCGCCAGGAGCAGGCAAGTTCTGCCCTGCCTGGTGCAGCTGCAGCTGCCCAACCTGTGGTTGCAGATCTGGGCCTCCCACTCCACAGAGCGAGCAGGAGTGGGGGACAAGAGGGAGTCCTGCCCCTTCTGAGTTGGTGGGTTAGGAGCTCCGGAGGTGCAGCTGCTGTAGCCCTCCCAAATGCAGGACCTGGGCATCTCTGCAGCCTGCATCCTCAGGGGCCCTGGAAGGACCCCCTCATCCCTGCAGGCTTAGGAGTTTCTGCTTTGGCTGTCTGGTCTCTCTCCCCTCCCAGGGCCTGTTCTGATCTCCAAGAGGGCTTCAGGCTGAGCCCCAGGTCCATGAATGGAAGCAGAAGGTAGACAGATTCCTGGGCGGAAGGGGACAGTTGGGTAAGGCCACTCTTTCAGGCCGGAGAGGTCCTAAAGGTTGGGCGCTGAGCTGTCAGTCCCGTGGTCCAGGGTGGGGACTTATGGTGCCTCCTCTGGGCCCACCCATGGCCGTCCATGGACCAATCTGAATGCACTTCCTCCCTTCTGAGGTCCATAAAAGCCCCAGGTTCAGGCAGAGCACGGCAGAGAACAGAGAGATAACAGGCTGACCAGCTGAAGAGAGGAGCTACCCTCTTTGCTGATAGCTGGTAGCTAGAGATGACAGGCCAACCTGCTCAGGTGAAGAGGAGCCACTCTCTCCAGGACCTCCTCTCTGCTGAGAGCTGACACTCCACGAGATGACTACCTACAGAGAGGAGCTACTCCCACTGTGGGTTTCCTCTGAGTTGTTGTAACACTCAAAGCTCCTATTCACCTCGGTCACCTTCCACTTGTCTGCATACCTCATTCTTCCTGGACGCAGGACAGGAACCTGGGCAAAGGTGCCACCAGCCACAGAGGTTTCTGGCCAGAAAAGCAGCAGCCTAAAGATCCTGTAACAATAGTGGCTTAAATAAATTATTTTTCTCCATATAACACTATGCTGAGCATAGGTAATTCTGAGCTATTTCTGGAGAAAGGCAGATTGCAACTGGAATGGAACCTCCATAGTCCTTCGGGAACCCAGGCATTGATCTTTTTCATCTACTATGCCTATAATGAGGTGCCACTTTATAGTCACAAAATTATCTGGAATTGCATCTATGATGCCCATGTTCCAGGCAGCAGAAAAGAGGGCAATAAAAAGGATAAATGTTTGTCCCCCGTTTAAGGACCTTCCAAAGAGTCTCAGGTATCAACATTATGTACATTAAATTACTAAGTTTAGCTATAAGGGAAGCAGGGAACTGAAGTACTTTATCTCAGCTGGTCTGAACACAATTGTTTTTCTACTATTCTGAATATTTATTAAAGTCTTCACTCCTTACTAGGTCTATTTCTCTTTTACCAGTTGGATCCTCAGTTGATTCTTTTATTTATTGTGGTTGAGGAATAGCTAGAGTCATCATAGTGGTTGAAGAGAAGCAGTCAGTCCATATGCTCATGCTTTTGCTAAACTTGAGGTCTTCACTGACCTCTACGCAGATGTGCCTTATGTACCTGTTCACAAGGTATCCCACAAGCATTTGTTCTAGAAGTATTCTGCACTGCAGGTGCTGTCAAAATTTGGGGGTTTGTCTTCAAGTGACTCAAATCTTCAAGTTTCTGAATCTTGACTGCTTCCGCATTGTGTTTCCAGTAAATCTGCTCAAACCTCCACCATCTGCAGGACCACAAGGTAGGTCCTCTGGCTCGCAATAGGAACATGCAAGAATGTTTGCATCCTTTCAAAATTACATGAATGCTGAACAATACTAACTCCAGCCTCTCCTTATCTATCTAAAAATGTGTTACTGTTTTTTTTAATGTGTTGCAGCTAAGCCATTATTTTTTGGCTTAGGGACAATCTTTTGTCAAAGGTCAAAATGAGTAGCAGTATAAAAATAAAATTTCATAGTATTTTTCCTGCATTTTATAGGAGCTTTTTTTTTTTTTTTTTTTCACTACATACTCTTTCTTTTGGTTCTGCATTAAAAATAGGAGTAAGACAAATTGTTTAACTTCTTTCTCCTTCCTCTTTCTTGTCCATTTCCTACCTTCCTTCTGCCATCAGAATGATTGCCTACTTTGCCTTTCTACCAAAGGAAAACTTGTTGACATTTTAAAATTATTTCTTACTGTATTTGGAATTTCCTGCCCAACTTCTGTGCAAAAGTCATGTGGCTTAAACTTAGTGATAGAAAGAAAGCAGGGGAATTTATTTTGTGGAGGAAAAAAATGAATCAGTCTAATGTTCTGTATATATATATATATTTTATATTAGTGTCTGTGTGACTTTGAAAGTTGTCCTAAATAGACACTCATTCTTTCCCAAACTTATAGTTCTCATATCCCACAAGAAGTAATATTGAGTCCAGTCTGCTCAGATCCTGACTCTGTCTTATCAGTTTTGTTGACTCAGGAGAGTATAGAATGTCATTGCTTTCTCTCCAGCCTGATTCTGTTGCCTCTGCAGAAGGTAGGAGTATCTTTGGTCTCAGTGTTTACTCTGCCTCAAGGGACTACAGATGGGTGAACTTTTAGACAATGGACTGAAAGAAGCAATAGCCAGGTGATTCTGAGTTAGGACTGGCTCTCTCATGCATTATCTGAAAAGGAACATCTCTTATCACTACAAAAAAATGTGAACATTTCAGTCTATTTCCTATCTACTAATGACAATTTCTTTTCCTTTTAAGAGAAAATTTTCTCATCATCTTCTGGCTTTTGATAGCCACTCCATATATTGACTAACAGTGAATAGTGAATTGCCCAGATTGCTTTGCCTGTTAATTCTAGTTTGGATCTCAGTTATCAAAGGATTATACCAGGGTGCAGTGAAAATCACACTGCCACACATTACTCTTTTATTAGCTTTTTTTGGGAGAGGGGGGCGGTTTAAAACTCTCTTAAACAATAGTTAACACTTACAAAGCATTTGTAATGAGAAGGCACTGTTCTTTGTGCTTTATCAGTATTTATCTCACATAATCCTTGTAAAAGTTCTGCTAATATGTTTATCTTACAGATGGAAAGACTGAGTAGCAGAAACATTAAAAAACTTGCTTAAGGCCATATGGCTAGAAAGTGGTGGAACCACAATTCAATCGAAGCAGTCTATCCCAGAATCTGTGCTTTAAACCGAATACTATATTGCTATACTTAGGTGCCTGAATCTGATAATTATATTGGCTAATCCAATAAATGTTTGCACCTGAAAATTAGTATATAAGGCTCTGGAATGTAATAAATTTGCTAGATAAGTTAGTTCAATTCTGTGGTAAGCAGAACCATTTTTAAAGTCAGCCATTTTGCTACAGGAAACAAATCTCAGTATTTCTGTGCACTCTTACACTTTCTTTCAAAAAATCTATAACAGGTATTGGAAGACAAATATATACAAAGACAAGTATTTATTTATTTTTAAAGTGTTACTGTGGTTGCTGATCTGAGATAAGATTCCTGGAAAAGACTGATTAAAATCTATTTAAATTGTAAATGGTAGGAGAGCATGAAAAAACAGCTTGATGAGAAGGGAAATAATAGAAAGAAGTGGATATATCACTAATTAGAGAGGCAAGAATATTGAAAAGCAACTTTAAGGAGAATTAGTGAAGACTTATTGTTGAAGGAGGGAAACTAGTTCTACAAAGGAACAAGACACTAGATATAGGACAGAAGGGGTGTAAGTAATGGAGGGAAGTCTACAAAGATGAGAGTCTGTTGGTATTTTCAGATAAGCAAAATATCAATGTCTACCAATGTCTACCAATTAGTATTCCTTGCAAGATAATTAAAAGTAGAAAGATAAGAGAGCTTCCTTAATGATACGATGGGAGATGATTCAAAGGAAAAAACAATATTGGAACGTGTAGTAGAAGAGCAAAATCAGTCAAGGCACTGAAGGCAGACAGCATTGGGGTATTTAGTTTTGTGAATGGTATGATAGGAGGTAATTCAAATGAGAATTCCTTTGGGAGTATAGAATAGAAGAACTAGAAGTCACAAAGGTTCTAAAATCAAAGAAAATGTAGTGATCTCTTAGGGAAACAAGAAAGGCAGATTTGGAAAGTGGCAGAGTTACAAAGATGAATTTCACTTAATATGAATTTTTTATTATTTTCAGTCCATTTAGGAAAATTTGTTGCAATTTTGGTGTTCAAGAGACAATTGGAGGGAAATAGATGTCACATTAAAATTAATGTAACTAATGTGAAAGGATGTGATTTTTCAGTGCTGTACAGAACTACTCAGTAACTAGTATATTGCAGTTCTATTCTATCCACATACAATGGAAGAATTATCATGATAATTTATCTTCTTGGTCATTCAGTATCATAAATTTAGCTTTCTTGCCTGCACTTTCTTTTGTGCAGCGATACTTTTTCACCGTCATATATATTAATCTGTCACCCACAATTAGACTCTTTTATTGAATTCCTAAATAAGTAAATGCTTTGATAAAGTTGGGAAATTCTTTGAAACACTGTTTCAAAGAAGAAATAGGTTCTCAAGATTAATTGACTTCAGCTCTCTGTAACTTAAGAAAAAAATTCTTTACTAAAAAGAAATAGTAAGAAGACCTATCTTCGTTCATTTTATGCTGCTATAACAGAATACCTGAGACTAGCAATTTATAAAGAAGTGAGACTTACAGCTTACAATTTTGGATGCTGGGGAGTCTAAGATTGAAGGACCTGTATCTTGCAAGAACATTCTTGCTGCATTATGCTATGACAGAAAACAAAAAGGCAAGAGCATGAGAGAGAGTGAGAAAGACAGAGACAGAGAGAGAGAGAAAGAGAGAGGAAGGAAGGAAGGCAGACTGAACTTAGGCTTTTAATTAGAAACTAATTCCTGCTATAATTAACCTACTCCCTAGATAATGGTGCTAACCCATTCATGATGGCAGAGCTCACATGATCTAATCACGTGTTAATCGTCCAACTTCTTAATACCATCACAATGGCCATTAAACTTAAACATGATTTTTGAGGAGAAAGTTCAAACCATAGCAGGACCTGAATAGACCTTATTTTTTTGTTTTTTGTTTTTTTTTCAAAGAAGACATTAATGTTGCCAACAGGCATATAAAAAGGTGTTCAAAATCACTAATTATCAAGGAAATGCAAATTTAAACCACAATGAAATATCACTTTCATGCCTGTTAAGATAGTTATTATCAAAAAGACAAGAGCTAACAAGTATTGATCAGGATATGGAGATAATGAAAACCTTTTACACTGTTGGCAGGAGTGTAAATTGGTAGAACTATAATGAAATACAGTATGGAGGTTTCTCAAAAATTAAAATAGAATTATATGACCTAAGATTTTCTTTTCTGGACATATACCCAATGAAATTACAATCAGCACCTCATAGAGATGCTATTCATTGCAGCATTATTCACAATACCTAAAATATGAAAGAAATCTATATAGTCTATCAGCAGACAAATAAAGAAATTGAATACAACACACACACACTAGAATATTATTCAGCCATAAAAAAGAGATTCTATCATTTTTGTCAATATGGATAAACTTGGAGGATATTATGCTAAGCAAAATAAGCTAGACACAAAAAGAAAAATATTACATGATCTCACTTATGAGTGGAATTTAAGAAAAATCAAACACATAGAAACAGAGAGTAGAACAGTTGTTCCTAGGAGTGGGGATGGGGGAAGGATGAGAAGATGTAGGTCAAATGGTACAAAGTTGCAGTTATGTCGGATTAATACATCTAGAGGTCTAATGTACAGCATGAGGACTAGAGTTAGTATTACATTGTATACTGGAAATTTGCTAAGACAGTAGATTGTAGGTACTCTTACTACAAAAAAAGAGGTAACTATTTGATGGTGAAAAAGTTTATGAGGTGATACGTTAATATTTTTACTGTGGTAATCATATCACCATGTATTAATATATGTATATTAAAAACACCATGTTCTACACCTTAAATATATTCAATAAATAAATAAATACATAAAAATAAGGCATTTAAAAAAATAAGACAGTAAAAAATACGGTGGTTCAAGATGGCTGACTAGATGCAGCTAGTAGGCACGTCTTCCATGGAGAGGAATCAAATATTCAGACTTGAATACATCATCTAAAAGAGAACACTGGAATTCAATAGAGAAGCAAAACGAATCATGAAAAGAAAATGAGAGTGAAGCCAGACAGGGCTGGGATTGGCATGAAGCTGGGAGAAGCTCCCTGATATGGCAAATGGTAAGAGACCCCTGGGGCTCCACACTTCCACTAGGGACTATTACAATCCTGGCTATGAGAAAATCTCTCAACCCTACTGGGCCTCCAGCCTAACACAGGAAGGTGCCTAGAGATTGTGTAGAGGCATTGCTGGAACTCAAATGGAATCCCAGATGTTTTCGAGCCCTGAGCAGCTGCAGCCCAGTGCCATTCTAAGAGCCCAGGCCCCAGGGCTTGTGTTCTGCCCTGAAGCTGCCATTGCAACCTCAGGGCAAGGGAAGGGGTGGAAAGGCTAGACAATTTTGCATGCTCAAAGACAGATACCATCACCACTGCTGTGGGATGAAGGAATCAGCAAACTATGTGCCCCCACAGCTGCCAGCCTCCACTGCTCCTTCTAAGAGGGGCTTGGCCTTCCCGGGGGCAGGCCAGCAGTATAGCCAGCCTGCCCCCTACTGAGCATTTTAGCTACAGCCTCATGCCATTCTGAGAGCCCAGCCCTCAAAGACTTGTGTCCTGCCCTAGGGCTGACACCACTGTTGCTACCAGTACCACCACTGTCGCAGGGCTTGGGAGGGAGCAGGGAGGCCATGCACTTTTGTGTGCTTTAGGACAGATACTTCTGCCACTGCTGTGGGACCCAGGCACGAGTAAACCGTGTGCCCCATGGCCGCCTACCTCTGCTGCTCCCACTGAGATAGGCATGCCTTTCCTGGTGGCAGGCCTGCAGCATAGCTACCCTGCCCCCACCTGACTATTCTGCCATAGCCTGGGAGCAGCCCACTTTCCCCTATCATAGCTAGCCCATAAACTCTTGAGACCTGAGGACAAGTACACTGGTCTGGTCCCAGTCTAGTCCCTCCCAGGACTTGTGCATACAGTTCAGGGGGCTGTCTAGGGGCCTGTGAATTGAAGATTGCCTTGTCCAGTCCAATACAGCTAGTACCTGATCACTCCATGGGGTCTGAGATCAGGCCAACCCAACCAACAGACACCATCCCAGCTGGTATTCACCCACATAGGCCAAAAGACAGACAGACTTCCGTGTCTACACAAAGCAGCAGCACTTCTGCATCAGAGAAAAGGTAAGTCACAAAGCTGTTTGTTTTGAGCCCAGGGAAGAGCTTCCACCCTGAAGCCAATCCATTGGAGAACTGAAGAGACATTTTTTAGTGCTCAGCTAAATTATGGACCGAAGATAGACAACAGTATTGATCTGAACTGAGTCAGGAGCCCAGTACAGGAGTGTGATAGTGAAACAAATCATTTTTCTGCCTACCTAAGACATACAACTGGTGCAACTCCTCCTGGACATATGGAGAACTTGGTGATTGTTACCATGAGCAAGCTGCACTACCCCCATCAGGGATGGTGCCTGTGATTATCACTGGGGTATATATGAGTGAGCTTTCCTGTGCAACTCTGCCTAGCATTGCCACCTCATCACCACAACCTTGGTTCTGAGCAAGGAACTCAGAACACCAGGCATTCTACAGACAAGTCCATTGCCTGAGGCAACAAAGAGGACATCCCAGTAAACAAACATCAAGCACATACCCTTCTGCTTCTATTCAGCTGGTTCTTGCACATAAGCATCATCTACTGGCCTGGAGGTTGAACTGCACAACTCTATACAAAACCAACTGACAGAAGTGCACAGCCTTGGAGAATGAGATAAGATTATTGAAAGCTCTGCAGATTGCGGTCCTGAAAAAGGAAATTAATCGGCTCATACACCCTGTACATCACTACTACAACCAGCATATTATGACACCTCCAAAGGGTCACATAAGTACTCTAACAATGGATTCAATTCAGAATGAAAATTTTGAAATGACACATAAAAAATTCAAAATATGATTGATAAGGAAGCTCAATGAGATCCAAGAGAAAGCTTAAAATCAACCCAAAGAAATAAGAAAAACAGTTCAGGATATGAAAGAAAGACTTACTAAAGAGATAGATACTTAAAAAAACAAACAAATTCTGGAAATGAAACTTTTGTTGAAGTAATTACAAAACGCAGTTGAAAATTTTAACAATAAGCTAGACCATGCCAAAGAAAGTAAAAGAAACTGGAAGATAAATCTTTTAAATTTACAAAGTCAGACAATAAAAAACTCTTCTTAAAAAAATGAACATAACCTTTGAGAAATATGGGAGAATATAAAGCATCAAAACCTATAAATCATAGGTATTCTAAAGGGAGATGAAGAAAAAGTTAAAAAGTATGCAAAACTTATTTAAGGAAATAATTGAAGAAAATGTCCCTGGTTTTGCTAGAGATTTAGGCATCCAGATAGATTAAGTTCAGAAAACTCCTGGGGAATACACTGCAAGAGGGACTTTGATCAGAGCAGAGCTAAATGACATTGAGACCAAGAAAACAACAACAACAAACAAACAAACAAAAAACAGCAACAACAACAAAAATCCACACACACAATACAAAAGGTCAATTAAATGATGTTTGTTCTTAGAAAATATTACAAAATGGACAGACTGCTAGTTAGATCAAGCAAAAAAAAGAATGAAGATTGAAATAAGAACAATCAGAAATTAGAAAGTGACGTTACAACTGATATTACAGAAATAAAAAAGATCATCAGAGACTACTATAAGTATCTTTACACTTAAACTAGAAAACCTAGAGAGACTGAATAAATTCCTGAAAAAGTACAACCTCCAAAGATTGAGCCAAGAGGAAACAGAAATTATGAACAGACCAGTAATGAGTAATAAAACTAATTAAACAAAAAATCGCCTTCCTCAAAAAAGTAGCCTAAGCCCAGGCAGATTAACCACTGAATTTTACCAGATATACAGAAAAGAACTAGTAGCAATCCTACTGAAACTGTTCTAAAAAATTGAAGAGGAAAGAGTCCTCCCAAACTTATTATACAAAGCCAGTATTAACCTGATAACAAAATCAATCAAGGACACAACAAAAAAGAAAATTTCAGGCCAATATTCTTGAAGAAAATAAATGTCATAATGTTCATTGAAATTAACATACTGAATCTAAAAGCACATCAAAAACATAATATACCACAATCAAGTAAGTTTTACTCCAAGGATGCAAAGATGACTCACCATATGCAAATTAGTTAATGTGACTCACTGCATAGACAGAATTAAAAACAAAAACCATATGACTATCTCAATAAATGTGAAAAAAAGCTTTCAATAAAATCTAGCATCACTTCATGATAAATACTCCAAACAAACTAGGCATGGAAGGAACATACCTCAAAATAATAAGACTCTTATATGATAAACCCATGATCAACATTAGAATGAGAGGAGAGAAGTTGTAAGCATTCCCCATAAGAACTGGAACAAGACAAAACTGCCTACTTTTCTCGCTGCTATACATCATAGTACTGGAAATCCTAGTAGCAGCCTACTGGCAAAAAAAGGAAGAAATAAAAAAGCATCCAAATGGGAAAAGTGGAAGTCAAATTATCTCTGTTCACTGATGACATCGTCTTATACTTAGAAAACGTTATATACACCTGCAAAAGACTTCTAGATTGACAAATGACTTCAGTAAATTTTCAGGATACAAAATCAATGTACAAAAATAAGTAGCATTTCTATGCTTCAGTAATGACCAAATTGAGAACCAAATCAAGAACTCAATCCCATTTATAATACCAAAAAATATAAAATGAAATAGCTATGAATATATTTAACCAAGGAGAAGAGGATCTCTACAAAGAGTAGTATGAAAGTCCTATGAAATAAATTGTAGATGACATGAATGGAAAACCATCTCATGCTCATAGATTGGTAGAATCAATATTGTTAAAATGATCTTACTACTCAAAGCTATTACAAGTGTTATTTTTCACATAATTAACCAAAACAATCCTAAAATTTGTATGCAACCAAAAAAAATCCAAAGTAGTCAAAGTAATCCTAAACAAAAATAATAAAGCTGGAGATATCACATTATCTCACTTTAAATTATACTATAAGGCTTTGTTAACCACAAAAACATAATGTTGGAATAAAAATAGACACACAGATCAATGGAACAGAACAGAGAATCTAGGAATAAAGTCACATACACTAACTGATCCTTGATAAATATGACAGAACATAAACACTAAGGAATTAGTGTGTATTGAATAGTGTAAACACTATTCAATACATGGGGTTGTTAAAATTAGATAGCCATAAGCAGAAAAATGACACTGGACTCCTATATCTCACCATATACAAAAATTAACCCAAGATAGGTTAAATACTTAAATGTCATACCTAAAACTATAAAAATCCTATAAGGAATCCTGGGAAAACTCTCCTGCACTTTGCCCTAGGCAGTGAATTTAAAACTAGGTCCTCAAAAGGAAACCCTACAAAACCAAAAATAGACAAAGAGAACTTAGTTAAACTAAGAAACTTCTGCACAACATGAGAAATAATCAGTGGAGTAAACAGACAAACTACTACGCATCTGCCAAGGAACTGATATCCAGAAGCTACAAAGAACTCAGACAACTCAATGAGAAAACACACACACACACACACACACACACACACACACACACACACACACAAATGATCTCATTAAAATGTGGGCAAAGAACATGAAGACACTTCTCAAAAAAAGACAGACATGTGGGCAACAAAGGTGAAAATATCATCAACATCACTAATCATCAGAGAGATGCAAATCAAAAACAATGAGATACTATCTCAGTCAGAATGGTTATTATCAAAAGGTCAAAAAATAAGAGATGTAGGATGCAGAGAAGAGAGGACCTTTATACGCTGTTGGTAGGAATGTAAATTAGTACAACTTCTATGGAAACCAGTATAGAGATTTCTCAAAGAACTAAAAGTAGAACTACCATTTGATCCAACAATCCCACTACTGTTTATCTGCCCAAAGGAAAGGAAATCATTGTATAAAAAAGATACCTGCACTCATATGTGTATCATAGCACTACTTACAATAGCAAAGTCATGGAATCAATTTAAGTGTCCATCAATGGATGAGTGTATTAAAATGTTGTGTGTATATGCCATGGAAAATTAAGCAACCACGAAAAAGGATGAAATAATGCCCTTTGCAGCCACATGGGTGGAAGTGGAGACCATTGCATTAAGTAAAATAAACCAGAAACTAAAAGTCAAAAACCACATGTTCTCACTTATGAGAGCTGAACAATGAGTGAACATATACTGTGTAATAATAGACATTGGAGACTCCAAAAGGTGGGAGGATGCAAGGGGATGTCAGTTGAACATTTCCTATTGGATACAGTATTTACTATCTGGGTGATGGGTACACAAAGAGACCAGACTTCTCCACTTCACAATATATCCATGTAACAGCTGCACTTCTACACCCTAAATATATAAAATTAAAAAAAATTAAAAAAGAAATAGCAAGGAACAAAGTATTCTCAACCTTAAATTCTCCAATGCCATGGAAAAATTCCTGTGGTATCAGAACAATGATCTTGTACCTGACATACTATTGACTTTGTACAGACTAGCAAGACTGCCACTGTTTTCTTTTTTGTTTCCACGAGCCCTAAACTTCTCACTTAAGTGTTCTCCCTAGCAATTGGGTAACCCACTAGTGTGAATGGCTATCTAAATTTCAGAATGAAATGTCCTTTGATCACTATTCCGGTTGTTTGTCTTTACAGCTGTTGTTGCTCAGCAATATCTCTGTTCCATTTTGTGAATGTTCTTTACAGTTCCTCTTTGTTTTTTTGAGTTGTGTTTTCAAAGGAAGCTATCCTGAGATAAAAAGCAGAGGACATTTTTGTGCTTAGTAATCATTGACAAATTTTCATTCAGTAGAGACCCAGAGACCTAGTGATATAATTAACATTAATTATATAAAAGTTGTCTTAAGACAGTGAGTGCTGCCATAACATAGTACCATGTACTGGATGGCTTTAAGCAACAAAAATTTCTTTCTCACAGTCTGGAAGCTACGAGTCCCACAGTCAGGGTACCAGCATAGTTAGGTTATATTGGTTGATCTCTTCAACGTAGGAGACTGCCATCTTCTCACTGTGTCCTCACATGATGGTAAAATATTTCCAAGAGCTCCCTCGAGTCCCTTTATAAGTGCACTAATCTCCTCCTAAAGACCTAATCTCCTTGAAACCATCACAATGGGCCCAAGACTTCAACATATGGACTTGAAGGGGACACAAATATTCCACCCCTTGGGGAAAACTAATATTTAAATGAAATTATAGATTTTGTTTAAATCTATAATTTAAGAGATTATAGTGCTAAAAGCTTACCCCATAAGCTAACAGAGGTTAAACATGCCCTCGTGGTGTTGTGAAGAACCACGGAAATAGCAAAATCTAAGAGTAAGTGATCCAGATTAGTAACTGTTTTTGTTAGCTTTCAAATTGTCAATTGTTACAGCTACTGAAAAGGAAGGACATTGGACTGCCTATAGGGAATGTTAACATTTTATTTAGCACTTTTCATTGTCTTTCAGATGTTATTATAGTCAAAGTTTTCCTCTTTATATTTTACTATAGGTCTAAAATATCAGCATTATTGTTACTAATCTTATCCTATTTGATGAACACCTAGAGATCATATAAACTACATGAAGTGAGGCAAGTCCTCTGATTCTAGCCCTGGTGCTTTTCAAAGGAACTGCTGCAACGAACCCACCGTGAGTTATCCCTCACTGAGCAAAGTAAAGATATCCCATACACCCACTTTATTCCTTAAATTCTCTGCAGTTTCTTATCTTTTAGTGAAGTCTACCACCCACATTTTTCCTCTGTGCTATCCTGAACTGACCACATTTAACCTAAAAAACTATTGCATCCATAACCATGTTTCTGAGCATTTTCATCAACTCTTAAACAAATTTTCATCTGATGACATCATCAACTCTCCTATAGCCTTTAAAAGTGGTGGTCGCGTTGTGAAGATGTGGAACAACCGGAAATCTCATGCACTGCTGGAGGAATGTAAATTGGTACAACCTACCTGCCAAAACAGCAGCAGGTAAATTTGATACTTCAGCAATTCACCATCTCAGGTATAAAACCAACAAACATTTATTCACATAGTCACACAAATACAGGTACTAAAATTTATAGCAACAATGTTCATAACAACTCCAAAAAACACGTAGTGTAGAATACTCTTATTTCTAGAATATCCAAATGCCTACAATGTAGTAGAAGCAATACATACAATGTGATATATAATGCAAATCTGTATAGCAAAGAAAATGAACATTATATAGTTATGATAGTATGTCTTACAAATAAAATATTGAGTGAAATAAACTGAATATAAAATCCATGCATATTCTGTTATTCCACTTAAATGAAGGAAATAAGAGTAACATGGTATTAGAAGTCACATGGTATTATTCTTAATGGTGAGGGGCTTTAATAATGTCTGACATGAACATCAGTATTTATTTGTGGGGTATTGGTAACATTCTGTTTATTGATCTTGGTTCTGATTACATTCGTGAATATTTGTATTGAAATAATATTTGACAGTTTAGAAGGTTTCTCTTCTCTCTTGTTATCATACTTTGAAAAATAGAAATTTCTATTTTAATTATATCAAATACACTAATTTTTCATTTATGGTATCTTTATCTCCTGCTTTAAAAAATGCTTAAAGTCAGGAAGATATTCTTAAATATTTCCCTTTAAAGTATTCCTCTTATAACTTTCACACTGTGATCTGCAATCCTTTTGAACTGTGTGTGTGAGTGTGTATATGTGAGTATGTATAGTATATGTAGAGTTCAAAATGCATTTTTTCGTAAGTGTAAGCATTTTCATGAAAGAGGGTTGGATCTGTTTCAGTACTCATAGTTTGTTTAAATGTTTGCCACTGCCACATTTTCTTTATAACTCAGGTTAAATAGATCCGGATATGTGGTAGTATAAGTCCTTACAGCTCATAGCTTCGCTCTTCTCCAAGTTTGAACTGACTAAATTTTGATTTATATTGAATTTATTCTATATATTAAAATTTAGAAAGTCAACATCTATAAAATATTGAGGTTCCCAATCTATGTATTTAGTGCCTAATTTCTCTCAATGATACATTACAGTTGTCAATGTGGAGATCTCATACAACTTTAGATTTATTCCTTGGTATTTATTATATGTAATGATATTGTAAATAATATTTTAAACCTTATTATATTGTTTGTCCCTGGTATATAGAGACACTATTAATTTGTGGACTATGTATCCAATATTTATGTCTTTAGTTTATATTTTACATTTCAATACACTGATAAAGACTATAGTAAAATATACACAACATAATACTATGTAGCCATAAAAAAGAACAAGGTCATGTCCTTTGCAAGTACATGGATGCAGCTGGAGGCCATTATCCTTAGCAAACTAACACAAGAACAGAAAACCAAATACTATGTGTTCTCACTTAAAAGTGGGAACTAAATGATGACAACACATGGAAGGGAACAACACACACTGAGGCCTTTCAGAGGGTGGAGGATGGGAGGAGGGAGAGGATCAGGAAAAATAACTAATGAGTACTAGGTTTGATACCTGGATGATGAAATAATCTGCACAATAAAACCCACAACACAAATTTACCTATGTGATAAAGTTGCACATATAACCTTGAATTTAAAATAAAAGTTAAAAAACTTAAAAAATATTATTAACTATTTGTTGAAGAAAGAAAATAAAGTTCTTAAAAGAGAAAGACTATAGTACAATGTGAAAAAATATGGCCATTTTTGTCTCATTGACAACATATAAAATATTTAATATTGTTATCATTGCATATGATATTTGCAACTTATTGATATATTTAACAGGTTTCAAAGTTTTTCTTGTATTTCTAGTTAACAAAATAAATATTTTAGAATCATGAGTAGTTGTTGAATTTTGTCAAAAGTTTATTCTAGAGCTATAAAAAAACCATATATTTTTTCTACTTTTCTCAATTAATCTGGTAGAGCATAGGCTGAGAAATACCTTTGTATTTCTGAAACAACCTGGGTAAATCGACTACATATTTAGTGCAGTTTGAAATTCACAGCAAAATTGAGCAGAATTTTCATATACCCAGTGCCCACACACCTGTACAGCCTTTCCTATGATCAGTATCCCCCATCAGGGTGGTAATTTTTTTTTTTTTTTTAAATCAATACACCTACAGAGACACACCATCATCCAAAGGCCATATTTTACATTAAGGTTCACTCTTGGGGTGTACATATTATGAGTTTGGACAAAAGTATAAAGACATATATTTAACATTGTAGTGTCATGCAGAGTAGTTTCACTGCTGTAAAAATCTTCTGTTCTGTGTCCATTTATTTCACACTTCCCACTAACCTCTGGCAACCAACCACTGATCCTTTTATTGTATCCATAGTTTTGCCTTTTTCAGAAGGTCATGTAGTTGAAATCATACAGTATGTAACTTTTACAAACTTGCTTCTTTCACTTAGTAATGTTCATTTGAAGTTCCTTCATGACTTTTCATGACTTGATATCTCATTTCTTTTTAGCATACAATAATATTCCATTGTCTGGATGTACCACTAATTATCCATTAACCCACTACAGAGCATCATGAATGCTTTCAAGTTTTGGCAATTGTAAGTCTTGTAAAAGTTTTATAAACGTCCATGTGCACATTTCTGTGTGTAAATAAATTGTGAGTAAATACTAATTAATGTGATTGCTGGATGAATCCTACAGTAAGAGATAGTTTGGAAAGAAATTCTAAAACTGTGTTTTCTTTATGAGAATGATTTATAATAAGAGATTCAATTTTATTAGAAAATAATCAGAATTTCCATATCGTATTCTGCCAGCTTTGTTTCATTGTAGATTTTTAAGGGATTTGTCCATTTTAAAATTTTTGCTAAACTTATTCATTTTAAGTTCATAATACCTCGTTTTTCTCAGTTTCTGTAGAATTTCCATTAATGTTCCCATTTTTTTTCCTGATAATCTCTCTTTCTCTTTCTCTCTCTGACTAGTTCATAGAGTTCATCATTATACATTCTTTTTTGTTGATATCTGTTCTTATTTTTACTATTTTATTCTGTGTACTTAATGTGTTTACTTAGCTCATTTTAGAAAGTGTCTCACATGTTTTATATTCTTTAATTATTTTTCATTTTTTTTCATGTCTGTGCTTTAATTCAGACATTTTTATTGACCTGTTATCCATTTCACTTTTACTTGGTACCACTATATCTACTATGTCAATAATCCATTTATTATGTTTTTGATTCCAAATATTGTTATTTTCAGTTTTAGAATGTTTACTTGACTCTTTTTCATACATCTTTCATTTCCATATGTCTTTAATAAAATTTGCAATGTTTGGGGAAAAAATCATTTATACCTAGTTTTTTATCCTTTCCTGTATTGTCTTAAACATAGTTATTTAAAATCTTCACTTGAATAACTCTAAATCCTGGATTATCTCAGGGTTTACTTCAGTGACATACTTCTTTTCTTGAACAATATCTTGAATGTTGGTCTCATTTTATTGCTGCTTCGTATGTCTAAATGTTTTATTATGTATTGGATATTTATATAAATGATGTTACCATTCCTCAGAAAGCATCCCTTATTGCGTGTATTTGAAACATGGGTAGGTGACTGACCATATTTGTTTTGCCTGGTGTGGACCTGGGCCTGGGTTGGATTACCAAGTTAGCAAGATAGAGCCTGCCTCCAATTTATCCTTTTTTTTAATCCATTTATCTCTAGAGGTGACCCTCTAGAGATTTCAATGGAAACCCTATTAACTCTTCCTTTATATAACCCTGAAAATAGGAAAATTCATTTAAGCTCTTCAGAGTATTATCAGCAAAGCTCTTTGACTTATTTTTCCCTTGTAGATTCAAAATGTAGTACTAAATTTGAGGAGGGACTAGCTGTGATTTTGAGATAGCTTCATTCTCTATCTGTCACTTCAACCCTGAATGAGTTATAAAGTCTCTACTGGCTTCTTTGTAACTCAAAATAAACATCTGCCAGAGGGCAAGTCTGTTTTCCCAGATTCTAGCCAGCTCTATAATCAGTAAACTGGCTGCATATCATCAATATTATTTCACTATTCCCTTTTTAGAGCTTTCATCTTTTGCATATTTTACCTTTGGGCCCGTTATGCTCAGTGCTGTTGTTGTTTCCCAAGTGCTGCGGGTCTGATGGAAATACATCTTTTTCATTTATAAAGTTTTACCTCAGCTCTTTTTAGCCTCCCTTAAAGACTTACATTTCCAGAAATATCTTCTGGGGCGAATAAGCAATCTGTTTGAGGCTTTTCAGGCTTTTGGTTTTATCACTTCAGCCCTGTATGAACATTCTGCTGGTTCTTTCTTCCATTTTCCCCCAAGAGTATCCCTCAGAGTGACTCTCAGATTCTCAGCCCCAGTCTGAACTAGCAAATGTCCTCTTAGTGCGGGGGATCTTACAATATTCACCTCATCTCTAAATCTTAATTTTCTCTTTGTTAATTTAGTCCACCTAATCCTCATTGTTTCCACAACTCTCTGATGTTTTAAAAAACATTATTTAAAAATATGTAGACTTTTCTATATGTTGTCAGAGGAAGCATATTTCTGTCATCAAAGATAATGGGTCTCATCCTATTAAACATGACTCCAATGGTTCTTGCTAATGTGGTATGATTCACGACAGAGTTAATGATGTTTTATGGCAAAAAAAAAGGAGACCAGATCATAGTTCTTTACAAATGATAATGGTTTTCTTAATAATCCGAAAAATAGGTTAAAACTTATTATAGTTATTTAGAAAACTTGTTAAAGTGAACCATCAAAAATACTTAAATGTCCTGAATAACAGATTGTCAAATATCAACAGTGGTTAGGCCTGATAATGTACATTTGTAAAACAGAGCTGATAAGAGAAAACCTGCCCTGTGAAACAGAAATAATTTCCACTGAGTTCTACCCAATGGAAAAACATGTTTACTGTGACAATCTTTCATTTTTCTTAATATAAAGATGTAAATTAACATTTTCAAGTCAAGTAGTCTGTTATTTTATAATTACCCTTTTCAAAGAGGTTCTATGGATAAAATATGTCATTATTTTCCAACTAGACTTTTCTATGGATGGCAGGTATGCTTCCTTATATCTTTTATGTCCTGTTAGAATATACTTTGGGCAATAATCCATTTACAGCAGTATTACAAGATAAATTAACTTGATATATACTGCATGTAATCTATGGAAGAAAATAAGTAAAACCACAACATTTTATTGGGAGATAATGCATACCTGGAAACAATGTGCAATTCCTTATTTGGGAAAACTGAGCATTATAAAAGTGTTTGTTACCTTAAAATATGAATTTAAAATTTAGTCTACATATAATTCACAGATTATTAGAATGGTGCCTTCAGTTCCTAGTTCTTAATATGGACATTCATCTCCTGGTATCCATGGGGAATTTGTTCCAGGACCTTGTGTAGATTCCAAAATACATGGATTCTCATGTCCTACATAAAATGGTGTAATATTTGCATATAACCTATGCACATTTTCTCATGTACTTTAAATCATCTCTGGATTACTTAGAATACCTAATACAATGCAAATGTCGTATAAACAATTGTCATACTGTATTGATTAGAGAAGAATAAGAAAAACATGTATATTTTCAGTACAAATGCAATCTTTTTTAAATTTGAATATTTTCGATATTCAGTTAGTTGAATCCACAGCCTTGGAACCCACACATATGGAGGGTTGGCCATACTAATTTTAACACAAATTGAGTCTGAACCTGATTATACTTTTACTGAACACTGTGGGATATGTAAAAGTGAAGAGTAGGCTATAGTATGAAGTGGTTGAGTAAAGTCATGTCATAATGAGTCTTGAGGGACTGGTACATTCCCAATATGTGGGGCATAGAATTGGCATTCTATCTGTTTATGTTGAACTAATATTCAACTACTACATTTTGTTATTGAGTCAAAAGTGAGAATAGAATTTGGTAAGCAAGTAGAAAGGTTGCTCATGGTAAGAATAAAGAAAGTGTGTAAAATATTAGAAGAAAAGGAAGTGAAGAACAGATTGAGTTAGGTTACTATATGTGCAGCAGACAGGTGAGGAATGTTTTCTTTTAAGTGTTTTGGGGAAATAGCAACCTGTCATCAGCTAAGAGTTATAGGTGGATTTAGGAGAAGAGAGAAAAGAAAATATGAATTAATCATCTAGAATAGTGCAAAAATGAGTGGTCTACACATGGATACTATTAATGCTGGATAAAATTATGATCATTCTAAGATGAATTGCTTTATAATTTAAAATAAGTCTTGCCAGCAATGTGGTACACTTTTGTTTAGCCATGTTCAGCTATATGATTGCAGGCAAAAAGTAGGTGGAAAGCTGAATATAAGGTTTTATTTTACTAATAGAAGTAAGCACAGTTGAGAAGTAGATACATGTTGAGCTTATATCTATGTATATAGTAATAATTCTCCTAAAATTTAAGCTTGTTAAGGAATAAAATTAAACTATCAATGAACAGTAAGTCCAAATGGGATCAAAAGCTTGGGTTGTCAGTCAGAGAGTTAGATGGCTGAAATTAAGACTATGGAGAATATTCTGCTTGTTATTAATCAAATGACTCTGTCATTTATTATACAACTTGGCACATCTTTATTCACTGGACACATTATATGTATATTAATTTGAGGTATTTATCTAAGGTAGGTGACCTTTGGCCTATGGAAGGTAAATGGCTGGATTGGGCAGTTGCGAAGAACTTTGGAAAATAGAAAGAAAAAAGTCTTATGATGATAGGTTTTGGAGAGATTATGCATCTAATTAAGACAGAATTATGTTGGAGATAGAGACAGTGAGTTTAAAGCAACCTCCAAAGAAAGACAGGGAGAGACCCTGGATTACCACAGAGAGTTAATTATATAAAATTAAGAGCTGCAAATGTTAGAGTTTCTTGTTTTTGTTTTTGTTTTTTTTTTTTTATCAACTGGCATTCAGTGCTTATCTTCACTGTTATACTTTAATTCAATGAAGAAAAACACAAATTAATATTCATTGTTGTAACTGAAGCACCAAATATTATAAGCACTCAGGGAATACTGGCTGGATAAATGAGTTAATTAGATTAAATGTATATGAATGTGCATTGACCATATAATGCCACAAATATATTTGAATTCAAACTTTCAAAGTGAATGAATGATTTTGTGAGAGTATTTCCTAGGAGTGAATATTATTATTATATGATGTTGCTTCTATTATAAGGTATGTAAATACTTATTTATTTTTATCTTCTAACTACTACAAAAATCATACATCGAATTGACCAAATTGAAGCAAATCAACTTCAGGCATTACAATGCTTTAAATTGAATTACATTTATATCAATATAGTTTAAAGGAAGCATGGACAATATGCAGCCTGCAAAGAGGTCTTTGCTGCAGAATTTTACTTAATACAAGTGCTTAACAATTGCCAGGTTTGACACTGGGCAATATCTCTTTAATATCAACACTTGGAATCAGTCATGCCACGTTAAGAATAGAAAATGACTTCCTTTATTTACAGATAGATAAACACTCATAAGACTAACAGAAATGTTTTTTAATACTGCCCTACTTTGCTGCTTCACTGGTTACATTTACTGAAAGGATTAGATTTTTTTTTTTGTTTGTCATATTTTATCTTCTTAATGATTATGGAATTAGAGCATTTGGGTATCTGGTATTCTACTTAAGTATATGGGTCCATAGCTTCTCCCCCTTGAGGATTCAAATGTCAAAAGGAAAAGTATATATACACACACACACACTTTTTATATATATATATATATTTATTTATTTATTTATACTTATATATATATTTATATATATATTATTTTATTATATATATATATATATTATTACGACAAGGACCACTACAATCAGAAAGCAACACAGAAAAAGTTCGCACTTCAAATTTCACGATGTTTAATTATTTCAAATTATATTCCTTAGAGACTAGGGTTTCGCCTGAGGTGAACCTGGCTTGTCACAGGAGGTGAGGTGAATGAGAAGCTCAGCATGTGTCCCCTTGACACATAGAGTTTCAATCTTTATTTAAAAGACAAGAGAAGCTCTACTTAGGTATGTTATATATTGGAGTTTCATATACTAATGTTAAAATATTACATTGTTTAATATTCTTTAGTGACATTTGTTTCCATTTCCTTTCCTCCTAGTGTAGTGATAAGTACAACTCCAAACTCTTGGAGTTATCATAAACAAATGACCTGTCCTGGCTATTTGCTTATTCTAATGTTGCTAGTTTACTGCATATAAATGCTAAAACCTTGGTATATTTGCTCTTAAATTGATATAATTCATATAATAATTAATATTTCTTCATAAGCTTAAATGGTTGCATTGTTGTACTTGGAGGAGATTTACTCTATTTCAAGAGATTAGATTTGTAATTAGAAAGTTCAATTTTGAGAAACCTGAATTTAGCTTTAGACAGTGATATTGTATGTGCTTTAAATACATACCGTACAATAAAGAAACGGGGTACTTTATTAGCTAGTGAACTCCTATCACTAGATCTGTTCTAGGATTGTAGGGGTACTTTATTGAACTGGTGGTTAGAGAATTCCATAGATTTCTTCTGTGTCTAAAACTGTATGAGTTGTCTTCATATAAAAGTGGACTATTTAATTACTTGTATGATTTGATATATTTACTTTGATTTTACAGATTACAAATAGATGGATAAGGCCCATTTGCCTTTCTTATATAACGAAAACTTAAAGCCTTACATTGGTTACTAGTTAATCTTATTACACATGCCTTCACCTGTTTGTATACACTTTATTGCTGGGATAGGAGTACATTTTTAAAAATTAACATTTCATAATGTATTTTAATGTTTGCTCACTTTGTAGACATAAAATCCTATTCGCATGCAAATAAAACATTATTTTAAAAATTATATATTGTTTCAAATGTTCAATTTTAAATAAATAATATCTTTACAAAATGGTTCAATAACCAAAATAGTCAAAAGAGACAGTAAAATAAGTCCAGAGTGAGAAAACCATTCATTTGCTTCTGGTATGGTTTTTTTTCTTGACATTTAATTGAATTTCTTAGAAGGCAGTTTTACTTTTAGTATGCCCACTGGGATGTTATGATGCCTTAAACCAAAGAACTATTAGTGCTTCCGAGGTGGCAATGTGTAGACATAATCATCTTGTTTAAGTTGGCACGCCTTACAATAGTCAAGCATTCTGGGAATCAATGTGTTACCAAATCCATATGCTGTAAATCACTATGTTTAAGTAATAGACATGTTCCTTTCTAAGACCTAAGGCTCAACAGAAACCTGAAATATAAGATCATTTACCTCCAAGAGGCTTCATAAGAAAACAATCAAGATATTCTATGACATAGACACACTTTATTAATTGTCTATACAAGGATGAGAAGGTGGAAAGCTCAGCAGGTTTGTTTCTGTGTTGTATTTTTGCATGTCATTGTGGTTGGGGTAACTTACAGAAGATAAATGCTCTAAAATATATCAGTTGGGTTAAAATCACTCCTTTTAGTCACAGCTTAGATCATTTTCTTTTTTAAGCATTACATTTGAATTTTCAGCTTTCAGTAAGCCAAAGGATTGTAGAGGAGCCAAAACATTCTTAAAGATAAATTCTGAAGTACTAGAAAGGTATGTAATTTTTAGATTTATCAGACTCAGCGGACAGCAAGTCTGAGAAAAAAATATGATCTCCAATTATTTAAATATTTCTCAGAGGCAAAAATACTAAATTGATCTGAGAAGTTACATTTTGGAATAATAGAAACACAATTTATTCTGCCAGTGGATGTTAAAGAATATCTTCTCTAAACAAACTAATTATGTTTCTATTTTTCATACAGAAATTGTACTTTTAAAAATGTATTTTAATTTGTTTTGGGCTAGACATTATTATAGTTAAATGATTAAAATATTGCTATACTTTAAGCAATTATTAAGTTGTTTTAATATAGTTGAGTTCTTCTAACAGGCATTTTCATAATAATTTATTTATAGCTCATGGTTTGTTATTTATATATAATTAATATGTGAAGAATTAATGTAAATAATTTAAATGTAGATTTTAATTAATTGTTTATATGTATTAGTTACTTGATAAAAATATATTTTGATAATCCATTATATATGAAGAAGACCTTAGACTACAAGACAAAGGTTGCTGGAGTTTGGCCAAAGGGAAAATATTAGCATATATATAATGATAGTCATAAAATTAATATTTTTTAGTTACACTAAATAATTTATTTGAATTCTGTGATACCTATTATTGAGAGAAATGTGTTATAACTAGGTTACTTTATCCAAATTTCCAGGTTAGTGAGAGGTCAATAATGTATGGCAGTAATTAGACCTTTTTCAATCTTTTCCCAGACTTGATACTTTTAGTATGGATATATCAGATAAACAAAAAGAGGAAAAATAGATGCTATAATTATGAGAGATAAAACTTCTGAAAAACCATAATTGTATTTCTTAATGAATTCATAATTCCAGACACTTAAAAACCATTTTCCTACCACTTATATTTTCATTGTTGATCTTGGTTTACCAAAAACCATTTTAATTATCTGTTTAAAGTCAATTGTGAAAGAGAGAGACAGAGAGACAGAGAGAGATAGAAAAAGAGAAAGAGAGAGAGAAAGAGAGAGAGACACTCACTGGCTAAAATAGAAAGTACTACAAAGTCAAGTGGCAAAAAGTATGGAATACAAAGGAGAAAAAACAGTAGGGAACAGTAACCTTAACTACTTAACTACCTATAACTTCTTGTCGGGATTAAACAATTCAGGATTTCAGGGTTAAACAGTATCCAAGGGAAAGCAAACATGAGCTTATTGATTCTGAATTTCTTTTTATAACACAAAAATATATTGGTCAAAATCCCTTTTAGAATTTTAATTCACCATGATTTTTCCCAACCTGCTTTACTGAATACTGGAAAAGTCTCAGGTATGTTTAACAATGAGATAAGTTTATCAATATTAATACATTTACAGTCAATGTAGTAAGTCTAGCAGCTATTGAAGCATGACTTGCACTATGATCTTTTATGCCAAAGAATTATATCACTTAACTTTACTACAGAAAACTAGATTTTAATAAGTATCACCTTCGTTAGTAAAAATAAGTAATAGTTTATTCTTTCAACAAGAATTTAAAATATACAAGGCCACTTGCATGTATTCTAACGTGTAACAGTTGAGAAAAGATTCCTGTGGAGTATATTATTATTATTATTATTATTATTAATCAATTTTCCAGATGAAAGAAAAAGGAACACCATTGTGACACATTACTGAGTTAATGTCAGAATTCCACTAAGGTACTCATACAAAATTCTAGATAGCAAAATATACTTAAAACTGTAGTGAATGTTAATTCTTATAGCAAAAATGATAAAAGCAATAGTAAAACAATTTACTACTGTCTAGAAATAGAAATATGAATGAAATAAAAAAGAATATAGAAAGGCAATATACATATTGAAAAAGAGAAAGAGAGAGAGATGAATATAAAATAAGAAAGAATAGGAAAAATGTTCCATTACAATCTTTGAGATGGAGAAAACATTCCTGCCAATTATATGGAACAACACATTAGACACAATGGAAAGTAAATGAAAAAATAGATATAGATAGATAAAACAAGAACCAGACTTATCTCCTTAAACCAAAATATGTTTTAGGAAGATCGAAAATGTAAACATAAAAATAAGCTATACAATAGAAAAAAATAGATGATTGCAAAATATTTAATGGCAAAATATGGACCCGTAAATCATAGAGAAAAAGATAATTAAATTTGATATTTAATTTGAATTTCAAGTAGCTAAACATATATGCAATTAGGTAATAATGAGGCTTGTCATTTAAATATTGAATCAGGCCACTGCACTCCAGCCTGGGCGACAGAGCGAGACTCCGTCTCAAAAAAAAAAAAAAAAAGAAAAGAAAAAAGAAAAAATCAACAGACTAACAGATAATAAAAAATATATCACAACCAAAAATAAAAGTCTTTTTTTATTCTGAAACAGAAAAGATGCTGAACGTCTCTTATAACATTAAAATGGCTGGGCGCAGTGGCTCACGCCTCTAATCCCAGCATTTTGGGAGGCCGAGGTGGGTGGATCACAAGGTCAGGAGATGAAGACCATCCTAGCTAATACGGTAAAACCCCGTCTCTACTAAAAATATAAAAATTAGTCAGGCGTGGTGGTGGGCACTTGTAGTCCCAGGTGCTGGGGAGGCTGAGGCAGGAGAATGGAGTGAACCCCGGGAGGCAGAGCTTGCAGTGAGCCGAGATCGCCTCTGGCCTGGGAGACACAGCGAGACTCCATCTCTAAAAAGAATAAATAAATATATATGTAAATAAATAAGCATTAAAATATCAAGATATACTTATTTTATATGTTAAAATTGAATTTATTATAATAATAATTTGTGGGGAAATAGGCACTCCTATACTGGTAACCAGGCAGTAGTTATTAAATTAAATGAACACACATTATTTCATCCTGCAATTCACCTAGTAGAAATGTGTTTTACGTATTTACTGTCAGTTGTATCCAAAGATACTCATAAACTGAGGTTTTTATTTTTTTGTAATAATACACAGAAAATATAATTAACACAAATGTGTTTTAAAATAGGACTAATTAAATTATTGGTTACCAATATATACTCTAAAGGACTCTACGTTATTATTGTAGGATGAAGTGATTAAGATATATTGTTAATTAAATTACAAAGGAGAGTACTGAAAATGTGGGTCACATACTCCCACTTGTATAAAAATGAAACATACAATTAGGAAAATGTTCTGTACCGATACAAATGACCTTTTTGGTAGTGACAATTTTTCAAGAATAAAATTATAAGTCAAGTTTGGGAAGATGTTTTACCTTTTATAAAGCTTTTTAATGTTTTAGCTTATAATATGTGCAAATTTTTATGATAAGACAAATAAATAAACAGTAATAATGTTTAAAAGGCTATTTTACTGTTACTATATACTAAACATTGTACCCATGTACCCATTTTATATTCACATGTAACTGAATTCTTAAGACATTTTTAAGAAAGTATCATTATTATTTCATCTCGCTTTATACAGACAAAATGAAATAGTAGAGCAGAGAAGTTAAATAACTACCACCACTTGTATGACCAGAAAGTGACTGGGTTGAGAAGTCTCATTTCCATATTTCTGCTCTTCAGTGCCTTACTCAAATGTCATGAATCAATATCTGAGGTAAAGGATAGTGATCTTATTATAAGCTCCTGACCTACTTTTCATTTGACCTCACTTGCATTTTATGTTAACATGGAAGGAACAAATAGTTTTATATAAATCAGAGACAAATTAGTATCAGTAGAAATTAAGTAATTCTTCCTTTGTCTGTCACATAATCTTGAGTATTTATATCTTTTCAAGAGAAACAGAAACATACAAACTTAAGGTTCTCTACCTCTGAAATGACCTTCTAGGAAATGTCCTGATTTGCATGCTTACGGCTTGTCTAATCTTAGTGTCAAGAGCTCAATACATGCTGGTCTTAAAAGGGGTAATTATTTTTAAAATAAATTACTTTTATTTTCTCTATAAAAGACAAAGATTTTGACGTGTTCATCTATTCTTAAGAGCTCATCTTAGTAGTGAAAGCATCTGTGAAAAAACCAAACAGCTGTGAATCTAAATATAGTATCAGATTCAGTCTTTACAACATAAAGGTTGGAAATGTACTGCTGCTCAACATGTGAAAGTGTAAATGACAGTGCTGTATGTTACAGAAATTGCAACTGTGGAAATTGAGCTTAATGCTAATTTATTTCAAAGAGGGATGCTTATTATGCATCACTACATATATTGTACTATATTTTTCTAGTGTGAATATGCTCCCATGTGACTCATAACTCAAAAGAAAAGTTGATAGAAGACATAGTTTATGGTTATTTGTTTCTTTCTTATCAATAGTATGATATCTCAGGCACAAAAATACTGCCATTTACTAGGTAAAGGAGAGCAATGTTTAAGGAAATTTCAGCTAAAAAGATTCGGTTAATGTGAACACAAAATAAGTATTTTTTAAAAAATAAGGGATCATAAAATGATTTTACTAAAAATATATATTTTTAGTTATGTTCTCACAATAAGTCATTTCCACTCTCAAATTTCTTCATATTCAATATAGTCTCATTTGAATTAATTTAAAATTATGATTGTGTGACACAAAAATTCACTCACAAAAATACATTTTATGTATCATGTTATGTTTGCTAAAGTAGAAAATGTACTGTTATATTTTCAGCAACAGGAATTGAAATAACAACATTTTTAAAATCAACTAAGAAAGTAATTAATCAAACATCCTGTTTTCTAATCACTTAGGTTTCCCGGCAATTCACTACAGAAGTGATAAATAACATCTGATTTTATATGGTTAATGAATGTAACATGATACAGAATTTCTTTTTACCTAGGGTTGCTGTGTCTTTTTCCTCCTCTCATTATATAAATAAAAGTATAAAATTGGTAGTTATTTTTGTTACATACTTTAATGTGAAATAGTCACAGTGCAGTCTCTTAGTAGTTTTCTTTTTTTTAACTGGTGAGTTTTTCAGAGCCTGTAATAATAGTGAGATGAATTTAACCTATGTGACCACCAAAAAATATATTAAAATGAAATCCAGGGGCATAAACGGGTAGAATACAAATATCTTTTCAGTGTAGGCGCTGTACTACAGAGGAGAAAATGCTACAATAAAACTATTAAGTAATTTTGGGTTTTAATTCAAAGATATTTAGGCATGCCTTTTATGGAAGAAGATGACTACTACAAATTTATCTTATGAACAAATGAGATACTGGGCAGCAAAGAAGTGAAGAAAATAATGCAGAAGAAATAAAGCAAATGTTCTTAACACTATGTGCTGTATATGCCTGAAAACACTTTATCTTTATAATATGTACTTTATATTTAATTTAAAATTAAGGAAATGTTGGTACCAAGAAGTTAAATATCTTGCTCATAAATGTATATGTAATAAAGGAGGAGAATTGGACACAATTCTATTAACTTTGAGTCTTTAAAAAAATAATTCTGCATTTCTCTTGATAGCTCATATTAAAACAGCAAAGATTCCAGGAAGAGAGACAAACAGTAAGGGGAAAATGACTTATAGAGAGTGCTATTCATATGTAGTTATTTAAAATACAATGTAAGTATTTTTTTGCATTGGACAATAATTCTTCAAATGTTTTGGTAAAATTAGTCTTATATTTCCTTAAAGTATGTTTGTGACACATATGCAGAAGGGCTACCGGGGGTCTATTGCAAAGGCAAATTCTGGTTGATAGAACAGATTATTTAATCAAATATATTTGGTATTAGAATGTGGTCATTTAGAGATAAGAAAAGTAGTTCTTTAATTCTCTGCTTAAAAACAAACACATAAACAAAAACAGGTCATCAACCTTTTAAAAAAAACTAACGGGTCTTTAAAATATTTTGTTAATTCCATATATTTGGGAAATACAAAATATCCATGAAACATTGCTGGATGAAAACAAGATTATGGAATTGAATTAATAGGAAAAGCCTACTGAAGTAAAAATGTACACACTTGTTTGAGTATAAAAATGGAAAACTTGTACGTTGAACAAGTGTGATTAATGACCCTAATAAATACATATTTTATTATCGTCTTTTCGTTCTTTTCTACCACTAGTAATTTTTCTGTGGTCCTGGATAAAAAGTTGACCAGTGCCCATAGTACTTTGCTTACTTCTATTTAATAGATAATTCTACAGTTATTTAAAATCTCAAAATATAGTCTTAATCAGAAATCTAATCCAAGATACAAAGCAACCCTTCAGCTGTGGCAAAAGATAAGACCTTCTCTCCTATAAGCAACTAAACACAGAATTTGGGGAGACTTGTGGCTACAAAAGAAGGTCTGATGTGCTTTTGTTTTTGTTTTCCTTCCTCTGCTACCTTGTGGGAATAGAGAAATTGAAAGTGAAAGGACAGGGTTTTTTTTTTTTTTTTTTTTTTTTTTTTTTTTTTTTTTTTTTTTTTGCTGATCTCTGGATATGACAATATTTAAAGTTGATTTCACTCATGAGTGCTTTGTGGGCTTGTGGATGCTTTTCTGCTTGGACCACCTCTGCCCCCATTTATCTGATTGTCCACTTTTCCAGTTCTCTGGTCGTTAAGTCTTCTGGCTCAAGACCTCTTTGTCAATGGTTTCTCTTTTTCCTGTTCTGCAACTCACTCCTAGTCCTTGGCAAATGGAATCATCCAACCTTTTCATTAATAGATGTAGGAAATGGAGGGCCTTTAGCTTTCTCAGGTACTAAAAAAGAAAAAAAAAAAACATTTATGTGTTAAATCAAAGTCTCTGAGTAATATCATCGAAGCTGCCTTTACTATGCTTGGAAATCGAAGGTAATATGGCAGAGGTGATAAGGAAGGAAATCATATCCTGATAACAGTTCTCTTCAAAGAAAACCTTCCCAGAATTCTCTGTATCTTGACTTATTTGAATTTTAAAGTTGGAAAGTTCCTTGCATCTTTGTTCTTTGTATCTTGATTTTTTAAATATATTTTTAAATTGGAAAGTGGTCCAGTAACATGAAATCAATTACTTTTACTGTTTCTTTTTTCTTTTTATTATTTTACTATTATTATTTATAAATTCAACATACAGGGAACTATCTTACAAACATTTTGGGTTTTGATATCTATAGTGTTGGTACATAAGTGAAAAATAAATAAGGTGGTTCTAGTTCTGCAACCTAATATATATGTGTACACTTACAAGTGCATACAAACAAGTATATTAAGAGAGAAAGGAAACAGAAAAAGGAAAGAAAAAAAGGAATGACTGTTTAATGATCCTCTGATTATACTGTTAAATATTATAATACAGGTGCTAAATTCATCTTTTTCCATATTAAATTTTAATTAAAAAAACACAAAATTATACCAAATGGGTCCTGTCAGAATAAAATAGAGGCATATATAACTCCTGTATTGTCTTATTCTCCTTTCTTTTTTTTCTTTAAATTTATTTATTATCATTATTATACTTTAAGTTCTAGGGTACATGTGCATAACGTGCAGGTTTGTTACATATGTATACTTGTGCCATGTTGGTGTGCTGCCCCATCAACTCGACAGCACCCATCAACTCATCATTTACATCAGGTATAACTCCCAATGCAATCCCTCCCCCCTCCCCCCTCCCCATGGTAGGCCCCGGTGTGTGATGTTCCCCTTCCTTTCTTAAAAGTGCATTTATTAAATGCCTTTACCATATGTTAAGTTCACTCATCAACTATTTATCTGTGATATTTATTTTATCAATTATTGAAGAAACTATCCTTCAGCAATTTAACATCGTTATTTTCAATATGTTTTTTATTTCCCTCCCGCCTTCTACACGAATGTAATTGTTTAGATGAAAGTGATCCAATTTCTAAAAACTTGTTTTATTGTCATATAGCCCATGTTCTTTGGGCTAGAATGCATGATTGATTATTCATGAAGATAATGTTTAGATATGTAATGCAAAGATATCAATCATGCTATGAACAAGAATACCTTGTTACTGTAGTGAGCAAAAAGAGAAGACATAGTGCTAAGTATGGGATGTTTATGTAATTTTAATACACAATTTGAGAATTGCAACATAAATCATTTTTGCTAATAAGTCCAGTTAAAGCCACTATTTGGCTGATACTATTTATGGTTATATTTAGCATATTTTATTATACTTGAGAGCTTCAAAGATTCAATTTAATCAACTTCACATATAAATCAAACATCACCTATATTTTCTTTACCTTTGTATATCAAAATTTTCATAAGTTCACAGAAATGTGGAAAAATAAATAGCACAGAGAAGACTTGTGTGTCCTTCATCCAGTTTCCCCAATGGTGATAGGTTGCGTAATCAAATCCAGTAAATTGGCAATAATACCATCCACAGACCTTATTCAAATTTTACCATTTTACAAACACTAATATGTGTATTTGTATAATTATATTTATATATAAAGTTTCATTACAACAATTAAACTCCAAATATACAACTGTCCCATTACTCCCAAAATCCTTTATGTTACCCTTGATAACCACACACAGCACACGCTTCCTCCCTGTCATACACTGACCACTAAAATTACAAAACCACTGGACTGGAATAAGTTGTACACATGTAATGTAATAACTAAAACAAGTACTAAAAGATTTTTAGAAAGATATACTCAAAACCACTATGGAGAAATAAAAATAAAATTTTAGAGAGTGTTTATGTAACCCACAGATATGCAGAAAAAGAAAACCAAATAAATGTTTTAAAAAACAACAAAGAAATCAAACAGAAAACAGAAAAGAAAAAGGAAGATTTAGGCCCTATTATATAAATAATTACATTCAATATAAATGGTCTAAATTTATAACTTGACAAGTTCAACATAGTGGATAAAAAGTGAACAAACAAAAAATAATCAACTTTGTTGTCTATAAGAAGCTCACTTTAAGAGAAAAAAAAAAAATTAGCCGGGCGCAGTGGCGGGCGCCTGTAGTCCCAGCTACTCGGGAGGCTGAGGCAGGAGAATGGCGTGAACCCGGGAGGCGGAGCTTGCAGTGAGCCGAGATCCGGCCACTGCACTCCAGCCTGGGCGACAAAGCGAGACTCCGTCTCAAAAAAAAAAAAAAAAAAAAAAAAAAAAAAAAAAAAAAAAAAAGTAACAATATAACAATGCAAGTCAGTTTAAAGTAAATGAATGCAAAGTTATATAACATGAAGGCATTAAACAAAAAAATATTAATAACAAATAAAGGATAATGCAAAGAAAATTGCTAGGGACAGACAGGGACTTTATACACAGTTAATATGTCAGTCCAACAAAAAACATAGCAATCTTAAGTATGTACACAGCAAAAACAAAGCTTCAGAATACTTGAAGCAAAAACTGATAAAACTTAAAATAGAATAAACAAATTCACAGTTATAGTTAAGAAAAAAAAATCAGTCAGAAATTGATAGTACCACTAGACAGAAATTATCAAGGATATGAAAAAAACAGAACACCATCAACCAACAGACTGTAATTGTCATTCATATAACACTCCACCAAACAGCAGCAAAATACACATTCTTTGGAAGTGCCTGTGAAATATTCAACAAGATAGATCACATCATTTGCCATTAAAATATCTAAATAAAGTTAAAATACCTGAAAATATACAAAGTATATTCTCTGGCCAAAATGGAAACAAATGAGAAATCCATAAGAGAAAAGTAAGATAAAAATCTATAAACACCTGGAAATCAATAACACATTTCTAAATAATCAAAAGGAATTCTAAAGTCTATTAAAAATTACATTGAATGGAATGAAAATGAAAATATAACATACCAAAATATATGATATATGGCTGATGCAGTACTGAGAGATAAATTTATAGCACCTAAGGTTTACATTAAAAAATAAGAATATTATCAATTTAAAAAATCTAGGATTTATACACCTCAAGAAAGTATAAAAAGAAGTGCAAAATAAAATCAAAGCAAGTTGAAGTATCAAAAAGAAAAAGATAAGACCATGGCAATGAAATTTAAAATTAAAGGTCCAAGAGCAGTGTCTCACATCTGTAATTCCAGCACACTGAGAGGCAGAGATAGGTAGATCCCTGCGAGGCAGATACAGGTAGCTCAGAAGTTTGAGACCAGCCTGAGCAACATGATAAATGCAGTCTTTACAAAAAAAAAAAAAGATTGTTTTTAAAACCAGGTGTGGTGGCATGCACCTGGAGTAACAGCTACTTGGGAGGCTGAGGTGGGAGGATGGCTTGAGCCTGGGAGGCAGAGGGTTGCAGTGAGCCGAGGTCATGCCACTGCACTCCAGCCTGGGCAACAAAGTTAAAAAAAAAATTAAAAATAGCTTAAAAATTAATGAAGTAAAAGTGGGTTTGTTAAAAATATCAATAAAATTGATGAACATCTAACAAAAATGACAGAGAAAATATATGACCAATATTAAGGAATGAAAGTGTGGATGTACTACAGACCCCACATATATCAAAAGGATAATAAAGAGGCACTATGAACAAATCTGCAAATTTGATATGCTAAATGGGCAAAGTCAATGAAAAGTTTGAACTACCAAATTATATCCAAGTTGAATCAAATAATCAGAATAGTCCTATAACTATTTTTAAAATTCAAGTTTTAGTTTAATACATTCCATAAAAGAAATATCTATGCCTACTTAATTTTACTGGAAATTTTTACCAGATATTTAAGAAAGCATTAATGTCACTCCTATACAATATCTTCCAGAAAAGAGCAAGAAAAGGACACTTTTCAGTTCATTTTATGAGAACAATATTTTATTGATCCCAAAACTACATAAAAACAAAAGCACCAATTTCAGATAAATATCCTGCATTAACAGAGACACAAAAATTCTAAACAAAGTATTAGCAAATGAAAAACAGCACTCTATACAAAAAATAACCTATGACCTATGTTATTCCAGGAAAGCAAAACTGATTCAGTATTCAAGAATAAATCAATGTAACTCACCTTATTAACTTGTTGAAGTAGGAAAAACTCATTATCTTATCAAATTATGCAGGAAAAAATGTATTTAACAAAGTTTAACACCCAACACATCTTCGGAAATAGGAAGTATATATACACCAGTACTTCTTGGTAATACGTGTTGTGTTGAGGAGTGGGAGAGGAGGATTATTGAGAAGCATGAGGAAGCTTTCTGGGATAGTGGGTACGTTTGCCATGATGATAGTGATAATAGTGTCTAAGATGTATACATATGGCAAAACTTTTAAAATATACTCTTTACATATGTGCAGTTTATTGTATTTCAGTTATAGCTCAATAAAGTTGTTAACCTGTGGAATATCATCACACCTTTCTGACCTTGGCCTCTTTCTTAATGTATCTATCAAGATTTTGATAAAGACATATTATTACCTTTGCTTAGGAAAACATAATATAAAAATAGAGGTAAAATTACATACAAGATTTATCAGAATTGAAAAAAAGCAACACTAAGTGGTATTGTCAATCCTAATATTTTTCTCTATAGTTTATGTTATTCTAATCTCAGGGAAGAACATGAATACCTTTGATGTGTATACACCAAATCTTCTACATTTTTCTTCTATCCTCAATCTTGACAGATGATTTTCTGTTTTCCTTCCTTGAAAAACTAGAAATCATCAAAAATGAACATCTCTTCTGCCTACCTGCTATTGGCCAATCAGACAATCAATCAAATTCCCTAAGTTTATAACCATCTCCTTCTTTTATCTTATTTTGTTTCAATTGAGAAATCATATTATATTCAATGACTTTATGTGTGCTATAGATTCGACTGTTCTACCATCTCGATAATTTTATTACACCAATAATCTCACTTCTATTCTTCAGCAATATTTTATTTTCTAATGCAGGACCACACTTAGCATGAAAATGTCCCCTACCCACTCCTGTTAAAAAGATACCAAAAGAAATCCTCAACCTCATATCTAAATACTGTGACCTTTCTCCTTTTGCCTTCAAAACCAAGAGATGTTTACACTTGTATGAAATGACTCCACACCCAATTAATCTTCCTCTAACTAGTGTCTGACTTTTACAACCTTGTCTACAACTTATTTATTGGTATCAAACTACCATCTTTAATGTTGACAAATGCAATAAGCACATTTCTATTTTCTATTTCAGATATTTCACCTTTCAATTCTCTTTTGGAAATACAAGTCTTGACTTTTACATCATCAATCTTAATGTTGCTCCCACTTCACTGTTCACTAATTTTCAGTTTCCTTTGCTACATTCTCCTTCTCTATCTATACTCTTAATTTCAAAATACCTTGGAGTTTGTTTCTTGGCCCTTTCTCTTTTTTCTGTATACTCATTTCCTAGGACACCTAAATTATTTGTGGACATTTGTCTTCCAGTTGATTTTTCATTACTTCCTAATACAAATTTCTTGCCTAGATCTTACCGAATATAAATTCTTTGTCTAGATTAATCAAAGAACACCACTCTTTTAGAGCCATGTCACTGCAAGATATTCTACTTGAATGCAACAATCACAGTAAAATCCAAAATAGATCTCTTGAGTTCGCCCTTTTTTGAACATGTTTTCTACTTCTAATTTTACTGGATAATAAGTGGCATCATTCTTCTCAGCGTAATCACTGATTCCTTTTCTGTCATCTCTCACATCCAATTTATGTGTGAATGCAAGTCTTGTTTATTAAACTCAAAAATATATCTCAAATACAAACATTTCCATTCGTTTCTGTTGTATCATCATACTCATAATTTTGGACTACTGTGAAAATCTCCTTACTGTTTGCATATAGTCACTCTTAATTTTGTCTATCTCAAACTGTATCTACAGTTAGAACGCTCTTCTGTATGCACAGGTATTCCCCATAGCACTTGGAATACATTCCATTCAAATTTCCATGACCTTAATGATCTAAATGAGCTAACTCTTGCCTATCTCATCTGCCTTCTGTAGCAGTCCTTTCCCCTAGGTAAGTTAAAGCATGGGTGGTCGTGTGCTTCTCAAAATGCCGAGCTTTTTCCTAGTATTAAACTTTGATACATAACATTTCCTCTTGAGTGAAAGCTCCATCCTCCACTTTTGCTCTGGGTATCTATTACTGAATTACAAGTGCCCTAACTTTTAGGGACTTAAAACAATAACCATTTTTAAAAACCTCATGATTATGTGGATCAGAAATTCAGGGAGTCCTCGTCTGTCTTATCATTTTCTGTCATTTTCCACCACATACATGGATTGGAGTTGCTCGATGGCATAGAGTTGTGGCTCACCTAGTCTAGAGGCTGGTGTCTCAGGGGGAAGGACTGCCTTAGCCAGCCCATTTTTTTCTTTTGGCATAATTTTTGGATTTCTCCACTAGCAAGGTACTGCAATATAGCCATTCAAGACTACGAGAGTGTTCAAAAAGATCTGTAGTGCAAGGTAGTCTATTAAAGCAAATGTCTGGAAACTTGCATTCACTTTTGCCACATTTTATTGATCAAAACAGACAGTGTCCCTCAGAGTCAAGACAAGGAAATATACACTTCTTTTCTTCTTTATATGAAAATTATCAATAAATGTATACATGTTTTTATTCTGACAGAATCACAAAAGTAGATCTCATTTGGTAAATGTTTTAAAGTAAATATTATAACATTGCAGCTACATTTATGAAGTAAAGAGCTTGGTAATTTGAGAACCCGGTGGACCATCAGTAGGGCTATAGCCTAGACAGGCAAAAGGACTGTTAGATAAAGCAGAGGAGACAAACAAGAGTTAGATCTTTTAGGACATTAAAGTCAGGATAAGTAAATTAGTAACTAAATATTGCAAAAATGTGATTCCCTAAGTATCACTTTTAAATTGGGTGTCTCCAGCAAAAGGAATAATCATCAGGGTAAACAGACAATTCACAGAATGTGAGAAAGTATTTGCAAACTATACATTTGCAAAGGATCCAGAATCTACACGGTGCTCAAAAAATCAGCAGAGAGGAAAAAAAAAAAAAAAAAAAAAAAAAAATCCCATTAAAAAGTGGAAAAATGACATGAATAGACAGTTCTTAAGAGAATATTTACAAAAGGTCAAAAAATGTATGAAACAATACTAAAAATTGCTAATTTTCTGAGAAATGCCAAGAAAAAACACAATAAAATACCCCCTTACCCCTTCAAGAATGGCCACTATTAAATGTCAGAAGACAACAGATGTGTGTATGTGGTGAAAAGGGAATCCTTATCCATTACTGGTAGGAATGTAAATTAGTACAACTTCTATGGAAAACAGTATGGAGCTATCTCAAAGAACTAAAATTAGATCTACTATTCTATTCAGCAGTACCACTACTGGGTATCTATCCAAAGGAAAAGAAGTCATTATATGAGAAAGACACCTGTGTATGTTTATTGCAGCACAATTCATGTCAGCAAAGTTACGGAACAAAAAGTGCCCGTCAACTGATGAGTAGATAAAAAATGTGAAATATTACTCAGCCATACAAAAATGAAATAATGTTGGCGGGGTGCAGTGGCTCACACCTGTAATCCCAGCACTTTGGGAGGCCGAGACGGGCGGATCACGAGGTCAGGAGATCAAGACCATCCTGGCTAACACAGTGAAACCCTGTCTCTACACACACACACACACACACACACACACACACACACACAAAAAAAAAACACTAGCCGGGCGTGGTGGCGGGCGCCTGTAGTCCCAGCTACTCGGGAGCCTGAGGCAGGAGAAAGGCGTGAACCTGGGAGGCGGAGCTTACAGTGAGCCGAGATCGCGCCACGCACTCCAGCCTGGGCGACTGAGCAAGACTCAGTCTCAAAAAAAAAAAAAAAAAAAAAAAGAAAACAAGAATGTCTTCTCCAGCAACTTGGATGGAGTTGGAGGTCATTATTCTAAGTGAAGTAACTTAAAAATGGAAAACCGAATACCCATATGTTCTCACTTAGAAGTAGAAGCTAAGCTATGGGTATGCATGGACATACAGAGTGGTGTAATGGACATTGGAAACTGAGAAATACAGAGTGGAAAGGGGTGATGGATTTAAAAAGTTACATGTTTAGTCACAATGTATACTACTTGTGTGATGGGTGCACCAAAATCTCATACTTCACCACTATAAAATTAATCCATATCACCAAAAACCACTTGTATCCCAAAAGCTATTGAAATAAAAACTCTATATAAAGTAAACAATATGGGTGCCTCACCAGTTACATTTCTTTCAGAGCATCGTTTGCTTGTTTATCAACATTTGCAATATACTAGTAAAATGTATTTTTGTGTTTTTTTTTTTTTTGTCTTTTTCTGTGCTTTATCTATTAGAAAGCAATTAATAAAGTTGGAGAGGGTGTCGATGTGTTCACCTCTGCCTCTCCAGTGCCTGACATAGTACTGATAATATAGCATGTATTCAGTAGATGTTTATTGAATAAATTCTTGTTTGGAATAAATAAAAGTTGTTGTTTTATTAAAATATTCTACATAAATACAGAACAGGGCATCTAAGAACAACTACTGTGAAAAATTTTAAAGAATTCAGTTGGTCACAAATGCAGTGAAGTCACTATGGCTATTAAGGGATTAGGTGACAAAAAAACTGAACAGGATGCATTAAAAGTGACAAGGTTAAATAGAGGAGTGATGTTCCAAACATGCCAGTCAGATCACACTGGCAACGTGAGTCCAGCTCTAGTCATAATTTTAGAGGGCTAGAGAATGACATGAGAATATGAAAATGTGACATACGAAACACTTGAAGGAACTCGTAATGTTTAGCTTGTAAAAGCCTGAGGGACAAATATAATTGATATCTTCAAATGTTGAGCAGCTGTCATATGTAAGATTTTTCCCTCTATTTTTCTCAGGAACTTTGATTAATAATATGTCAAAAATAAATTTTACAGTTAAAATAATACTTAAGCAATCAGAATGACTAGTCTATAGGAAAAAAAGAATTTAAAATGCTTCTGCAGGTTTTTCTTTAGTTGTTATAGTTGCTGCTTCCTCTTACATGTGGGATTAGATTTGATGCTTTCTTCGAATCTTTGAAGTAGTAATTACATTTTCTTTCAGTCATAAAATGCATGTCAACTAGATAATATTTCTATTGTCATATTAATTATTTAATACTAAATAAATTAATATTTATTAATATTAATAAAGCAACCATACTGTTTAAAATCAGTAGTGAGGAAAATAATAGTGGACTGTATAACAGTCACTTCTTATCAGAGAATGCACTCAAGTGAATGAAAAGAAAGCTCTGCAAATTAATTAAAAATAAGAATAATAAATCACAAGTTCTAAATAGCCTAGTTCTCATATTTGTTGTATTTATATGCCAACCAAAAACTCATCTTTACATACACTTTTTTCAAATTTGTTATGATACATATTGTCATTGAAGAGTTTTGACAGATTTTGAGACTGTTGCAAAGTTTTGCCTGGGTAATTTATTAATTACTAATTTAAGCATCAGATACTTAGAATGCTGTTTACGCATTTTTAATAGTTCCTAAGCTGATTTCTTTCAGTTATATTTCCAGTTTGTCATTCGTTAGGTATTTTTCAATTTATGCCAACAAATTATCAGGAAGAAAATTAATATCAATAACCAAATTGAATGTTTCAAGTAGCTAATCCTAATAAACTCATTTCTTGGTGTATTCATTGTATATATTTTATATATTTTTGTAAAAGCAAAATTTAGCACAAAATAATAAAACTCTCCCAATTTCTTCCACAGAATAATTCAACTTTCTCCAGAACCTATACCTAAACTTAGCTAGGAGAATCTCTTTTTAACTTTGAAATTACCTCTTGTGAGGATCTTAGTGTCTGTAAGTGTCAGGGGATAGGGCAAAGAAAGTGAAGAGTTTGTTCTTATAGTCACTGCTATATTTCTAAAGTGTGACAATCCTTAAGAATTAATTGAACTTTTAAGAATGAAGCCTGCTTCAGTGTTAACCTCTAATAGTGTTAGATTTAGTTCAAATTATAAACTCAACACTTTAAATGTTTCTAAGAAACTTTTTAAGTATGCTCTTTTGAAAGAATCTTAGTACTTTGCAGTTAAATTACAGCAAATCTGGCTAACACTATACTGTGAAATGTCTTGTCACCCTACCTACATGTTACAGTACTTAAGACATCCAACTTCTCGTGTCTCTGCTTCTCTCACCACAAAGCAGAGAGGACATTTACACAGATACGGTTTTCTTCTAAACTACTTTGTTGTTCTTTGTAGAAATTATTACCAAAATAATGAGGCAATTTGTTCACAGTAGTATAATTCATATTTCCTAGAGAAAATAAGAAATGTAGTTACACGAAATGTGCAATGGTTTGACAGTTCCTTCCAGAACTCACGTAAAACTTAACCTCCAGTGTGGCAATATTGAGAAGGGGACCTGTAAAAGGTGATTAGGTCATGAGGGCTCTTCCCTCATGAATAGATTAATCCATTCATGGATTTATGGATTATGGGGTTAGTGGATTATCATGGGAGGGAAACTTGTGGCTATGTAAGAAGATAAAAACAGACCTGAGGCTCCTCACTATGTGATCTGCCTCACATTGGGATGCCACAGAAAGCCCTTCAAGAGAAGGCCTTTACCAGAGATACTCCCTTCACCTTGGACTTCCCAGTCTACCTAACTCTAAAAAAATTAATCTATTTTCTTTATAAATTACCAAGTTTTAGGTATTCTGTAATGAGCGACAGAAAATAACCTAAGACATCATGCGTAACACAATGTGAAGAAGTGTATGAAATATAAAGAATGTACTGAAAGGCAAAATGATCTGATTGTCCATGTTTTACTAACTAAAGGGAGTCTATACTGTAATTGAGACAACGTTCTTTCTTCTGTTCTTATTTTATTTTATTTTATTTGAGTTCGTAAATTTCCCATATCATCTCGCTCCATGTTGTGTGGGATCTATTTATTTTTTACTTCTTGATCTTGTTACTAGTTTTAATATTTGCTTGTGTCCTTAATATTAAAAGTCAAACACCAATTGATTTCTTGAATAACTTTTGCTCCTTCTCAATGGTCATATGGTATTTATATATCAGAAAAATAACTTTAAAATACATAGTGAGTGGCTTTAATGCTAAATAATTCCAGCCTTTCCAATTTGAGCACTTTATCCATGAGTTTTCTGAAGTGCCTGAATCTTTCTGACTCCTTCCTTCACATTCGCTGGAGTATGGTGATGGACGTGCCTAGTATTACATCCAAGTTTCTTTCTCCAACCAGTTCCATTATTGGAAAGCAAAGGTAGATGGCATAAAATTTTAACCTTAAATGAGTATACATCTCAAAATATGTTTTTTTTAAAAAGGAAAATGTATTGATAGTACCTAATATATCTTCATGTTGGCAAGTCTCCATTATCTCATAAAGGCATTTAAATAGTTTGTTCTTTTATATCAGTATTAAAAAAACACATTTTATATGTTTTGTGTGTCTCTTTGCCTCTTCTAATGTATAAAATCTCCTCATTTTAAAGTCTTTCTTTTAAGCTGAGTGCAGTGGCTCATACCTATAATCCCACCATTTTGGGAGGCCAAGATGGGTGGATCATGAGGTCAGGAGATCAAGACAATCCTGGCTAACACAGTGAAATCCCATCTCTACTAAAGACACAAAAAATTAGCTGGGCGTGGTGACGGGCTCCTGTAGTCTCAGCTACTCGGGAGGCTGAGGGAGGAGAATCACTTGAACAGAGGAGGCAGAGGTTGCAGTGAGCCGAGATCATGCCACCGCACTCCAGTCTGGGCAAAAGAGCAAGACTCTGCCAAAACAAAACAAAACAAAACAATACAAAATTCGCCCACTAAAGGAATGATGAATTCTTCAGTGTCTACTCCTATGCATCAATTTCCAGAATAATACATTTTTTTCCCAAGCAAGCTTCACTAGTGATCAATGAGATTTTTCTGATTATTATGAACTCATGGGTTTTTAACATTTTTGCAATGTTCATTGCAGTTATATTATTTGATGTGTAAATCACGCTGTTTTAAAACAGTAAAGTCCCTTTACTTTCTTACTGTAACCATCCAATAGGATTTTTATAGGCTTTGATAGTTTCTTCATTTTGCAATTTGGTATAAAAATATTTCCAGGCTTATATTGTACAGTTCTTATCACAGGGGGAACCTTTCATTTCTCCAGGAAGATTTGGTTTATTTGACTATGAAGTGGTATATAGAGACCATAATCTGAATTCTCTTTATCTGGATTTACCATACTTTTAGATCTTTCCTGTGTACCAGTTAGAAAATGTGCATTTTATTGCATAAGAGAAAATAATCACACAAAGAGTTTGTACACTAATTGAAATTAACAGTAAAGGATTTGTCTTTTGTTTTTATCACTCTTGGTTCTTGTTCTGAAAAATCTTCTTTCCTAAGAACACTATTACAATTGTTTATTTTCTACCTATTTGTCTATCTACATATAAATCTTCAAAATAATAGTACTAATATTATTAGTATTAACACGGCCAGTAAATGCTGTTTAATATTTTATTTCAGCTCTTTTTTAACCTTGATATATCCCAGGAAAGATGTCCGGTCAAGTCATACATAGCAACATGTAAAATCCCCAACATATCTGCCAGACCAGTCGATGTCACACAACCTGAGTGGCTGGCTGCACTTTTTTTTTCCTTTCTTTCTTTTAACTTTTATTTTGGGTTTCAGGGACACATGTGAAGGTTTGCTATATAGGTAAACTTTTATCATGAGCATTTGTTGTACAGATTATTTCATTACTGGGATATTAGGCCTAGTGTCCAACAGTGAATTTTTTCTGCCCCTTACCCTCCTCCCACTTTACACTCACAAGTAGAGCCCAGTGTTTGTTGTTCTCTTCTTTGTGCTCATGAGTTCTCATCATTTATCTCCCACTTATAAGTGAGAACATACAATATTTGGTTTTATGTTCCTGTGTTCGTTTGCTAAAGATAGTAGCCTCCAGTTCCATACACGTTCCTGCAAAAGACATGATCTCATTCTTTTTTATGGCTGCATAGGATTCCATGGTGTATATGGACCACATTTTCCTTATCCAATCTGTCATTGATGGGCACTTAGGTTGACTCTATATCTTTGCTATTGAGAATAGTGCTGCAGTGGACATTTGTGACAACACATTCTTTCAAGATTCTCTTGTGCCTTAAGGAAATCATCTGTTTATCATTAGCTTCAATTTCACTGTTGGTGCTACTTCCAAATGGTTTATTTTTTCTCTAGGTTATTGCCAATGCCTTGTAATTCTTACGTAGATCATAAATGTGCAGTGTTTTTAAAGTTATAATTTACATAAATATTTTTAAAAGTTTTTAAAAAGAAAAAATGTACAAATTACTGTGTTTTAAGGTAATTCAAAACTATTCTTGCATAGTTAAGCCATCAAATTGATATGAATTTAGTTTAATTTTATTATTTTTTACTATTTTTTAGAATTCTTTTATTGATTTAAGCTGTATTTTATTTTATAATTGTGCAAAATAATTAGAAGGCTCTAAATTGTAATCCATAAAAGAAACTACATTGAGAGAAGTGTATTGTTTATTAATTTCCCTTTTTCTGATGTTTCTACAGTGTAAATAATACTTTTCACTAGCTTTTTTGTTTTTACTTATATTTATAAAATAAGAATATTTCTTATATATATGTACAGATGCATACATAGTTACATCATTTTATATATACATATTACCCCCTTTCAGAAACAAAAGGTAGCATAGTAATAACATTAGTCGGCACCTTAAAAGTATTTTTAAAAGATTCACTTATGATCATCTAGAAAAATATTTCTCTTTCTTTTTAGAGATATATAGTACTTCATTCCACAGATATACCATACTTTATTAAACCAGTCCCCTTTAGATGAACATTTTTTATTATTTACTCTTTTATGGACAAATTGGACAAAAATATATAACCTTTTGCATATGCCACTATAAAATTTTGCTGGATAGCCTTAAATGAAGGTTTTTTTTTTTTCAGATATTCCAAAATTACTTTTCATAGATGTTGTATATAGAAGTATTTCCCCCAGCAGTATATAAGTGTGCATTTCCCAACAATCTCACCAACAGATTATATTGCTAATCTGTTAATATGCCATTTAAAGGGGATTTTTTATTTTTGCATCTAGAGTTGAAAATGAATTCTTCTATTAGACTAAATATTGTCAAGTCATTGTCTATTGAATAACTTTAATATTTTTTGCCTTTAGAGGCTCAGTGGGTATATGACTTTTAACAGTCATACTGACTTTTGAAAAAGACCAATCATTTGGGCATCTTCCAGTAAAATCTCTCTGGGAGGAATGGTAGCTCAAGAAGATATATAGCACAAGAACTTGACTTCAGAAGGCCTAAAAATTAAGAAAACTTTTAGGAATACAGCCTATGCTGTAACCTTGATCCAGCATGAAATCCACATCAGTACTACTCTCTAATTTCCTGGAGTGGAAACCTTTGGATGAACTCCTAGTTACCTCTATTTAAAGGGATAATTAGAGAATAGCCTTCTCCCATAAGTGAGTATGAACAAGAGCCTACAGAGTTGGATTATTAGTACTTTTTAGATATTATCTTTGGGCATTACTGGTGCCCTCATCACTATAAAGTATGCATGTTATGCTTTATTCATCTGTGTCATGGCCTATTCCCCTGGGAATCCTCTCAGAACAACGGAGTCACTGGAGGGTTAAAGAGTGTGGATGACAGCAGTTAACCACCACAATGCACCTGTCAGTTGTCCAGCTGGCTCATATATCACTGAACATAAGGCTGATTGGCTCTCTGCCCAGATATTCTAGTGTATCCTGAATGGTGCCATATTGACAATTATGGATATGCAAAATTGTTCACACATTTAAGGTTAAGAGCAACTTATTTTGAGCTCATATCTTTATGCAATTTGTTTGATGGCATATGGGGTCATTTTGGAGTCTAGTCTCTAGAGGCAAGAATTGCTGTGGCAACTAGCTTGCTCTAAATTGCTGTTGCTGTCCAGTTAGTTTAAAAATTAATTATCCTTCTAGATTTCAATGATGATTTTGAATAATTATTCAGGGAAAATTGGGAAATAATGTAAATTAGCATCTAAATTATAAAGAATAAATTTATTGATTAGAGCTTGGGGGACAATGATGGATGATTTCTGCTGAAAACAATAACGTCTATTTGACAATTATGTGTTGTAAAACAATTTAACAACATGAAACTAACTAAATAATTTATTCTCCTGTAAACTTTGTAAGGGGATTCCCAAAGAAATAATTATCTATTTTCTGATTTCACATTGAAGATAAACTACCATAATGTGCTATGGTGATCTGTTATTTTTTTACAGTCATTCTAGACAGAGTATTTATTTTGTGTATTCGTGATAAGGACTCATGTCTTTGAACAGTGTTTTGTAGTTCTCATTGTGGAGATTTTTCACCTCCTTCGTTAGCTATATTCCAAGGTATTTTATGCTTTTTATAGCTATTGTGAATGGGATTGCATTTTTTATTTGGCTGTCAGCTTGGATGTTGTTGGTGTATAGGAATGCTACTGATTTTTGTACATTGATTTTGTATCATGAAATTTTGCTGAAGTAGTACATCAAATCAAGAAGTTACTGGGCAGAGACTATGGAGTTTTTTTAGTTATAGAATCATGTTGTCTGCAAACAGGAATACTTTGACTTATTTTCTTCCTATTTTGATGTTTTTTATTTCTTTCTCATGCGTGAGTGCTCTAGCTAGCAGTAGTGACAGAAGCCATCCTTATCTTGTCCCAGTTTTCAAGAGGAATGCTTCCAGATTTTGCCCTATTCAGTATGATGTTGGCTGTATGTTTGTCATAGATTATTATTATTATCATTCTTATTATTTTGAAGTATGTTCTTTCATTGTCTTGTTTGCTAAGAGTTCTTAACCTGCAAGCGTATTGAATTTTATTGAAAGCCTTTTCAGCATCTATTGAGATAATCGTGTGGATTTTGTTTTTAGTTATGTTTATGTGATGAACCATGTTTATTGATTTTCAGTGTTGAACCAACCTTGCATTTCAGGGATAGAAGCCTACTTGATAGTGGTGGATTAGCTTTTTGATGTGCTGCTGGTTTCAATTTGCTAGATTTTGTTGAAGATTACTGCATCGATGTTCATGATAGATGTTGGTCTAAAGTTTTCTTTGTTGTTTTTGTGATTCTGCCAGGTCTTGATATCAGGATAATGCTAGTCTTATAGAATGAGTTGGGGAGGAGTTTGTTTTCCATTTTTTGGAAGAGTTTCAGTAGGAATGATACTGCCCCCCCCCCCCCTTTACACATATCTGGTAGAATTCAGCCATGAATCCTTCTGGTCCTAGGTTTTTTTTTTTTTTTTTTTTTTTTTTTTTTTTTTTTTTTTTTGGTTGGCAGGCTTATTACTGAGTTAATTTTGGAAGTCATTATTGAATACAGGAATTCAATTTTTTTCTGGCTCTATGTTCCAGGAATTTATCCATTTCTTCTAGGTTTTCTAGCTTTTGTGTATAGAAGTGTTTAAAGCAGTCTCTGAGCTTTTGTTTTTGTTTCTTGTATTTCTGTGGAGTGGGTGATAATGTCCCCTTTGTCATTTTTCATTGTATTTATTTGGATCTTCTCTCTTTATTTATTACTCAGAAATGACACAAACAAATGGAAAAAACATTCCATTCACATGGATAGGAAGAATCAATATCGTTAAATGGCCATACATTTCAAAGAAATTTACAGATGCAATGCTATTCCTAAAAACTATCAATGACATTCTTTACAGAATTAGAAAAATTATTTAAAAATTAATATGGACTAGGAGCAGTAGTTCGTGCCTGTAATCCCAACACTTTGGAAGGCTGAAGTGGGAGGACCACTTGAGCTCAGGATTTTGAGATCAGCCTGGGTAACATAGTGAGAGCTTGTCTCTATGAAAAATCAAAAAAGTTTATCCAGGCATGATGGTGTGCATCTCTAGTCCCAGCTACTCAGGAAGATGAGGCAGATGGATCACTTTGAGCCTGGGAGTTTGAAGCTGCAGCAAGCCATGACTGTGCCACTGCTCTCCAGCATGGATGACAGAGTAAGACTCTGCACCCTCAACCACCACCATAAAAAAAAAAAAAAAAAAAAAAAAAAAAAAAAAATCACATGGAACGAAAAAAGAGCCAGAATAGCCAAGGCAAATATAAGCAAAAAGAAAAATTCTGGAGGCATCATGTTACCCAACTTCAAACTCTACTCTACTACAATTCTACAGTAACCAAAACAGCATGGTACCAGTACAAAAACATACACATAGACCAATGGAACAGAATAGATAGCTCAGAAATAATGCTGTACACTTACAACCATCTGATAACCATCTGATCTTCAACAAGGTCATCAAAAACAAGCAATGATAAAAGGACTTCCTGTTCAATAAATGGTGCTGGGAAAACTGCTTAGCCATGTGAAGAAGATTGAATCTGGAACCCTGCCTTACATCATAGACAAAAACTAATTCAAGATTGATTAAAGACGTAATTGTAAACCTAAAACTATAAAAACCCTGAAAGATAACCTAGGAAATGTCATATTGTACCATTCTGGACATAGGCCCTGACAAATATTTCAGGACAAAGACGCAAAAAGCAATTGCAGCAAAGACAAAAATTGATTAATGGGACCTAATTAAATGAAAGAGTTTCTGCACAGCAAAATAAATTATAACAGAGTAAACAGATGGCCACCAGCGTTGGAGGAAATATTTGCAAATTGTGCATCCTATAAAGGTCTAATATCCAGAATCTATAAGGAACTTAAATTAACAAATATAAAATAAACAGTCCCATTAAAGAAGTGGGCAAGGAACATGGACATACACATTTCAAAAGAAGAGATACATCTGATAAACAAGCAAATGAAAAAATGCTCAACATTACTAATCATTAGAGAAATGCAAATCAAAACCACAATGAAATACCATCTCACATGAGTTAGAATGACTATTACTGAAAAGTAAAAACATAACAGATGCTGGCAAGGTTGCAGAGAAAAGGGGAGGCTTATACATTGCTGATGGGAATATACATTAGTTCAACCTTTGTGGAAAGCAATGGGGGCAATTTCTTAAATAACTTAAAACAGAATTTCCATTTGACCCAGCAATACCATTACTGGGTATATACCCAAGGGAATATTAATCATTTTATCAAAAAGACACATTCATGTGTATGTTCACCACATCATTATTCACAATAGCAAAGACATGGAATCAAACTAAATGCCCATCAACAGAAGACTGGATAAAAAATGTGGTACATATACATCATGAAATACTATGCAGCCATAAAAACAGTGAGATCATGTCCTTTGCAGCAACACGGATGGAGTTCGAGGTTTTCATCCTAAGCAAACTAACACAGAAACAGAAAACCAAATACTGCATGTTCTCACTTATACTTGAGAACTAAACACTGAGAACACATGGGCATAAAGAAGGAACCAGCAAACACTGGAGCATACGTGAGACTGGAGTGTGGGATGAGGGAGAGAATAAAAAACTACCTAAACAGTATTATGCTCATTACCTGGGGGACAAAATAGTCTGTACACCAAACCCCACTGACATGCAATTTGCCTACTTAACAAGCTTGCATATGTACTGCTGAACCTGAAATAAAAATTTAAAAGTGATAACAAAATAAATGCTACCCACTGCCAAAAAAAACTCTTCTTATCCACTTAAAAACTAGGCAATTAATTTAATTTTATTTTTTTCTAACAGAACAATTTTCTGCTACATCGTCCCTTGTGTCAGAAACTTCTTGTGGTTTGGGACATACTGAGAGTAGATTTATTGAGTTATAAATCCCTCTTTGAAAGAAAGTCCAGCTATTTCTTAGATTTTACTTAAATGAGTAAAGGTGATATTTATTCTTTAATCATTCTTCAACCATTATCCAGATAAAATTCTTGTTGAATTAATTGTTGAAATTATTAACTTTTCCAGGTCAGTTGTTAACTTGGATAATATTATGTTGATAAAAATTTGATGACTGAAATACATTTTCATGACATTTTCAAATGCCTTTATATTATCGTCTTGAATATCTTGTCATTATTTAAAGAGCTTTTGTCATTTTTCTATGAGCAATAATGAAATCATAATATCTAAAATGACTCATTTTATTTTGCTTTAAGTCACTTCTTATAGTAATATCTTAGTCTAAAAGATTACTTCGGTGGATTCAGAGTTCTTACAAATGTTATTAATGTTCTATTATTATTTTTAGTTATACGTGCATTTTCCCAAATTTGCTTTATCTCCACTTTAATATGGGGTATTCATATTCCTTGTTCATTTGCTACTAATTGTGAAGATGCTACCTGCTGCTGACTTCAAATGAATCCTTGATTATTCACTACATCTTGTGGAACATTTAGCTCTACTAAACACTTTTAAAAAAGCAAACTCCAAAATAAAGACACTTTCAAATAACTTACAAAATGAAGGCCATTATTGTGGCTATAGGTTAATTTGTCTCTAATGCTTCTATTTTTATTCTTCCCAGTCTTGTAGAACCACATTTAACTAAACTTTACCTTGAACCTGGGGCATCCAATTTAGGTGTGCTTTTCCCCTTGTTGCTATTTGAATGTTAATTTATTTCTCACTACAAAAATTTCATATTCTTCTTCTTTTCTCTAATTCTTATTTTTTTCAAATATTCTTTAAAAACACATTTCTTTAAAATCTCATTTTTCTAAAACCAAACTTTCTAGTTAATGGTCCTCCATTCTGATTTTATTTCATATTACTTCTTATTAACATGTAGATACTTTTAAGCCAGCCTTGTTAATTTTGCATTGCTTATAAAAATTTTAAAATTTTTAAATGAATATATTGTGTATCTTGAACCAAATTGCATATTTCTGTAGTTTTCATTCTATATCTTTAACTATTATAAATGGATTCAACATACTGATTAACTGTAATTATTCATAAAGTATAGTTGATAGAGCTGAAGTCCTTAATTTTGTATGTACCACAGGTAAAATATTGAGAAAAGATATGTAAAACAATATATGCAAGAATAATTATATATTATCTTTTCTCTCTTGGGCTATCAAAATATATATGAGACATTGATGAAAGAAACACTCAGTATGATAAAGTGAGGGCAGATCCCCAAATTCCTCACCCCAACTTGAATCCACATCATTATCATTGTGTCAGTTCTGAGATACTGCATTTCTCCATTTTTTGACTTTTGGACTTTGGCCCATGGCATGAGGCAGTAATGACATTGTGGTGGTGACGGACCAAAAGAGGTCTCATATGATTCTACTCTCTCTGTGTCTTTCTCTTGCCATGAGAACAACACGCCCTGGCTATTCCACTGGTCCACTGTGGATCTACTTTATGATAAATAAACTTGGATGAACTTGGTTTCGTCCTGGTTTACCACGTACCACGTCACCTCGAAGTTGCTAGACTAATAGAACATTGGCATGGACTCCTAAAGTGCACCTAAGACATAGGCTTGGTGATTAAACCCTGAACAATTTCAAGACTCTTTGAGCCTATGGCTATCATATGGTACTGTGTTACGTTCTTCATTTCAGCAGACCAGCAGGTCAAGCGAGGTCTTATTAGTCCTAATTTATCATGAATAAATAGTTACTACAATCATTTGAAGGCAGTAAAGTATACCTGGAAGTTGATAGAGTCACTCTGAAGCCATGTGTTGTTTCTATATCCATAATTGTGATTGGACAATTGCTCCAATCAGACCTAGCAATAGCATGGTAGCTGGAGATTCCAGGCTCTTTAGGAATATAGATTTAAGTTACTTCACATTGCAAGAACACAAATCAGCAAATATTCTGGTCAGGCATGAAGAGCATCAAGATGATTGGCAGAAGAGAAAGATGATGAATATTAATTATTGTCTCAGGATTATACACTGCAGTATGGATTTAGCTTGGCACGCTAATACTTGTTTTAAGTTCTTTCTTCATACACTGTCACTGCACACCACCTTTAAGTAGCAGTTAGAGATTGGAATGGATTTAGTATGGTGCATGAGTAGATCTGATCTGGGGCCACATCAACAGAAAATACATTGTGTTCACCTTCATCCACTTTCTCTTCCCATATCTGAGCAAGCAGCCCAGAACTCCAAATGCAGAACCTGCATCTCTGTCTAAGGGCTTTTGCTCTCAGACAAGCTCTGCCCATGGGTGCAGCAGGCCAAAAGTGTCAACTGTCTCAGGTTCCCTTAAGAGGGATCCTCAGCCAACGATGGATAGTGCAAAAATACCTCAGATCTTTTGCCCACTGTAGCATTTCAGTGAGGCATTTATACTACACTGGCTTTCCGAGTTCCCCAGCATGATCAATGTCAGGTTTCCCACAATGACAATGTACTTGAATATGTGCCTTTAATTAGCTGCCTTCCATCTCCTTTTACTCTCCCATTCCCTATTGTCTCCAGGGATTATCTACCCAATAAATTATTGTGTTCAAATCTCATCTCAAACCAAGATACAAATCTAAAACACATATTTACCATTCTCTCCCATGGAAACACATAACATGATATTTTTACCTTATAATCTGGTATCAGTATTTTGCATGTTATTTTAACATGTGTACGTGATTTCGTAATTATATCCTCTCAAGAAATATAAGATATGCCCTAGTATTTACAAGACCAGTAAAGAAACCAGTTCCAAATTACAAACTTAACTGCATGATGCAATGCAATAATGGAAGAAACAGTTATAGAAATAAGTTTCTCTGATTCTTGATTTGGACTCTCTCAATTATGTTTTTTGGCCAATTCCTATGTTAATAAAAAAGCTTGATGCTTACTTGCACATTCACTTTGAGCTCCTAAGAGAAAGCATGTGCTATATGAATTATATACGGTTCTAATCATGCAAAAGCTGTTCTGAAGAGAGAAGGAATTGTAATTTTATTTTTGAAAATGAAATTATCCCTGTATTTAAAGAAGCATAGATTGGGATTTACACATAACCTTAGTGCATGATGGAATAAAATGAATAAGAATTTTAAAGTCTTCAAATAAATATCTTGAACAACGTCTTCAATAGAAGGAGAATAACAAAGATAAATAATAATCGTGCCTTATGCTTACAAAGAACATTGTAAACTAGGAGGTATTTTCACCCAGTGTCTTGAGCCTCACAATGACTCTTGAAGTGAACAGTATAATGGTCATCTTCTACAGTGAAGCATTCAGACTCCAAGTTGTCAAGTGGGTTATTCACTACTAAATGTATTTAGAAAGTGCTAAGGTCAAAACTACCAATTAAATTATAATTAAACTAGAATATTCCTTTATAAAACAACACTACGTATAAATAAAACACGAATTAGAGGAAACCTAATGTTTTGTATTTAACATCTATCTCTGTAACCATTCTTATTCTTTACTTAGAAATTCTACTGAAGAAATGAGATCAAATAGCTTTGCATAGGAAAAAAAAAAACTTGTTTGTCGCATTGGAAAGTATTTATATTGGAAACACTACATGAGATTAAATATAGGAAAATGGGTATTAATCTGTATTCTCATTTTTAGTTCCCAGAGAGTGAAATATGAGTTTCATGTCAATTAGTATGAATGAAACTTCTCTGGAAAAGAGAAATTACTAACTTTCAACTCTGGACTCTCAATTCTACTATTTATAAGTAAGCAATTAATTATATATCCTAACAATCTATATGATGCACTATAATTAATGTTAAAATTTATTTCTGATTTAATTAACTAACGTCATCACTTCATGAAAAGCCAATTCAATCCATGCAAAAAGTGAAAATGTTTTATCAATAGGCAATTTCCTTTTTAAAATCATAAGTGATAATTAGATAGCTTACTTTCAAAGATAAAGTATTAGGTTTTAAGCAGAACAAAAATTGGTATATATAGCATGAGATCGTGGATTTTCATAAAGATAATTATCTATTATGCATTTTTTATCTCTGAAATAGTGTTCATGAAGTGCATCACAAAAGTGATAAAGTAAATTACAATAAAAATGTTTAACCATTTTGAACTAGTGTTTTATGAAATGAATTACATTTGTTTCAATCATAAAAATAAAACAATCTTAAAAGCTGTAAACATAGGTATGTTTAATTCACTGTTTATTGATATTTGAAAAAATGGCCATTTCACTTCATTAATTTAATTACAAAGTAAAAATATTAACTTCAGAAAATAGATTACTTAACTATTTGTCAGGGTGCATTTAATTCCTAGTTCAATTTCAGCTTATAAATTCAGAATAAAATATTGTATCATCCCATTTTCCAATTTTCAGAAGGACGATTGTATAAATAATTCCTTTAGTTTGACAATGTGTTCAATTTGCAGTAATTTTTAATTCAAGAGGACTTTACAAACATGCATTTAAAATTCAAATGCCATTTTGCAACAATTTCAGTATTTTTGTTGTAATATACATTTTTAATAAATCCATAATTCTTTCACACTTATATTACTAGGGTATTTGTACAGCTCAATAGGCAACGCTGTACCTATGCATTGTTCCTAAGTACTTTTCTATAACCCTATTATATTTGTATATTTATACCACATATAAATAATTTTTAGGCTTGAAACTGAAATCATTAGCACTTATCCTGAATGCAGCTGTTTCTAATAATGAGTACAAAATTGAAAAAGTTAGAGAGTAGTAGTCAGATATAGTGTTTGAATTAAACATCAGATACTTGTTGAATAGTTTCCACAAGCTCCGTTTTGTTTGGATAAAGCATGGACGTTGAAGTCGGAAATAAGTTTGAATTTTATTCTTGCTGCTCTCTCAGTAACCAATTTGGGGGCAGCTTCTTAGAAGTCTTTTAGCCTCAGTCTTTTTTTTCTTCTTTTTGAAATGTAAAACATTGGGACATCTAATTCATAGGATTTTAGAAAAATAAATTGTGTAAAATACCAGTAACAGTGTTGAGCTTAAGAAAATGTTTATTCTGCACTTTGGGAGGCTGAGGTGGGTGGATCACGAGGTCAGGAGATTGAGACCATCCTGGCTAACACGGTGAAACCCCATCTCTACTAAAAATTAAAAAAAAAGAAAAAGAAAAAGAAAAAAAAAAAAAACTTAGAAAGGCATGGTGGTGGGTGCCAGCTACTAGGGAGGCTGAGGAAGGTGAATGGCGTGAACCCGGGAGGTGGAGTTTGCAGTGAGCCAAGATTGTTCCACTGTACTGCAGCCTGGGTGACAGAGTGAGACTCTGTGTCAAAAATAAATAAATAAATAAATAATAAATAAATAAATAAATAAATAAATAAATAAATAAAATGTTTATTCTGGTTTTAATTTGGTAGGATTTAGAAGGATATTAATATTAATAACTTATTTGTCTTTTACACAAATTGTTGGAAACTTTGTATTGTAATTAAAATCCACAAGATAATTCATTGATTAGTACCAAGAAATTCATTCAGGACTTGGCTTGTCCTGAATGCCTTAGTGTTCATTTGATTGGCACCATGACTAACCCAAAATCAAGAGTGACAGGTCAATAGGGAGAAGCAAGATGGTAGCATGTGCCTGCATAGAATGGAAGCTGCAAACCAGGATGTAAACTGGTAAGAAGAATAAACTAGACTAATGAGAAGCTGGTAAGGACTAGAGATATAGGGAGGGGTTCATATTCTCTTTTAGGCTTTTTTCTTCGGGAAATCCAAAAGGAGTCCACAGGGAAGATCAAAAAGGATTATGAGAAGTCTCATCTGTGGAGCTGGCAGTGGGAGAGGAACAGTGGTCCCTGTAAAAAATTCACCCAGACTCATTTTCTCTATATCTCCGATGTTACAAAAGGCTTAAGCTACATGGGGAAGGGAATCAAAACTCTAGGCTGAGGGCACTGGTGATGGTAAAGTTCAGTATAAGTGACAAATGAAACAGGAAGGGGGATGCAGGGAGGGGCAAGGGGAGTTCTTCCACTGAGGAAGATCCAGGAATATGTGCTAGGTCCAGCATTATACCTAGAAAAAGGAGAGGGATATGTGTCAAGACCATGCAACTGAGACATTCATGTATGAAGCTGGCCTAAGACTGAAGCTTTGCTGTAATATCAGAGAACTCAACCCCATTCTGGCAAGCCTTGACTAAAAATTCAGAATAGATTATAGCTGGAGCTGGGAGAACTGCAAGAGATAGCCAATGTCTGGGGCACAGGACAAAGGAAATACCAAACACCAGGAGACTAAACCAAAAAATGTTAAGCTTCAGATTAACTGAAGGTCAAAATACTAACAACATCCTTTGTAACTATGTCTACCCTGGGTATGGAATTATAGGCTGACACTGTTTTGTTTTAACACTTACACTTTCAATATGTTATTCCATTGTCTTCTTACTTTTTTGTTTCCAATGGGAAATCTATTTTCATCTTTACTCCTCTGTACAACATGCCTTTTCTGATTGCTTTTAAGATTTTGTTAATCACTGAATTTAAACAATTTGATTATGACATAGTGTTTCTTCCATGTTTTGTGTGCTTGAATTCTGTTTAGCATTTTTTATTTTAAACATATAATAAAATTTGAAAATTTGTGGCCAACAGTTCTTCATTTTCCTTTATTCCCCTTTCCTGTCTTTAAGAGATTCCAGTTACTTCTATATTAAGTTACTTGAAGTTCTGCTATACTTCACTGATGATCTGTTATGTATTTATTTCTTTCTCTTTTCTGGTTGTGTTTTATTTTAAATAGGTTTTATTGCTAGCTCTTCAAATTCACTAACCATTTCTTCTGTAATGTCTAGTCTGTTAATCTCATTCAGTGTATTTATTAACACACACATTATAACTTTCTCCCTAGAAGTTTACTTAGGTCCTTATTACATATTTCATCTTCAGTTAACTCTTTAAACATATATAATTTAGTTCTAATAACTCCCTTAGTGTCTTTGTCTGCAAATTCTAGCATATTCATCTGTTCTTGGAGTCTATCAATTGCTATTTCTTCTTATTTGGCATTTTTTTCTACTTGTTTTTGAGAGCTTTGTAGTATTTCATTCAATGGTAGGAATTAAGAATTTTACCTTGTTGCATGCTGGATATTTTGCATTTACAAAAATATCCCAGAGCTATTTTCTGGAGGCACATTGAAATTAATTTTTATCCTTTTCTGTCTTCTAAGATTTGTTGAGCAGGTCCACAGTAGTGCTCATATTTGGACTAGTTATTTCCTCACTACTGAGGCAAGAAGTCCTATGTACTCTGCACATTGCTCTTTGAATCCTGAGGATTTTTCAATTTGGTTAGTGAGAACACAGGAACTATGACTAGCTCTGTATATGTAGGCCTGGCATTGTAAACTTTTTCTGATATTATTTATTTTCACTGAAGTTGGTTTGTTTGTGAGCATGGGCAGCTGAATACTCTAAGGCAACTTCTACAGATCTTTGTAGTTCTCTCTCTCGAAAATATCTACTATATAATTATTTGTCCTGAGATCTCTAGCTTCCTTGTTCTCTGTAGACTCTCAGATCCACCTCAACTCAAGAAGTTTGGCAGGCTTTACCCTGGTGTATTAGCCAATTTTCACACTGCTATAGAGATACTACACAAGATTGGGTAATTTATAAATAAAAGAGGTTTAATTGACTCGGTTCCACATGGCTGGGGAGGCCTCAGGAAATTTACAGTCAGGGCAGAAGGCGAAGGAGAAGCAAGCACCTTCTTCACAAGGCGTCAGGGGAGATAGAGTGCAGGAGAAACTGCCACTTTTAAAACAATCAGATCTTGTGAGAACTCCTTCACCATCATTTGAACAGCATGAACAGTATGGGGGAAACGATACTCATTATCCAATCACCTCCCACGAGGTCCTTTCCTTGACACATGAGGATTACAATTCAAGAATGAGATTTGGGTGGGGACACAGAGCCAAACCATATCACCTGGTTTGCCTTCCCTGTGCAACAGATTCAAAATTCTCTCAAAAGAATAAACTGGGTTAATTTTGTGGAGATTGCCTTACTTGTTTTTCATTTCTCCGGAATCATTGTTCCTTGTTGACTGATGTCCAGTAACTTGCAAAATATTGTTTTATATATTTTATTCATTTTTCTGATGTTCAGGTGGAAAATATATGTTCAGAATCTATTAATCCATCTTAGAAGCAAACATCTCTCTTATTATTATTAAACAAAATAGCCAAATGTGATGGCTAATTTTATATGTCAATTTGACTATGTCACAGGGTGCCCAGATACTTGGTTAAACATTCTTTCTGGGTGTGTTGAGGGTGTTTCTGGATTTTATTAGCATCTAAATTGATAGGCTAAGTAAAGAAGTGACTTTCTCCAATGTGAGTGGGCATCCTCTTATATGTTGAGGGCCTGAATAGAACCAAAAGGTAAAAGAAAGGAGATTTTACTCTATGCCTGACTGGCTGAGCTGGGAAATAGGTCTTCTCTTGCTCTTGAACTGAAAATTACAACTATTGGTGTTCTTGGTTCTTAAGCCTTCAGATTGACACTATTGGAATGAAAATACAATACAATGAGACCAATAGGAATGCACTTTTGCCTATCCTAGGTTCCAGCTTGCTGACAGATGATGGCACTTTTCAGCTTCCATAATTTATAGGCCAATTTCTTACAGAGGAAATATTTATGATACATATTATCTCTTTATCTCTTTATCTCTCTCTCTCCCCCCACACACAAATGTATATTTATACTACATAAGATATATTGTTTCTTCTATTATGTCTCCTATGGTTCTGTTTCTCTAGAGAACCCTAACTAGTGCACCAGTACACCTGTGAGAATCCGTAGGGCACACATTACCATGTGGAATAAAAGAACAACATCAAAAAATTGTGCAAACCCTAGATATTGTGAGAAAGGTTTTTTCTATGACTATGACTATAGAGACCGCCCCTATAATCCAAGGACTTCTACCATAAAATAAATATTGACACAAACAATGCCATTCACTGTGATTATGGTCTGGTCCTCTGCCTGTGTATACGTCTTTGACCACCTTATGATTGAACTAGAGTAGTTTATTTTATTTTATTTTTTTCCCATTTCTCTCACCTAAGTAAAGCAAATGTGACTAAATCCCTAGTTTTGATTGATGAGCATCAAAACTTGACTCCCCAGGCTTCTGAAAGGTGGCATGTCAAAGATTTTCCAGGACCACATTGGGACAGCAAAATTAATCCTGTAAAAGACAGCCTAAATATACCAACTGGTTGTCCCAGTTAATAAATTATTTTGCATTTCCGTAATTTCTTTTTTGTGTCATTTTTCTATGCTCTTGCATATGCTACACTTAAATAAACAGGTTTAGTTTCAAGAGTAGGCTAAGTTTGTCATGTTTGAAGCTATTAATGCTATTTCTTACCATATTTTAAATTAACATTTATGAAGGATATTCATTTTTTATAATGAATTAGTCTCATATATACATGCGTGTGTGTGTGTGCGTGTGTATATACACATGCAAATGTATGTATGTGTTTTTGTTTATTCTGTTACTCAGATATTTAAATAAGATTCCAAAATGTATTATTTGAATGAGAAAACTTGAATGACACAATTATTATCTCTGTATGTAGTCATGTAAATTTATACCAAAACTGAATATATCTTCATATTTATTAATGCTGTTTAGCAGACTTATTTAGCTAGACCATATTAGTTACATTCATTAAAATAAAATATATAGTTATTTTTATTCCTAGTGTTTTGCTGTTTTATTTTGTTAATTCAACTCTATTACATTAGATTTGTTCATAATATAAATAAGCCATCATCTAAATGTTCACTGGAGGAAGTTTAAGTTTTAAATGTGAGTAGAAAGTTTCTGTATTACTTAAATTTGTGGCCTATTGCTATCACTTCAGTTACTCCAATGGGTATGTAACGCATATATCTTCAGCCTTATTTAGTATATTCAAATTTTTGCCTACAGTATTCTGTGGTCCCGTACTGTAAAATAACGTGCTCTGTTTGCTAGTATACATTTTTCTACATGCACAACACACACACATACACTATACACATACACACAGAGTATAAAATTCAGACAAAATATTGCTGTCCTTCAGCAAGTTTTTACTACCTAATTCAGATCCAACAAAGACTTTCTTGGCAACTGCATATAATCACCTTATACTTCTAATCATATTTTATTCAATAGTAAATAGCTAGAATACTTTCTTTTTACTTTCTCCAATTCATATTCTATATCTCTCTAGATGCATCATCTCTTTGTATGTCAGTCTTTCCAAAAGACTTTAAGAAGCTTTGGAGAGAGGTAGAGAAAATAATGCATACTGAGTTCTTGATATGTTATTATTTTACATACATTATTAAAGAAAACCTCTTCTATATGACTTAGAAATTATTTGCACAATTTTACTTAGACTCAAGAAAATTGGTTTTCAAAGGTGGGATATGTAACACAGACAGGATTTACTTCCAGTTACATTCAATTCAAATATATATTTCTTACTCCTCGTCATGTTAATTTATAGCCGTACCTCCATATATATTTGTTGACTGAATTAATATCACCTCCATGTTTTCTCCTATATTGATTCCTCTATTCATTCATCTTTGTGTTTATTTCTGGTCCCAAACATTGTTAAGTTATTTACACAAGAGCATTTAGAATATTTGGCATATATATTTTAGGGGTTAACAAATACTTGTTCATGATAAATGCACTTTAGGGAATACATGTTTATTATTTTCTTAATGCATAAAATTTATTCAAGCTTTGGATTAACATGATAGCAGATAGGCTTTGATATAGGAATCCAGAGGAAGGATCCACTTAAAATAGAGATGGGAAAAAATGAAATCTATTTTTTTTTTCCATCTGTAGGGCATGTTGCAGTTACTGAAAACTCAACAAACAGCACTCCTCTAAATTTTTCAACTGAGTTTTGAGGAATAAAAAGTGGTAGATGGAAAACAAAAACCATTATAATTTATAAAGAATAGATTTGAAGGCATAGATTATATGTTACATATGAGAACCAATAATGGGATTCTTAATAGCAAATATCAAAATTAATAGTTATTGAACCAGTAGATCTGCTCCTTAAGGAACAGCAGAGAATGAATTATCTCTTCACATTTGCTTACTATAAAGAGAAAGAAAGGCATAGATGAGCAAAACATGCCTACTTAGCTACTTCCACATTTACCAGTCATACAAAGTACTCCATTTCCTGTTAGCAGATTGAGTAAAAAGATAGAGAGAGGCTAGGAGTTAAGATAATTCAGAACCTTTCTCACAGAATAAAACATCACACAAAAAAGCATCCCTTTTTAACACTTCATAAGTTCAGTTAATATTTATGATCATTGGCTAAAAAACATATGGAAACAAGTTCATTCTAGATTTATAATGATGATCATTAACCATATTTTACTACAGCAAAAATTACATTTCCAAAGATTCTAAAATTCATCAGGGATGTATACATGAAAGATAAAATTTCAGATAGAACTATTTTGATATACCTAAATTTGCTTCTGTATTAATGTCAAATCATCACACTAGTTGAAAGATAGGGAAATTATTCTCAGTGCATCTGCCAAGCAATTCTAGACAACTTGACTGATTTTTTAGGTAGTAAGTTCTGAAAACAGAAACTGTTAAAAGCTATCTGACCTGAATTTATTCCGCAAAATTTTATTCCCATCTGAAAGTGTGCCTTTGATTTATTCTCTGTCACTGCTGTATCTACACTAATGCACCATTATGCATAGCTGATGTTTCAGATGTATAATCATCATTCTTCTTGAAGCCAGAACTTTATGATTACGTCAGACATTGTCTGGCATAATCTATTTAGCTAGTCAATTTTACCTCTATAGTTTCTGATGAATCTGGAATAATTACTTAAATATTTACTCTTCTCTGTTTAAAATATGCTAGAACAAAGAAATTATGCATGCAGAAAGCGTGCAGGGCAGTTGAAGATAACAAATGATACATCAAGCCCAGCCTAATGTGGCTTTACTGGAGTAGAAACAGTGGTAATAAATCAACTGCCATTGTTGATAATAAAATACTGCATTGGCCTCCATCAGCCACAAGAGAAAGGTTAAATGTTATTTCTCACAATAACCATGTGGTCTTCATAGCTGACACCTTTAATATCAAATTCCATCATTATTTTATATCCAAACATTTGATCTTTATTCCTAATGGAACAATTTATAAAGAACTACTTTGCAAATATCTAATATCCCTGAAAGAGTTTCATTCATTTTATGGTTATTTTACCCCATAAATGTACCTCCTCTCTTTAGTGTAAGACTACTGTTTTGTAATGGGTAGCTGTGGGAAGTTGAAATTCATTCTGGTCAACTGGAAAGTGAGCTTTTAATGATTGACTTCATATGAAGCCAGTGTTAGTGTAGGGTGGAAATTGAAACGTTATTAGTAAAAAACCTCAGGGATTTATTTTCTAGTTTATTAAATAAAATCTCAATTTTGTTCATATTATATTCAAGTAACTCATTTCAAACACCAACCTCATATCTTGACCTATCTATACAATTATTTTTAATATGCTTTCTGTTAAGAATTAATTATTATAGAGTAGTTTTGCAATGTGTGTTGATCTTAAAGTGGAAGGTATGCAATATGTTTCAGAAAAAGTAAATTTGAGGCTTCTATTTGTGAAGATATTGATGATATATGTACACATAAACTAAATGATTGCATATCCTTCCAACTGAGTTCATAAATGAAATCACACTAACCGTTCATGTCCCACCTACACTTCCAATACCTGCTGCAATATTGACTATTCTTACTTCTGAAAGATGTCAGAATGGAAATCTGTATCTATACTAATGCACCATTATGCGTAGCTGATGTTTCAGATATATAACCATCGTTATACCGTAATGGCCATAAGCATCTTTCCCGTGCTACCTCTGTTCAAGAAGCCACTTTAAAGGAGATCTACTATGAGTGCTCATCAAGATAACACTAAGGTTCATCAGAATTGTTTTATGTTTCGCATTCACTAAAGAGCCATCTTAAAGCTCTGAGAGTGGTCCTGGGTAATATGCAGAAGTAGACAGGGTGTTTTCCTGTGCGATTCATTGCAGAAATGTGTTAACTGGGTACCTAAAGTGGCATTTATGTGACCACTCACAGACTTACACACACTAATACTCATATCCCTCCACCCAAACCAGCAATGATTTTCTGGACAACTCATTCCAAGGTCTCACTTTGAAAGACATGTTTCTATAATAAACTATCTTTTATTTTTCCGTTTTTCACATGTTGTTAAATCTTCACACATGTTTTCTAACTACAGAATCTTTCAAGAAACCTAATTTGAGAATACAGTCTGTTTTTTACTACAGGATTGTCAGCAACTTAAGTGTACGTGCTGTTAACTTTCTTTCTCATAGCTGTATGCTCAACAATGCCTGGCATAAGTGAACAGTCCTCAGGGTTGTGTCTGGCAAAGGTCTTTGTTTTTGTTTGTCTTCTGGTCTGAAAGTGGCAAAAATTAAATCCGTTTTAATCACTGCTGTATCATCAGCATGGTCCTGACATTGAGTACTTTTAAAGAAATAAGTGAATAAATGAAGGCAATTTGGGTGTTTTTACCAAGGTGTATCAGTCTAAATAAAAAGATAATTCAATATTCTATATCATATAAAATTATAAATTATGCATATATTTGAGTTTATGGCTTTTCCGTTTTCTGCCTTCACCATCAAGTTTTGAAACATATAAGATAAATTATCAGTTTTAAAAAGAAGCAAAAGTACCTGCTCATGTCATAGAAAATGGAAAGCAGAACATTTCTCCAGTATATAGCTTAGAAACTAGAACTCATTTTTGTAAAGATGATGAAGAGCTTGTCATCCTTATTTTGTTTGATTTTTGCAACAATCCCTGATAGAACAAATATATAGAAGGTGGGACAGAGAATTTTCTAGATCTTACTGTGCTACCATTTAGTTCTTACATATTTGAGCCTGCAACCAACTGTTTACCAAAAAACTTAGGTCCTTCTTTTAATATTCTTGTTTTATATGTTCCTCAGTTGCACTCTTATTCTAGTAATAATATATTAGGGTAATTTGGGAAGGTGAGGTGCATGCCCTACTGATACAGGATTCTAAATTTTGCATTTAAATTTGCATACATTTCAGAGGGAGAAAGCATATATATTTGTTGAGTTTCTTAAGAGTTTTTAGGCTCAAATTATTAAGAACAATTTTTCCGTGTTTCCCATATTCAGTTATGCCATTTTATTCTCAGACTAATCTTAAAACTATACATTTTAAATGTGACACTCTTATCCTAAAAGGATAATTTTCATAATTAGTTACCATACTACTTGTTTCTTCACAACCAGAAATTTTTATAGCCAAACGTAACTCCAACAACAAATCTTTTGCTGCCACATGTTGTTAGAGTTTGCAATGCCAATTTGTATATAATAATTTTATTTATAAATACTCAGAATATATTCTATTATCTGGACACAATGCTTTATATTAAATCACACCTAGGCCTTTGCCTTTATTATCCTTTAAGTTTATACCTGGTTTCAAGTCCCATGTTGTTTTGTTTCACAAGAAAGGAATGCTCATTCTTTCAACTGCCTTAATCTTTCAAGATGAAATTAAGTCTCTTCTCCCTGACAACAGACATCAAACAGATTTTGTCTTTCTCTAAAGTCCAGGCACAAGGTGCTGGGTCTCTTTGGGGAAATATAACTATGTTTAATTTATATCTACTAAGATTTTTATAGTGGGAGTAGAGTGAATACAGGAGCAAGAAAAATGTCAATGAAATCATAGAAGAAAAATTTCCAGAAATGCATAAATACTTGGGAATTTTTTTAGCTTGGAAGAGCTCTACTAACTGTGGAATAGCATGAAAAGTAAAAGACCTCAAATCAAATACATCTTTATAAAATTATATTAAGTATTACCTGATATTGTTCATCAAAAAGTTTTTAAAAATCAAAGAAAAGGAAAAGACAAATATTTTCTAAGGAAAGAAATGTAGATTATCTGGAAATTAATAAGATTAAATATTAATTAAGTGTAAGTGAGAAAACACTTTAAAGCAAAACTTTCGAAATCCTGAGGGAAAAATATTTCAAGAGGAGAATCTTATATTCCACTAAACGATATTTACTAAAAGTTTAAAATACAGACATTTTCAATTTATAGAAAGACACAGAGTTTATCTCCAAAGCACCTTTATTGAACAACATCAATAGCAAAGGAAGATGTTTAATACTTGGTGTTTAAGAGAAAATACATTTAATACATATTTAAAATTTTACAGAGATGAAATATTTCTATAGCTTTCTCCTTTGTTTTTATAAACTTATAAAACATATCTTTCTTTCAAAATAAGCAGGATAACTTTGTATATTTATATGTTTCAGAAAAATATATAAAATGTGGGAAATAAGTGGCATTTAATATATGTTATTACATGGATATATGAATAAAACAAAATGGTACTCTACTATTTTATATAAAAATAAAGCATTTTGTTTTTTTAAAAAAATAAAGGATTATAGTCTTGGAAATCTTTTTCCATAAGTAAATAGAGAAACATACCATTTGTTTTAGACATCCATGATGATTGAATTCATAGATATACAGTAGTTGCCTTTCTCAAGTTTTAGTTACCCACAGTTAACCACAGTCTGAAAATATTAAATGGACAATTTCAGAAATGAAGAATTTATATGTTTTCAATTGTGTGCCATTCTGAGTAGTGAGATGAAATCTTACACCATCATGCTCCATCTCACCTGGGTTGTAAATCATCCCTTTGTCTACCACATCCTCAGAGTATATGTTACCTGTCCATCAGTCATTAACATCCTCTACTCTGGACATTCAACCACTGTCAACACCATGTATCAAAGATCCAGGATCTCCCGAGGCAGATGATCCTCCTTCTGACATATTGCCAGAAATCAATAGTAATCTAATGCTATCTCACAATGCCTACATCATTCACCTCACTTTATCTCATCCTGTAAGCATTTTATCATCTCACATCATCACAAAATAAGAATGATTATAGCATAAAAAGATATTTTGAGAAATGTCACTTCACGTAACTTTTATTACAGTGTGTTATTATAATTGTTCTATTTTACAAGTTAGTGTTGTTTATCTCGTATTGTGTCTAATTTATAAATTAAACTTTATCATATGCATGTGTATTTAGAAAAAACACATAATATATTAGGCTTGGGACTATCTGCAGGTTCAGGCATACACTGGGTGTCATGGAATGTATCTCCTGCAGATAAGTAAGGACTACTATAATATTATATTTAGCCAATTTATTGCTCACTGACATTGAGATTGTTTTCTGTTTTTTTACTGTTATAAAAATGATTTAATAAAACTATTGAAAATGTTGCATATTTGGCACATATTTTTAATGGAAATAAAACTTTGTTGTATTTTATGGTATGCAAATTTTATTTTGAATGGCTATTATTTAATTTCACTTCAAATATGCTAATATTTGTCTTTTCAGAAATAGTATATGTGTGTGTGTATATATATCCCTTCCTTAATCTTATCTTCAATAATATTCTATGTCATTCTAAAGTCATCATAAAACTAATTCAATAATTACTTATGTGTCAGTCAATGGCAGAAATTTACAATGCATTAACGCATGTAATTAAAACAAGAGTTTGAAGAAAATATATTTACAAAAGTATGTTTGTTTTTTTAAAAAAAGGAATAATGGTTTTACAGTCACCCCAACAAGGTTAGCAGCAGTAGATCAAACTTAATAACCTAGAAGAGAAAGAGCAAGATCAGATAGAGCAATTTATAAAACACAGTAAGAACCTAGCTATAGAAGAAAACTCTCTCTGATCTTGGGTGGAGCATTACAGCCACTGAAAGCCTATAGGCTAGTGAAATGGGAGCTGAAGTGGGGAGAATAGCCTGACATTCTTCCTTTTTCACAATATTCTGGCAATGTATTTCATTGGCCAAATCAGAAGCCAGAGGGTAAGACCATCTAGTTTATACGTTAACAAATACCTGCCTTCTGGGTAGAGACCAAGGTGAAGAAAGATAAAACACGGCTCTACGGAGGCAAAGGAAGACTGCTCATAATACCTAGAAAACAGATAACTTTTTGTCCTGAATCTATAGCATTTCAAGACCATAGTTTTAAAGTGAATAATTTATCTTTATCAGAAAAATAGAGCGATTACAATTACTTATGCAGGCAACATCAGAGTGCCTAAATATATAAAGCAAATATTAAATGATCTGTAGGGAAATACAGGTGGCAATATAATAACAGTAGGGTACTTCAATGCCCCACTTTCAGCAATGACTAGAACATCCAGAAAAAAATCAACAAGGAAACACTGGACTTGAGCTATACTTTAGACCAATAGGATCTAACAGACATATACAGAACATCCCATCCAACAAGTACAGAGTACACATTCCTCTCAAGTGCACATGTAATGCTATCCAGGATAGGTAATTTAGCCAAAAAACAAGCCTTTACAAATTTATGAGGATTAAAATGATATCAATTATCTTTTGATCACAATATACGTAAGTAGCAACCACAGTAGAAATCTTGGAAAATTCACAAAAACATGGAAATTAATCAACATGTTGCTGAAAACCAATGAGTCAGAAAATAATCAAAATGGAAATTTTAAAAATATATCTTAAAACAAATGAAAATGAAAACACACATCTCAAACATATGGGATGCAACAAAACAATTCTAGGAAGAAAATTTATAGCAATAAATGTCTCTATCAAAGAAGAAGAAAGATCTAAAATAAAAAACCTAATGTAACAACTCAAAAAAAAAAAAGAATAGAAAAAGAAGAACAAACTAAGTGCAGAGTTCACAGAAAGAAGGAAATAAATAACAGCAGAAATAAACGAGAGTTTAAAAAAATTAAAACTCAATAAAACAGGTTTTTTAATTGAAAAGATACAAGAAAATTCACAAACCCTTAGCTAGACTTCCTAAGAAAAAAGAGAGAAGTCTCAAATAAAATCAGAAATGAAAGAGATGGTATTACAGTGGATAGCACAAAAATCAAGAGCTTTATAATAGACTTATTAACAATATGCTATTATATTAGATAGCCTTAAAGAAAGAAAGAAATTCCTAGACACATACGAACTACCAAGACTAACTCATAAAGAAAGAGAAAATCTGAAGAGGCCAATAAGTAATGACATTGAATCAGTAACAAAAAATCAATGATTCTTGGATCAAAGAGCCGAGCACCTGATGGCATCACAGCTGAATTTTACCAAACATTTAAAGAATTAATGCGAATTCTTCACAAACATGACCAAAAAAGTGAAAGTGGAAGGAATACTTCCAAACTCATTTAACTAGGCCAACATTATTAACAAAGCCAGATAAGGTGACTACATAAAAATTGCAGGCCAATTTTCCTAGGGAACACAAATATTTTAAATGCGCACAAAATAATAGCAAAAGAAATCCAGCATCACATATGATCATTTACCATCACCAAGTGTGATGAGCAAGGATAGTTCAAGACATGCAAGTTAATAAATGTGATACACCACATTAACAGAACAAAGGACAAAAAAAAATGATCATTAGAATAGATGCAGAAAAAAATCATTCTACAAAATTTAATATCATTTTATGATAAAAACTTAAAAGAAATTATGTGTAGAAATAATGTACTTCAACACAATAAATGTCATATCTGAAAAGCCCACATTTAACATATTGAACTGTAAAAAAATAAAAGCTCTGAAAGTTTTTTCTCTAAGATCAGGAGCAAAACAAGGATTTCTATTCTTGCCACCTCTTTTCAAACATTGTGTTGGAAGTCCCAGACAGAGCATTAAGGCAAGAGAAAAAAATAAAAATGAATTCTAATCAGAAAGGAAGAAGTAAAATTGTCTCTGCCGATGACATGATGACCTTATATATAAATAACTAAAGATTCCACCAAAAACATCTGGAACCAATAAATGAATTCAGTAAAGTTCCATGATAAAAAATTAACATACAAAATCAGTAGAATATCTGTACACTGACAATGAACTAGCCAAAAACTAAAATTTTAAAATACCCCATTTACAATAGACAAAAAAAAAAAAAAATACCCAGAAGTAAATTTAACCAAGGAGATGAAAGATCTGAAAACTATAAAACACTGATGAAAGGAATTAAAGAGGGCTCAAATAAATGGAACAGCGTCTCATGTTCATGGACTGAAAGAACTAATATTGTTTAAAAGTCCATACTTCTGAAAATTATCTAAAACTTCAATGTATTTACTGTCAAAATCTTAATGTCATTTTTTTACAGCAATAGGAAAAAATACATACAGTTTGCCAGGAGCCACAAACTCCCTCAAATAGTGAACACAATCTTGAGCAAAATGAAAAGAAGCTGGAGGCATCACAATACCTGATATCAAAATATAGTAGAAGATTATAGTAATCAGAACAGCATTCATGCTGGCATACAAACAGATACATCAGTGAGATAGAGAACTTAGAAATAAAGCCATGCATGTATGGACAATTGATTTTTTAAAAAGATACCAAAAGTGTACAATAGATAAAAGGCAGTCTCTTCAATAAATGATGTAGGTACATTTAGATATCCACATGCAGAAGAAATTGAACTTTTATCTCACACCATTTACTAAAACCAACTTAAAATGGATTATAGACTTAAATGTAAGACCTAAGATGTAAAACTACTAGAAGAAAACATAAGAATAAAGCTCCACGACATTGGTCTGGGCAATGATTATTATTCTGATATGATCCCAAAATCACATGTAGCAAAAACAAAAATAGACAAATAGGATTGCATCAAACTAAGAAGCTTCTGTACAGAAAACAATCACCAGAGTGAATAAAACACACAGAGTGGGAAAATAAATATTTGCAAACCATGTATCTCATAAAGGGTTAGCTTCCAAAACATATCAGGAACTCAAACAACTTGATAGCAAGAAAAAAAAAAAATGCTCAAAGGATTTCAACAGACACTTCTCAAACGAAAAATGACAAATAGGTTTATTTTAAAATGCTCAATATCACCAATCGTCAGTGAAATGCAAATTAAAAACATAGAGAGATACCATCTCACACATGTTTGAATGGCGACTACAAAAAAGATAGAAGGTAAGTTTTGCAAGAATGTAAAGAAAAAGGGTTCCTGGTACACTGTTGGTGAAAATGTAAATTAGTACAACCATTGTGAAGAATAGCGTGAGGGTTCCTCAAGAAACTAATAATAGAATTACCATGTGATCCAGCAATTCCACTTGTGGGTATATGTCCAAAATAATTGAAATCAGTATATTGAAGAGAGAATCTGCACTCTTGTGTTTATTGCATCACTATTTGTAATAGCTATGATCTGGAATCAACCTAAGTGTCCATCAAGGGATGAATGCATAAATAAAACATGTTAGAAATACACAATAGAATACTATTCACATGTTAGAGATACAAAAATAGAATACAATTCAGCCTTAAAAAAAAGAAAAAGAGGAAACTCTCATGGTTTGTCATAACATAGATGAGTCTGGAGGACATTATCCTAAGTGAAATAAGCCAGGCATAGAAGATAAATAGTATGTGATTTCATTTATATGTGGAATCTAAGAAAGTTTAACTTACAGGAGTAGAGAGTAAAAAGATGGTCACCAGAGGCCAGGGGCCGGGGTGAAGGAGAGAATGGGGATAAAATGACCAAAGTTTACTAAGTTCAAATTAGACAAGACTTAGTTTTCACGATGTATAACAAAACAAGATTGTCATATTTAATATTAATGTATTTTATATTTCAAAATTGCAAAAGGTATAGATTTTAAATATTGTCATCACAAAAAGATGATTATGTGATGTTTATTTGCTTGATATAATCATTTCATACCATATACATATATCAAAACATTATAATTCATATATACAATTATTGTCAACTAAAAATATAAACATAAGTAAAAAATAAAATGAACCAAGTTTTACATAATATCAAGAAACACATTATTAAGTATTAAGAGAAATAATCATAACTCACTTTCTGCATCTTAATGTTTTAACAATATGCGCTTTTGATTTCCATTTAAATCCCTGACATTTGCAATGTGTTTGCATTAATAGAACATAATTCCAGACTTTTCTTGAAATGGTTTTATGTTTTGAAAAATTGTTTGTAGTAGCACTGGGAAGATTACTTATTGCTGCTTCTGAAAATAATTTAGGAATTTTTGAAAGAACATTATCAAACATGAATTAAATAACAGCACTGAATAAATTACCAATACTTTTCCTATCTACTTTTAAATACGTATTTCTCTGCAAAGCAAAAATAATAATTTTTAAAAATCAGGTAAAGATCAATATTTTAATATAACGTCTTTTTAAAATATATTTCCTGCTATTAATTAATTATATTTAACATGAAAACATGGGTGTTCTTTGCTATAGGGAAAAGAAACATTCCTGGTATATAAGCTTGCATTTTAAAACTTGAATCACATTTTAAAGGCACCAGGGAGCTTGCAGCAAAAAAGAGAGCATGGTCAATTATTTAATACAATAAAAAATTACTTTGAGAATTATATGTGCATTTACTCTTTTAGGAGTCTATAAAAGTATATCTAGTAATTGCTCATATATATGCATACACACACACACACACACGTATATATATATATGTATATTTGCCTGGACTTTAGGGTACCCAGATATTTCGTCAAATAATATTCTGGATGCTTTGTGAGGATGTTTTTGGATAGGATTGGCATTAAAATTGGTAGATTGAGTAAAGAAGATTGTCCTCCCTAATGTGGATGGCTTCATCCAATCTGTTGAAGGCCTAAGTCGAACAAAAAGGCTGACCTCTTCCAAATCAGAATTTTCCTGCCTGTTTTAAAACTGGACGATTTGCATTTTCTGACTTGAGCTGAAACATTAACTCATCTTGGATCCTTAGCCTGCCGATCTTTGGACTGATGCTCCGTCATTGGCTCTCCAGCTTGCTGACTCACCCTGTAGATCTTGAAATGTATCAGCTTCCATATTCTTATAAATCAGTTCTTATAATAAATCTCTTCAGACAGATATAGATATATAAATATGTACCCTATTGGTTCTGTTTCTCTGGAGAACTCTAATTAAAACACATTGCATTTAATAATACGGATAGCCTATAATTTAATGGTCTGTGGAAAATTACTTGGGGGCCCTAGGTATTGGAAAACTGTTTAACTCAAGAAAAAAGACATGTAAATATTATTTAACCTTTAACCCCAGGTAATCTGCATAAATTATTGAAGTTCAGGGTCTCTGCCAAGGCTGATTGTGAAAGAACAGGAAAAAAAAATATGCTCTGGCTAGAATTTGAGATGTTTTAATATAAGAGTTAATGCTTCAATTTTGAAAATATGCTCACAAGGTCAATCACCCTGTTTAATTTTGGAAATGTTCAGTCATAAACCCATCAATGGTTTCACAGTCCAAAAAAAACTAAGGATCTTTTTAACATAAATTTTGTCCAGTGTGTGGAAAGCATTGGAAGGAAATTACAAAGAATATAAATTTGGGTCAATTATTATATCAATTTCAGGAAGATACCTCTATTGTGTCTGAAATAGTTGTGTCATATGGAATAAGTCAGTGTGTTTATTCCTAGAAATGCACATTAAACAATATTTTGTAATAACAAGCCCAGGGAACCACCTAGCAGTGAATGGTGGTTCCCAAAGGGGATTCCAACAGGACTATGTATGGAATATTTAGCTCTTAGGACTGTAAAAGGCTGGTGCAGTGGCAAGGAGCAAGCCAGAGTTCGGACCTTCAAGTGCAATGTCAGGAACTCCAGGGAATAGTAACTATCTAGTTCACATTCTAAAGGGACATAAGATTAAGAAATAAAAGTGAACTAGAGAATGCAAGGAAGTGGGAAGAGCTGGGACTATGGCTTGGCAGAAATGACCTTTACTCAAAATAAAGTTGGAGCAGTGGAGTGGGTCAACTTTCTCTAGCTTAGGAAATTGTGATTACTTGTTTTTTCATACTTGGGATTTTCAACAGAAAAGTGCATAATACCAAATCAGGTTTGTATACATAAAAATACCAATAAGATTCTTTTTCATTTTATTCAGTAATAGCATGATGAAACTTCCAACTGTTGGTTCTGAATGATTGAATTGAATCCCTAATGAGTCCAACTGTATGTTTTGTTGTGTTTTTTTTTTAATTGGTTATCTTTATATATAGGAAACTCAGGTGTATATTGAGATTATAATATTGGGTTCCTTGATGTCCAAAATGAAGACATTTCAGAGTTTCTGAGGGTATAAGCCTATTTCCAGTATGTACAAGATAACAGTTATAATCCTGATGAAACATTTCTTTCAAGTCGCAGTGGTTACCTGTGCATATCTCTGGTAAAGTTTACTTCTTACTTGCTACTTATGGCCTTGTGACATGTTATCAATGTATTGACACCCTGATCTTAAATCAAGGATCATATTACTAGCAGAGATAGAACTTTGGCTTTCTTAACTCCTGGTTTTGGTAAATGGATCTTTACTAATGGATTTTTCCAAAACACTGTCTAATTAAACACTAATAAACACTGTCTAAAAAAACCTAATGATTTTTTTAGGTTAGTAACCATATTTTTATCATGCTCATTTTATTTTGAATACTACGCATACAAGGAATATGTTTTAATCTTTACTTTCCGCAGAAAGAGTCACTTTGCTTGAACTCTTAGGTAAAATAAAATATTTCTTGTAATGCAGAAATATGATTATTACAATTACTGTGCATTTAATCTTATTCCTCTCTTCTTACCCACCATACTAATTCAGAATTTTTTCCTATTTAACAAATTCCTGTCTCTTTACACATTAAACCCCATAAAAACCCTGCAAACTATGGCTTCATGGCATAGTTTGAGTGAGAGATCAACAGGGAGTGGAAGAACTCTTTTATAGGACAGAATGGCTTAAAGCAGTTGATTCTTTAATGTGGTCTTTCTCATCCTCTGCTCAGAAAAAAATACAGCATTTTAATATTAAAACGTGTAAGAAGCTATATCCTCAGATTTACATTACTTGCAGAAAAATTTTAAGTTATCATTCTTTTATATTTTCCCTTTATTTATCTGTGACTTGATGAAAACGTTCTTATTGATTGGTGCTTTTACAAGATCCTATCGGGAGCAACTGGCCTAAAGAATAACATTGACACTCAGAATTGTGACATGTCACAAACATTGAAAAAGGAAGTACACTTGTGTTACTTCTAGGCTCACCCCAGGAGTCATCTGGTAAATTTAAACAAAAATAACTCGATGAACTTCTATAGGCCAACTTATTGATAAATCTCTTCTATCCGTTAGGGTTATATCATTTCATGTATACATGATGTCGTTTAAGATTGCCATATTTGCCTGTTCAATAGTATGGGAATATAGGTCTGTTGAGAAGGTATTTTCCAACTCTTTTACTTTACAAAGAAAATGTTCTTATACATTTGTTAATTATTTTAATATTTAAAAGTTTAACTTATATTGTCCTTAGTTTTTTCCCCTATGATTCTGTAGTTAAAATATGTCACATAGTTGAGGTCCACTAAACATCTGACACTATATCATCTCTGAACTTAATATTTTAAAATTATTTATTAGCAAGATTTTGCTATCTCTAATCAAATATAAATTTAATTCAGCTTATTCATTGCATATGTTTCAATTTAAAATACGTTGTTCAAATTAGTTTTTCTGACAAAATCTTTGTTCTCAATAATATGCTGATAAAAAAGTAGTCTATATTTCTTATTGAGGTATATATTCTCAGTGACTGAAGCTATTTCTTAAACTATTAGCAAATTAAGTTATCAATGTAGAAATATTCATAAATTAAGCAATAAATTGATTTTAGGATGACTTGAATTAGAAGTTTCATTTCTACTCAAGGGAATTTTCATTGTGCTTGCAAGTTGGACAGAGGTGCTAATATTGAGAGATAGTGAAATCTATATACATGGTGACAATAATATAATTACTTCTGAAAGTCAGATGACTCATATAAAATAATGAGCAATTAGTGCTTACAAACAGTCATTTGTTATATATTATTATTAGAATGTCTACCATTAAAAGGGAATACATGAAGTATTGCCAATCTTAAAAGTATTATTTCAGAGCAAATATATTCTCTGATTACACAAATCACCTCTGATTTTCAAAAAACTGGTATATGTATTTGCGGTCTAGAATAACATATTCACTAGGTTAATGCTCATTGTTGAATTAGATACTGTGTTATGTCTCCCAGATTTCTCTAGGAGAAAATTCCTTTTTCAGGAGTTTCGAATGCTGAGTTCTCAAAATTGAGCTAATCCCTCAAAATTGTCCTCACCCAATATTATGCCCATGCCCTGAGAACAGTCTACTTCTAAGAACTGATCGATTTGTATGAAAACCTAGTCCTCTTACTTTAAGTCAGGATATGTTTGAAGAACTATCTCAGTTTACATTTCCCTATAAGTTGAGCCCCCTATTACAACCATATCATGATTCAAATCCCCTTTCAGCACATTCCTATTTCTTCCATTTCCTTATAAGACTAACAAATAATATTGCTTATTAAAATGATAATAAGCAAGATATAGCTAACATAAGGGAAGCCTTGATGAAATACATGCATTCCAGAGCATGAGAAATTAATTCTATTGTCACGGAATCTTTGGGATGTTGTTTTTTTAGCCAGAAACCTGTGGTCCATGGCACTTTTACCTGAGATTTTCCTCATGTCTGCTGAGCTCATTCCACCCATTCGGCCTGATAGTCTGTGCTCAGCTCATGCTACCAGCCTGATTCTCACACCTGCATGGGTGAGCCAGGCACAGAGGACTGTGTGAGGGAGCAAGCGTGGGCTCCAGCCACTGCACATGGCCAGGCATGCCAGCTGCAGCAGGGTGGGTATCTCTAGGCACTGGCTAAGCTGCAGCTGGACCAGGCACACTGCAAGCACCTTCCATGGCTGGCACCAGGGAACTCAGTGGCACCCAGAAGCTTGGAGAGGGCATGAACTGCAGCACCTCAAAGAGGATGTCATAGCCCTGGCTCAGAGACCTCCTAGGTCTCGGTTCCCCAAAGGCTTCAGCTCTTCTCTCCTCTCTTTTCTCGTCATCCACAACATGGCAAGCAAGGGTCATGTTTCAGCCTGTTTGTATTACAGCTTTTTTAGCCCCACCATTCGGCAGGTCCCAAGTTCTTGTCCGGCATCCAGGAAGAATGAGGACAAGTGGAGGGTGAGCAAGGCGAAGAGGAGCTTTACTGAGAGACAGAACAGCTCAGAGGAGACCTGCAGTGGGTAGTTCTTTTTCACAGGCAGGGTATCCCAATGAATGTTCAGCTTTCAGCAGAGAGGAGGCCCTGGAGTGGGTAGCTCTTCTCCACAACTGGTAGTCCCAACCTCTGCTGGGTACAGGGGGTTTTTATGGGGTTCAGAAGGGAGGAAGTGCATGCTGATTGGCTCATGGGTGACTACAGGCAGGCCCAGAAAAAGCAGTGTAAGTTCTCATACTGGTCTGTCAGCCCAGCCCCCAGACTTCATCTCCGGCTTGAAGGTGGGACCTCACCGGGGACCTTCCCCTTTCCACCAGGAGCCTATCTGCCTCCTGCAATCACCTAGGCTGTTTATGCTGAGGGGTACCTGCAGGCCAGTACCAAGCTGCCCTCAGCCACCACTTGGCCTCTCTCCTGTGCTCATCAACACCCAAATTCCAGAGGGGGCTGAGACAGCCTGTGGCTGGCATATCAGTACTGCCCTGAGCATGCACACACCCAGTTGCATTACAACAGCACCTGGAATTGGCCTCAACTCATCTCCAAGATCAGAGTAAGCACTGAAAATTGGGAGAGACTAGGCAGAGGGAGGAGTCACTTCTGAGCCTATAGGAGTGAGATGGGGGACTTCCAAGTCCTTCAGAGTGCAGAGATGTATAGCAGCTGCAGCTGTATCTGGGAGTGCATGGATCCCTCCTGCTCCCAGCCCCCAAAACAACAGGGATGCCAGGGTCCAGAGCAGCAGCTGGTCAGCTGCAGCTGTGCCTGAGGAGCACAAGACTCTCACCCTGCCAACTGGGAAGAGGGTAGGGCTTTTGCCTATTCCCAGCTTCTGCTGGCTCCATGAAACATGCAGCTCCAGCTGTGTTTTCCCTACTGCAGCTGGCATCATGGCAGTAGCTGCTCGAGATGGGCCATCACTGCCATCACTATAAAGTTTTAGAGACTGAGCACATGAATAATATTTTAAGAGTCCAGCCATCTGTTGTGCTCTGGTGTATTCCTTTCAAAACAAAAGTTAATTGTGACACTTCATACCTCCCATCAAAGTAAAGGAGCAGGATTCCTAGATCTCTTTGGTTCTTTAGACAACATATTTTGCACTTGAGAATACCACTCCAGCCATTTACTTACTGAAATGAAAACTGCCACCTTTGATTGAGGCATGAATAAGGAATGCCTTCGCAGAAGTTTTGGGCTGCAATGCAAGTCCTATTGTTAAGATCATACAAACTAGTAGACTAAGGAATTAAAGCTATTGGTGGTAGAAAAATATTCGTAAGTCCAGTTGTGGTGGCTCATACTTCTAATCCTGGCATTTTGGGAGGTCAAGGCAGGAGGATCACTTGAGCACAGGTTGTTGAGGCTATAGTGACCTATGATTGCACCACTGCACTCCAGCCTGGATGACAAAGCAAGACTCTAGAAAGAGCAGGTGGGGCCAAGATGGCCGACTGGAAGCAGTGGTGTTCAGAGGCTCCTAACCAAAAAAAAGTATAATAAGCATGTTAATCCTTCACCGGCATCCAAGCTATCCAGGTTCTCTCATTCAAATTGACTAGAAGGCTGAAGTGACCCATGGAGAGAAGGAAGAACAGTGTGATATAGCAGCCCACTTGAGAGCCACACGGGGCAGGGGAACTCCCTTCCCCCAGGCAAAGGAGGCAGTGAGTGAGTGTGCTATCCAGCCTAGGAAACTGCTTTTCCACATAACTGTACAATCACAGATCAGAAGATCCCACTTACAGGCCCAGTCCACCAGGTCCTAGTGTCCCAACCTCAAAATGAGGAGATTCTTACAGCATCTCAGTTGGAATCTGCTTAAGGCTACCAGACTCCTGGGGTGGGGAGAGGCGAACAACACTGGCTGCTACTGCCTGCTATCTAAGCCCTTTGAGTTCCTTTGGGGAGGGACAGCAGCCAGCATTAGGACTTGCAACTGCCTAACATGCTAAGTTTCCTGGGTGGGGGAAGGGCAGTACCTATTTCTATAGCTTCAGGCTGTGTTTTCCCCTGCTAGAGCCAGGGTGGCTGGAAGTCTTGGTCTCAAGACTTGTCACCACAGCCCAACACACTGGCTGTGGTAGTCTGTGGCCAGAGTGTCTCTTTGGGCCAGACCCTCATGCATCCTTCCTTATTGGGCAGGATTCCCTACGGGAACTCCAATAACTCCAGCCAGAGGCTAAGGGACAGAATTTGGATATTCCTGCGCCTGAACCCCAATGGTGAGGGGTGGCCGCTGTCTCCGCAGACCAGCAGACTTAGCCTCTCCTCCTGGTAGTTCTGAGGAATCCAGGCAGACCAGATAAGTGGAATTTTCCCCAGTAAAACACAACCCCACCCAACAAGGAACACAATACTTCATTAAATGGGTCCTAACTGGGTGAGACCCTCCAAGAGGGATTGTCAGACACCCTATATGGGGGCAATCTTACTAGCATGAGTTTGGTGCTCCTCGAGGTCAAAGGTCCCAGAAGGAGTAGGTATTCATCTTTGCTGTACTCCAGACTCCTTGAATGACATCTCCAGGCACAGGAGCGAATCAGATGAATAGGGCCTAAAGTGAACCCCCAGCAAACTGCAGCAGCCCTACAGAAGAGCAACCTGACTATTGACAGAAAAACAAGCAAGCAGAAAACAACAACAGCATCAACAACAACAAGAAAAGGTACCCAAAAAAACCCCATCCAAGAGTCAGCAGCCTCAAAGACTGAAACTAGCAAACTCATGAAAATGAAAAAGAGTCAATGAAAAATACTGAAAAGGTCAGAATGCCTCTTATCCTCCAAATGATCGCAATGTCTAATCGTCAGGGACACAGACCTGGATAGAAGGTCAGATGGATGAATTGACAGAGGTGGGTTTCAGATTATGGGTAATTAAAAACTATGCTGAGCTAAAGGAGCATGTTCTAATCTAATTAATACAAAAAAACTAAGAACCTTGATAAAAAGTTAGAGGAATTGCTGACTAGAATAACCAGTTTAGAGAGGAACATAAATGACCCAATGGAGCTGAAAAACACAAGAATTTCGGGAAGCTAATACAAGTATCAACAGCCAAATCAACCAAGTGGAAGAAAGGATATTAGAGTTTGAAGACCACCTTGCTGAAATAACAAGCAAAAAGAATGGAGAAAAAAGAATAAAAAGGAATGAACAAAGCCCCCAAGAAATACTGGATTCATAAAAAGACCAAATTTATGAATGAGGGGAGATGATGAGAATGGAAACGAGCTAGAAAACACACTTTAGGATATTATCCAGGAGAACTTCCCCAACCTAGAAAGACAGGTCAACATGCAAACTCAGGAAATACAGAGAATGCCATTAAGATACTCCATGAGAAGATCAACCCCAAGACATATAATCATCACATTCTTCAAGGTCAAAATGAAGGAAAAACTGTTAAGGGCAGCTGGAGATTAAGGCCAGGTCATCTACAAATGGAAGCCCATCAGACTAACAGTGGTCCTCTCAGCAGAAACTCTACAAGCCAGAGGAGATTGGGGGGCAATATTCAACATTCTTAAAGAAAGGATTGTTAACCTAGAATTTCATATCCAGGCAAACCTAAACTTCATAAGCGAAAGAGAAATAAAATCCTTTCCACACAAGCAAATGTTGAGGGATTTCATTACCACTGGACTTGCTCTGCAAGAGCTCCTAAAAGAAACACTAAATATGGAAGGAAAACCAGTATCAGCCACTGCAAAGCACACCAAAATATAAAGATCAATGACACAATGAAGAAACTGCAACTAGTGTGCAAAATAACCAAATAGCATCATGATGGCAGCATCAAATTATCACATAACAATACTAACCTTAAATGTAAATGGGCTAAATGCTCCCATTAAAAGACACAGACTGACAAATTGGACAAGGAGTCAAAACCCATTGTTGTGCTGTATTCAGGAGATCCATCTTACATGCAAAGACATATATAGGCTCAAAACAAAGGGATGGAGGAAAATTTACCAAGCAAATAGAAAGCAAAAAAAGAGCAGTGGTTGCAATCCTAGTCTCTGACAAAACAGACTTTAAATCAACAAAGATAAAACAAGACAAAGAAGGGCGTTACATAATGGTGAAGGGAATAGTTCAACAAGAAGAACTAGCTATTCTAAATATATATGCACCCTATATGGGAGCACCCAGATTCATAAAACAAGTTTTCAGAGACCTACAGAGAGACTTAGACTCCTACATAATAATAGTGGGAGACTTTAACACCCCAATGTCAATATTAGACAGATCAATGGGACTGAAAATTCATAAGGATATTCAGGACTTGAACTCAGCACTGGATCAAGTGGACCTAGTAGACATCTACAGAACTCTCTAGGCCAGATCAACAGAATATATATTCTTCTCAGTGCCACATGGCACTTATTCTAAAATTGATCACAAAATTGGAAGTAAAACACTCCTCAGCAAATGCAAAAGAACTGATATCATAACAAACAGTCTCTCAGACCACAGTGTAATCAAATTAGAACCTAGAATTAAGACACTCACTCAAAACCACACAACTACATGGAACCTAAAAATCCTGCTTCTGAATTACTACTGGGTAAAAAATGAAATGAAGTCAGCAATCAAGAAGTTCTTTGAAAGTAATGAGAACAAAGACACAATGTACCAGAATCTTTAGGACACGCTAAAGTAGTGTTATGAGGGGAATTTGTAGCACTAAATGCCCACATTAGAAAGCTAGAAAGATCTCAAATCGACACCCTAACATCACAATCAAAAGAGCTAGAGAGGCAAGAGCAAACAAATCCAAAAGCTAACAGGAGACAAGAAATAACCAAGATCAGAGAAGAATTTAAGGAGATCGAGAGATGAAAAACTCTCCAAAAGATCAGTGAATCCAGGAGGTGTCTTTTTTTTTTTTTTTTGAAAAAATTAACAAAGTAGATAGACCACTAGCTAGACAAATTAAGAAGATGAGAGAGAAGAATCAAATAGACACAATAAAAAGTGATAAATGGGATATCACCACTGACCACACAGAAATACTACAAAAACCTCTACACAAATAAACTAGAAAATCTAGGAGAAATGGATAAATTTCTGGACACATAACACCCTCCCAAGTCTAAACCAGGAAAAAGTCAAATCCCCTAATAGACAAATAACAAATTCTGAAATTGAAGCAGTAATTAACAGTCTAGCAACCAAAAAAAAAAAAAAAAAAAAAAAAAAAAAAGCCCAGCACCAGACAGATTAACAGCTGAATTCTACCAGAAATAAAAAGAGGAGCTGGTACCATACCTTATGGAACTATTCCAAATAATTGAAAAGGAGAGACTTCTCCCTAACTCATTTTATGAAGCCAGCATCATCCTAATACCAAAACTGGAAAGAGACACAACAAAATAAAGAAAATTTCAGGCCAATATCCCTGATGAATGCTGATGCAAAAATTCTTAATAAACACCTGGCAAACTGAATCTAGCAGCTCATCAAAAAGTTTATCCACCAAGATCAAGTTGGCTGCATCCCTGGGGTTAAAGGCTGGTTTTACACATGCAAATCAATAAATGTAATCCATCACATAAACCAAAGAAAACAACCACATGATTATCTCAATAGATGCAGAAAAGGTCTTTGATAAAAGTCAACATTCCTAAATGTTAAAAAGTCTCAATAAACTAAGTATTGATTGAACATATCTCAAAATAATAAGAGCTATTTATGACAAACCCACCGCCAGTATTATATTAAATGGGCAAAAGCCGGAAGCATTCCCTTTGTAAACTGGTACAAGACACAAGGATGCCCTCTCTCATCACTCGTACTCAACATAGTATTGGAAGTTCTGGCAAGGCAATTAGGCAAGAGAAAGAAAGAAATGGTATTCAAATAGGAAGAGAGAAAGTCAAATTGTCTCTGTTTGCAGACTACCTCATTTTATATTTAGAAAACCCCATCATCTCAGCCTAAAACTCCTTGAGCTGATAAGCCACTTCAGAAAAGTCTCAGGATACAAAATCAATGTGCAAAACCCACAAGCATTCCTTTACACCAACAATAGGCAAGCAGAGAGCCAAATCATGAATGAACTCCCATTCACAATTGCTACAAAGAGAATAAAATACCTAGGAATAGAGCTAGTAAGTGATGTGAAGGACCTCTTCAAGGAGAACTACAAACCACTTCTCAAGGAAACAGGAGAGGAAACAAGCAAATGGAAAAATATTCTATCTTTATGGATAGGAAGAATCAATATCGTGAAAATGGCCATACTGCCCAAAATAATTTATATATTCAATGCTATTCCCATCAAAATTGACATTCTTCACAGAATTAGAAAAAGCTATTTTAAATTTCATATGAAATCAAAGATGACCTAATATAGTCAAGACAATCCTAAGCAAAAAGAACAAAGCTGGAGGCATCACACTACCTGACCTCAAAGTGTACTACAAAGGCTACAGTAACCAAAACAGTGTGACATTGGTACCAAAACAAACATATAGACTAATGGAGCAGAACAGAGACCCCTCAGAAATAGCACTACACATCTACAATCATCTGATCTTTGACAAACCTGACAAAAACAAGCAATGGGGAAATGATCTCCCATTCAGTAAATGGTGCAGGAAAAACTGGCTAGCCATATGCAGAAAACTGATACTGGACTCCTTCCTTACACCTTATACAAAAATTAACTGAAGATGGATTAAAGACATAAATCTAAAACCACAAGCCACAACTACTCTAGAAGAAAACCTAGGCAATACCATTCAGGACATAGGCATGGGCAAAGACTTTAGGACAAAAATTCCTAAAGCAATTGCAACAAAAATCTAAGTTGACAAATAGGATTTAATTAAACTAAAGAGCTTCTGCATAGCAAAAGAAACTATCATCAGAGTGAACAAGCAACTTACATAATGGGAGTAAATATTCTTAATCTACCCATCTGACAAAGGTCTAATATACAGAATTTACAAGAAACTTAAACATATTTACAAGAAACAAAAACCATCAAATATGGGCAAAGGATATGAACAGACACTTCTCAAAAGAAGACATTTACGGAGGGGGCGGAGCAAGATGGCCGAATAGGAACAGCTCCAGTCTCCAACTCCCAGCGCGAGCGACACAGAAGACCGGCGATTTCTGCATTTTCAACTGAGGTACTGGGTTCATCGCACTGGGGAGTGCCAGACGATCGGTGCTGGTCAGCTGCTGCAGCCCGACCAGCGAGAGCTGAAGCAGGGCGAGGCATTGCCTCACCTGGAAAGCGCAAGGGGGAAGGGAATCCCTTTTCCTAGCCAGGGGAACTGAGACACACAACACCTGGAAAATCGGGTAACTCCCACCCCAATACTGCGCTTTAAGCAGACAGGCACACCAGGAGATCATATCCCACACCTGGCCGGGAGTGTCCCACACCCACGGAGCCTCCCTCATTGCTAGCACAGCAGTCTGTGATCTACCGGCAAGGCAGCAGCGAGGCTGGGGGAGGGGCGCCCACCATTGCTGAGGCTTAAGTAGGTAAACAAAGCTGCTGGGAAGCTCGAACTGGGTGGAGCTCACAGCAGCTCAAGGAAACCTGCCTGTCTCTGTAGACTCCACCTCTGGGGACAGGGCACAGTAAATAATAACAAACGCAGCAGCTCTGCAGACGCAAACGACTCTGTCTGACAGCTTTGAAGAGAGCAGTGGATCTCCCAACACGGAGGTTGAGATCTGAGAAGGGACAGACTCCCTGCTCAAGTGGGTCCCTGACCCCTGAGTAGCCTAACTGGGAGACATCTCCCACTAGGGGCAGTCTGACACCCCACACCTCACAGGGTGGAGTACACCCCTGAGAGGAAGATTCCAAAGCAAGAATCAGACAGGTACACTCGCTGTTCAGAAATATTCTATCTTCTGCAGCCTCTGCTGCTGATACCCAGGCAAACAGGGTCTGGAGTGGACCTCAAGCAATCTCCTACAGCTACAACCTACAGCTGAGGATCCTGACTGTTAGAAGGAAAGCTATCAAACAGGAAGGACACCTACACCAAAACCCCATCAGTACATCACCATCATCAAAGACCAGAGGCAGATAAAACCACAAAGATGGGGAAAAAGCAGGGCAGAAAAGCTGGAAATTCAAAAAATAAGAGCGCATCTCCCCCGGCAAAGGAGCGCAGCTCATCGCCAGCAACGGATCAAAGCTGGACGGAGAATGACTTCGACGAGATGAGAGAAGAAGGCTTCAGTCCATCAAATTTCTCAGAGCTAAAGGAGGAATTACGTACCCAGCGCAAAGAAACTAAAAATCTTGAAAAAAAAGTGGAAGAATTGATGGCTAGAGTAATTAATGCAGAGAAGCTCACAAACGAAATGAAAGAGACGAAAACCATGGCACGAGAAATACGTGACAAATGCACAAGCTTCAGTAACCGTCTCGATCAACTGGAAGAAAGAATGTCAGCGATGGAGGATCAAATGAATGAAATGAAGGGAGAAGAGAAACCAAAAGAAAAAAGAAGAAAAAGAAATGAACAAAGCCTGCAAGAAGTATGGGATTATGTAAAAAGACCAAATCTACGTCTGATTGGGGTGCCTGAAAGTGACGGGGAAAATGGAACCAAGTTGGAAAACACTCTTCAGGATATCATCCAGGAGAACTTCCCCAACCTAGTAGGGCAGGCCAACATTCAAATCCAGGAAATACAGAGAACGCCACAAAGATACTCCTCGAGAAGAGCAACTCCAAGACACATAATTGCCAGATTCACCAAAGTTGAAATGAAGGAAAAAATCTTAAGGGCAGCCAGAGAGAAAGGTCGGGTTACCCACAAAGGGAAGCCCATCAGACTAACAGCAGATCTCTCGGCAGAAACTCTTCAAGCCAGAAGAGAGTGGGGGCCAATATTCAACATTCTTAAAGAAAAGAATTTTAAACCCAGAATTTTATATCCAGCCAAACTAAGTTTCATAAGTGAAGGAGAAATAAAATCCTTTACAGATAAGCAAATGCTTAGAGATTTTGTCACCACTAGGCCTGCCTTACAAGAGACCCTGAAGGAAGCACTAAACATGGAAAGGAACAACCGGTACCAGCCATTGCAAAAACATGCCAAAATGTAAAGACCATCAAGGCTAGGAAGAAACTGCATCAACTAACGAGCAAAATAACCAGTTAATATCATAATGGCAGGATCAAGTTCACACATAACAATCTTAACCTTAAATGTAAATGGACTAAATGCTCCAATTAAAAGACACAGACTGGCAAACTGGATAAAGAGTCAAGACCCATCAGTCTGCTGTATTCGGGAGACCCATCTCACACGCAGAGACATACATAGGCTCAAAATAAAGGGATGGAGGAAGATTTACCAAGCAAATGGAGAACACAAAAAAGCGGGGGTTGCAATACTAGTCTCTGATAAAACAGACTTTAAACCATCAAAGATCAAAAGAGACAAAGAAGGCCATTACACAATGGTAAAGGGATCAATTCAACAGGAAGAGCTAACTATCCTAAATATATATGCACCCAATACAGGAGCACCCAGATTCATAAAGCAAGTCCTTAGAGACTTACAAAGAGACTTAGACTCCCATACAATAATAATGGGAGACTTCAACACTCCACTGTCAACATTAGACAGATCAACGAGACAGAAAGTTAACAAGGATATCCAGGAATTGAACTCATCCCTGCAGCAAGCAGACCTAATAGACATCTATAGAACTCTCCACCCCAAATCAACAGAATATACATTCTTCTCAGCACCACATCGTACTTACTCCAAAATTGACCACGTAATTGGAAGTAAAGCACTCCTCAGCAAATGTACAAGAACAGAAATTATAACAAACGGTCTCTCAGACCACAGTGCAATCAAATTAGAACTCAGGACTAAGAAACTCAATCAAAACCGCTCAACTACATGGAAACTGAACAACCTGCTCCTGAATGACTACTGGGTACATAACGAAATGAAGGCAGAAATAAAGATGTTCTTTGAAACCAATGAGAACAAAGATACAACATACCAGAATCTCTGGGACACATTTAAAGCAGTGTGTAGAGGGAAATTTATAGCACTAAATGCCCACAAGAGAAAGCAGGAAAGATCTAAAATTGACACTCTAACATCACAATTAAAAGAACTAGAGAAGCAAGAGCAAACACATTCAAAAGCTAGCAGAAGGCAAGAAATAACTAAGATCAGAGCAGAACTGAAGGAGATAGAGACACAAAAAACCCTCCAAAAAATCAATGAATCCAGGAGTTGGTTTTTTGAAAAGATCAACAAAATTGACAGACCACTAGCAAGACTAATAAAGAAGAAAAGAGAGAAGAATCAAATCAACGCAATAAAAAATGATAAAGGGGATATCACCACCGACCCCACAGAAATACAAACTACCATCAGAGAATACTATAAACACCTCTACGCAAATAAACTGGAAAATCTAGAAGAAATGGATAATTTCCTGGACACTTACACTCTTCCAAGACTAAACCAGGAAGAAGTTGAATCCCTGAATAGACCAATAGTAGGCTCTGAAATTGAGGCAATAATTAATAGCCTACCAACCAAAAAAAGTCCAGGACCAGATGGATTCACAGCTGAATTCTACCAGAGGTACAAGGAGGAGCTGGTACCATTCCTTCTGAAACTATTCCAATCAATAGAAAAAGAGGGAATCCTCCCTAACTCATTTTATGAGGCCAACATCATCCTGATACCAAAGCCTGGCAGAGACACAACAAAAAAAGAGAATTTTAGACCAATATCCCTGATGAACATCGATGCAAAAATCCTCAATAAAATACTGGCAAACCGGATTCAGCAGCACATCAAAAAGCTTATCCACCATGATCAAGTGGGCTTCATCCCTGGGATGCAAGGCTGGTTCAACATTCGCAAATCAATAAACATAATCCAGCATATAAACAGAACCAAAGACAAGAACCACATCATTATCTCAATAGATGCAGAAAAGCCTTTTGACAAAATTCAACAGCCCTTCATGCTAAAAACGCTCAATAAATTCGGTATTGATGGAACGTACCTCAAAATAATAAGAGCTATTTATGACAAACCCACAGCCAATATCATACTGAATGGGCAAAAACTGGAAAAATTCCCTTTGAAAACTGGCACAAGACAGGGATGCCCTCTCTCACCACTCCTATTCAACATAGTGTTGGAAGTTCTGGCTAGGGCAATCAGGCAAGAGAAAGAAATCAAGGGGATTCAGTTAGGAAAAGAAGAAGTCAAATTGTCCCTGTTTGCAGACGACATGATTGTATATTTAGAAAACCCCATTGTCTCAGCCCAAAATCTCCTTAAGCTGATCAGCAACTTCAGCAAAGTCTCAGGATACAAAATTAATGTGCAAAAATCACAAGCATTCTTATACACCAGTGACAGTCAAACAGAGAGCCAAATCAGGAATGAACTTCCATTCACAATTGCTTCAAAGAGAATAAAATACCTAGGAATCCAACTTCCAAGGGATGTAAAGGACCTCTTCAAGGAGAACTACAAACCACTGCTCAGTGAAATAAAAGAGGACACAAACAAATGGAAGAACATACCATGCTCATGGATAGGAAGAATCAATATCGTGAAAATGGCCATACTGCCCAAGGTAATTTATAGATTCAATGCCATCCCCATCAAGCTACCAATGAGCTTCTTCACAGAATTGGAAAAAACTGCTTTAAAGTTCATATGGAACCAAAAAAGAGCCCGCATCTCCAAGACAATCCTAAGTCAAAAGAACAAAGCTGGAGGCATCACGCTACCTGACTTCAAACTATACTACAAGGCTACAGTAACAAAAACAGCATGGTACTGGTACCAAAACAGAGATATAGACCAATGGAACAGAACAGAGTCCTCAGAAATAATACCACACATCTACAACCATCTGATCTTTGACAAACCTGAGAGAAACAAGAAATGGGGAAAGGATTCCCTATTTAATAAATGGTGCTGGGAAAACTGGCTAGCCATAAGTAGAAAGCTGAAACTGGATCCTTTCCTTACTCCTTATATGAAAATTAATTCAAGATGGATTAGAGACTTAAATGTTAGACCTAATACCATAAAAATCCTAGAGGAAAACCTAGGTAGCACCATTCAGGACATAGGCATGGGCAAAGACTTCATGTCTAAAACACCAAAAGCAACGGCAGCAAAAGCCAAAATTGACAAATGGGATCTCATCAAACTAAAGAGCTTCTGCACAGCAAAAGAAACTACCATCAGAGTGAGCAGGCAACCTACAGAATGGGAGAAAATTTTTGCAATCTACTCATCTGACAAAGGGCTAATATCCAGAATCTACAAAGAACTCAAACAAATTTACAAGAAAAAAACAAACAACCCCATCCAAAAGTGGGCAAAGGATATGAACAGACATTTCTCAAAAGAAGACATTCATACAGCCAACAGACACATGAAAAAATGCTCATCATCACTGGCCATCAGAGAAATGCAAATCAAAACCACAATGAGATACCATCTCACACCAGTTAGAATGGCGATCATTAAAAAGTCAGGAAACATCAGGTGCTGGAGAGGATGTGGAGAAATAGGAACACTTTTACACTGTTGGTGGGATTGTAAACTAGTTCAACCATTATGGAAAACAGTATGGCGATTCCTCAAGGATCTAGAACTAGATGTACCATATGACCCAGCCATCCCATTACTGGGTATATACCCAAAGGATTATAAATTATGCTGCTATAAGGACACATGCACACGTATGTTTATTGCAGCACTATTCACAATAGCAAAGACTTGGAATCAACCCAAATGTCCATCAGTGACAGATTGGATTAAGAAAATGTGGCACATATACACCATGGAATACTATGCAGCCATAAAAAAGGATGAGTTTGTGTCCTTTGTAGGGACATGGATGCAGCTGGAAACCATCATTCTTAGCAAACTATCACAAGAACAGAAAACCAAACACCGCATGTTCTCACTCGTAGGTGGGAACTGAACAATGAGATCACTTGGACTCGGGAAGGGGAACATCACACACCGGGGCCTATCATGGGGAGGGGGGAGGGGTGAGGGATTGCATTGGGAGTTATACCTGATGTAAATGATGAGTTGATGGGTGCAGCACACCAACATGGCACAAGTATACATATGTAGCAAACCTGCACGTTGTGCACATGTACCCTACAACTTGAAGTTTAATAATAATAAATAAATTAAAAAAAAAAAGAAGACATTTACGTGTACAACAAGCATGTGACAAAAAGTTCAACATCACTGATTATCAGAGAAATGCAAATCAAAGCCACAATGAGATATCATCTCATGCTAGTCAGAATGGTGATTATTAAAATGTCAGGAAACAACAGATACTGGCAAAGCTGTGAAGAAAATGGTAGAAATGTAAATTAGTTCAACCATTGTGGGAGACGGTATGGCAATTCCTCAAGGATCCAGAACCAGAAATACCATTTTGCACAACAATTTCATTACTGGGTTTATACCCAAAGAAATACAAATCATTCTACTATAAAGACACATACACACATATGTTTATTGCACCACTATTTACAATAGCAAAGGCATGGAACCAACCCATATGCCAGCAGTGATAGACTGGATATAGAAAATGTGGTATATATGCCCCATGGAACACAATGCAGACATAAAAAGTAATGAGATCATGTCCTTGTAGGGACTTGAATGAAGTTGGGAGCTATCATCCTCAGCAAACTAACACAGGAACAGAAAACCAAACACTGCATGTTCTCATTCATAAGTGGGAGTGAACAGTGAGAACACATGGACACAGGGAGGGGAACAACACATGCCATGACCTGTTGGGGATGGGGGGTGAGAGAGGGAACTTAAAGGACAGGTTAATGGTTGCAGCAAACCACCATGGCACATGTATATCTATGGAAAAAACCTGCACGTTCTGCACGTGCATCTTTTTTTGTTTTGTTTTGTTTTGTTTTTTGTAGAAGAAATAAAGAAAAAAAGAAAAGAAAAGGAAACATAAAACCAAGTAATAAATAAAAAGAATAAATAAAACTCCTGATAGACTTGGCTACAAAAGAAAGACTTAAAAAAAAAAAAGAAAAGAAAAGAAAATAGAAAGAAAAACATTCATACGTCACTCAAAAAAGATCTTAAAATGCTACTTTGCCATGAGAGAAATGCTGATCATGGGATAGCAAGTGACCATTCAGCCGATCCTTTATGAGCCGGCTTCTGTGAGACCCTCCACATCATGTGGTCTTGTAGATCCAGCTATTTATTTCAAGGTGGAAGGAATGTATTTGAAATTGGACAGCATCAAAGTTAGGGCTACAAGTAATTTGTGTAAAGTGACTCAGACTTTTAATTTATCTGACACTGGTGCACTGGGCCCTGTTCCTCAGCTCACCCCTATGGTTACATTGGCATCCACTCAGAACAGCTCATGTTGAAGGTAAAGGCCAAGAAAAAGTTTATGAGTACATTGGCTTGTGGTTGCAAATTAAAAATGTGCTAATTCTACTGCATAAGGTGGGCTTTGATAAGGCTCATGCACTCAAGAGTGTGAGAAATATACTCTATAATGTTTCTGGGACTCAGCATATCGATAAGTGCATTGTTTAGGAGTCCAGTGGCCTGGGGTGTTCTGAAATGTCCCTCAAACATAAAGAAACCCGATTATAGTATCTCACAACTCCCACCATAAAGAAATAAGAATCGTGAGAAAGGTCGGGTTACCCACAAAGGGAAGCTTATCAGACTAACAGCAGATCTCTTGGCAGAAACTCTACAAGCCAGAAGAGAGTGGGAGCCTATATTCAACATTCTTAAAGAAAATAATTTTCAACCCAGAATTTCATATCCAGCCAAACTAAGCTTCATAAGTGAAGGAGAAATAAAATCCTTTACAGACAAGCAAATGCTGAGAGATTTTGTCACCACCAGGCCTGCATAACAAGAGCTCCTGAAGGAAGCACTAAACATGGAAAGGAACAACCAGTACCAGACACTGCAAAAACATGCCAAATTGTAAAGATCATCAATGCTAGGAAGAAGCTGCATCAACTAGCGAGCGAAATAACCAGCTAACATCATAATGACAGGACCAAATTCACACGTAACAATATTAACCTTAAATGCAAATTGGGTAAATACTCCAATTAAAAGACACAGACTGGCAAATTGAATAAAGACTCAAGACCCATCAGTGTGCTGTATTCAGGAGACCCGTCTCACATGCTCAGACACACATAGATTCAAAATAAAGGGATGGAGGAAGATCACCAAGCAAATGGAAAACAAAACAAACAAAAAAAGAAAACAAAAAAGGGGGGATTTCAAACCTAGTCTCTGATAAAACAGACTTTAAACCAATAAAGATCAGAAGAAACAAAGAAGGACATTACATAATGGTAAAGGGATCAATTCAACAACAAGAGCTAACTATCCTAAATATATATGACCCCAATACAGGAGCACCAAGATTAATAAAGCAGTAGAAATCAAAACTAAATTTCTGATATAGGAATATACCTTAAGAAGACTAACTAGACACTTAATGCCAAATTGACTACAGAGACTAACTTACATTCTGAAAGGGACAGTAATTCGTCATGACTGGAGTTCACACATTCTTCAGAGCCCTAGTTTTTGCTAGTATTTCCTTTCCCACAGAGCCTCAGGTTTTGCTAGTATTTCATTTCCCACAGAGTCTCGGTTTTTGCTAGTATTTCCTTTCCCACAGAACCTCGGTTTTACCTAGTATTTTAGTGCATAGAGTGTTTGATCTACTAACATGGTATTCTGCATAACATTATATTATAACAAGGAACTCTAGAGGAAAGGATATGAAGAAATGGAAAACTGAGGCATGTTACAGAAGTCAGGTTGGTAACACCCCGCTCAGATGGAGCAGCATATTTTAAGAACAATATACATACTAAATCAATGTAATAATGTGGTATCTCTCCTCATTATGTAAAATAAATAAGCTTCAGAACCAAGAGATGGAAGTAGGAATGACTGTAATTACCATTACTATCAGTGATTGACTTGGTAAATGTGTGCTTGACGTATCTACAACTGTAGTCTCCTTAGATCTGAAAGTCTAAGTTCCCCATGAGGATACATCTCTACCAGGGTTGACTGACAGAATTTCAGTAAATTTTAAGGTGTGGCTGCCACATCATGTTAGTCTCCTAATACTAAAAACAAGCAGGGAAGAAAAAAGTCACTATCTTGGCAGAGATAGTGACTTTAATCATCAGAAGAAAGAGGTAGGGTTATTATTAAATTACAGGTAAAATGAAAAATATATTTGGCATCCAGATGATTCATTGGGTCATAAATTGGAACTCATCTGCCATTTTAAAAATAATTTTATTGATATATGATTAACATAAAATACAATTTTCCTAGTTAAACCATTCAAGTCAATGGTTTTTAGACTATTATATTATTTTTTAATTGTGGTAAAATATATAAAAACTGTATATTATAAATTGAATAAAATGTACATATAGCATACATTTTATAATTAAATTTATATATACATGATCTCTATATAATTTTATATATTTATATATTAACATAAAATTTACCATTTCGATTATTTTCAGGTATACAATTCTGTAGCATTAGTTACATTTAGAATGTTATGCGACCTTCATCACTACCTGTTTTGTAAAGGTTTTTGTCATCCAGGAAAGAAATCCTATAACCATTAAGCAACAACTTCCACTTCTCCCTCCTTTCATCTCCCCTCTCATCTAATCTATTATTATCCCTATAAATTTTCCTAAATATTTTATATAATTGGGATGATACAATGGTTTTCCTCATGTGTCTGGCTTATTTCATTTAGCATAATGATTTTAAGACTCATCCATGTTGTAGCATGTATCAGAACTTCATCCCTTTTATTGCATAGTAATATTTTATTGTGTATTTGTAGTACATTTTATTTATCCAATAATCAGTTTAAATACACTCAGGTGGTATTTGCCCTTTGGCTATTATGAATAATGCAGGAATAAATATCTGTTTGAGTCTCTATTTTCAGTTCTTTTGGTATGTATCCAGGATTAGGTCATATGGTAATGCTATGTTTAGCTTTGTGAAGAACCACCAAATATCTGACCAATTTTGACAATAAATACATGACCATAGCAGCCTTAACTGGAGAAGGGCATCATGGCCTAGAGAATCAGCTTTTCAGAAGAAAAGTTGTCTCTCCTGACTAGTGGAAGTTATAGTTGAAGTTGAGGGGAATCTAGAAAGGGTAGCAGAGGAGGAAGATTACGCATATCATGTGTGGCCCTGAGACCAGCTGAAGCCAGGGGAGTGGGGCTTGTGTTAGTCTCAATAATAATTTTCTCTCAGGAAGTGAGACCTGAAAAATCTATTTCCAGAAGAAGTAAATATATTATTTGAAACAAAGGCTCTAAGAGACACAAAGAGTGGACTGCAATGGAAGTTGTAGTGTACTGTTTAAGTCCCCTTCCATAGTAAAGACACTTGTTACCCCAGGTGCTGAGAATAATAGCTGCCGTTGTATCATAGAAGTGTCCCTTCCAAGGAATTTCTCTCAGCCTAAAAAGGCATCTTTATATACTCTTACATCTCCTTAATGGGAAGAAACCTGTAACAAAAGCAATTAATGCAGGAATATATAAAGCCAAAATACTTTTCCTCAATTTATTTCTGAAGGTCTAATCCAGTTTTAGAACTCACAATGAGATCAGATGATCTGTTGCAACTATATCATAGTTAAATTTCTTCTTCTACCCATTTTTGTTTTCCGCTTTTCCCCCCGCCTTATAGGTATAATTCCTTAAATTATTCTCTAATATATTTTTCTTTCGTTTGCCATTCTGGTAACCTGATTAAAAAATGAATTGTCTTAGAAAATCTGAGAAATTGCAATTACTATTAGTAAATACTGAAACTGATTTTTGGCTTGGTTTTATCTCTGACTTATTATTTTCCATTTACAGGAAAAATTCCAGTTTGTTAACATTGAAATTCCATATTCTTTCCAGAATGACACTTTTCTTTTTCTCTGATAGTGCAAAGAATGCATTACACTTTCTATTTAAATTTAGCTTATGGAATATGATGGGTAGTGAAGACTTTAAAGGAAGTCAAAGCAAAGCAATAACTAAATATTTAGGGAAAAATAATGGTAATATATTGTATGCTTATGAGTATGAAAAAAATAAAATACATGGCAGCAATAGTGCAGAGAATAAGATGAGAATAGTTCAGACTATATTGTTATAAGATAAACTGCACAGGAAGTGGAAAGATATCATTGGAAGTTAGACTACCACTGAGTAAAAATGTATATTTCAAACCTGGTACAACTACTAAAAAAATTAAAGGAAGTGTACATAATGAGACAATAGTGAAGATGAAATGTAACCATGTAAAATGTTCATTTAACACAGAGAAGGCATAAATGGAGAAAAAAGCCGAATACAAATGAAACAAACAGAAAGCAGCTATAGCAATACTCACATTAAATATAAAAGGTTAGAAGATACCAGTTAATAAATATATTGGTAGATTGAATGAGGAAAGAAAGAGCCGATTATATATTAGCTACAGGAAGCACACTTTAAATATCTGAGCTTAGAGCCGTTAAAAGGAAAAGGATGAAAATCTTTATACCATACATATGTCAAAATAAACCTCTTTAGTTACACTAATATCTGACAGAATAGATTCAGAACAAGAAATGTTACCAAGGATAAAGGCTGACATTACATAATGATAAAAGTGTCAATTTTCTAAGAAGTTATAAAAATTTTAAATCTGCATGTACCTAATAACAGAGCTCTGAGTTATATAAAGCAAAAACTCGTAGAAGTTGAAGAAAAAATAGAAACAAATATCCAAAATTAGTTCTGGAAACTACAACACTCCTCTCTCTGTAATTAATAAAACTAATAGCCAATCAGTAAGAACTTAGAAGAACTGAACAACTCCATCAAAAGAAATAATTGACATTTATGGACCACTTTCCTAATGTCAGCAGTATACACATTCTTTTCAAATGTGTATGAAAGCTTTACTTAGAGACAGCATATCCTTAGTCATATAGCAAACTATACAAATAGAAACACTAGAAACAATACACACTTTTTTCTGACCATACAGAGCTAATCTAAAAACTAATGATTATTTAAAATAGTCCAAACTATTTGGAAATTAATTAATATATATATATATATTTTGAGACAGGTTCTCACTCTGTCGCCTAGTCTGGAGTGCAATGGCACAATCTTGGCTCACTTCAACCTCTACCTTCCAGGCTCAAGCTATCCTCCCAATTCAACCTCTTCAGTAGCTAGGACCAAGGCACTTGGCTAATTTTTTTTGTGTGTGTGTGTGTGCATGCACACACACACACACACACACACATATATATATATATATATTTTTTTTTTGAGACTGAGTTTCACCATGCTGTTCTCAAGCATTCTGCCCCCCCTGGGCCTCCCAAAGTCCTGGGATAACAGGCCTGAGCCACTGCTCCTGGTGGAAATTAATATATTTCTTAATAACCTATGGGTTAATGAGGAAGTCTGAAGAGATATTGAAAAAGAAAACTTAAATTGATTAAACACGAAAATAGAACATATCCAAATTTGTGGAATCCATCTAAAATGGTTGAGTATAATGTATAGCACTCAACTCTCATTTTAAGCAAAATTACATTCTCAAATCAATAATCTCAGATTCCACCTAAATAAAGCAAATAAAATTCAAAGCAAGTGAAAAAAATCAGAAAGAATTGAGCAAAATTCAATGAGAGAAACCAAAGAAAATATACAATATCAGTGAAGCTAAAAGCTGTTTCATTGAAATGAATTATAAAACCAATTGCATTTTATCAATGAGTAGATTAACACTCAGAGAGTTTAATTTATTTGCCCAAAGTTATATAGAGGCAGAAATAGAATAGAATCTAGGCCTTTCTTGATCTGAAAATTCCTGATTACTAGCCTGAAAGTTAACGTATTTCACCTTGGTTAGTTTAAATGAGAGAAGACTTCCAGAGTCTTCATTTAAATTAAAAATTTGGCAGAATGTTTTTGTTTTCTCTTTCAGGTATAGAGAAGATATATGTTCCAATCTCACCTCACAAATCAAAGAAGAATTGAAAAGATATGTGCCATTGAGAAATCAGAGATGCTAAATTAAATGCTATAATGATGGCAACATTTCATTAATTAAGACAATCTATCCATGGTTAAAGTTTAGTTACACAAGTCATAGCAACATTTTCCAAAGTTTGAAGGTCTTACAAGTCTTACTTATTAGAAAAATACATGTATAGACACTTTATTTTTATAAAACTCAGAGTATTAAACATTTTTCTTTCATCTCTGAGAGAATGAGAAAGATTTTATTCTTCCAATTTTGCTGAGATTTCTTTAATTCACAGTTAGAAGATCTTGCAGTTTCAGATCTTTAATCACAAAGAATGGTGAGTTTTCAACATCTCTGCTTGCAATTTCTCAAAGTTCAAACTTTATGTACTGAATCATTATTAATTGTTTCTTTATATCTGTAACTGCAGCACAGCTTCACAAAAGGCTTGAATTTGAGTTTTGCTAAGTTGCACTTATCTACAAAATGATTTTTACGATCACATTGTATGCCTGTAAGAGTGTCTCTTAAAGTGCTGTCAGATATACACTGTGATAAAATTTGGGTGGTGGGTGTTAAAATCTATAGTCAGTTTTAGTAGAAAGTGCAGATTTATGGTCAAGTTGGACCTCAAAAAGAATCCCTCTGTGAATATATTCATGAATTCATGAACTAGCTCAAGAGTCTCTGAATTGAGGCTCACATCTTTATATTCTATTTTGTTCCCAAGATAAATTATTATTTTAGGGTGGTGTCCACAGCAAGGGATAAAAAATCTCAACTAAAACTGGCTTAAGAAGAAATCTAATTTGTTCACATTACTGAAAAGCACAGACACAGAACAGAAAAGCACAGAAATAGAATTCGCTTCAGGGAGAATTTGAATCCAGAGTCTTCTTTAATAGCATCGGATCTCAGTACATATGCCTGCATTATCACAGCTTCAAAGTAGGTAGAAATAAAAAAGAATATGTCTTAATTTTGTGTCCATACAAGTTTGTTGTTAATTGATAGTAATTAAACCAGCTTGGGTCATAGGCTTATCTCAGAACAATGGATGTGGCCAGGGGTTGAAAATTACATTGTTTAGTTCTGTCTTTGTTCCATTCTCACTACTAGACCCAGTGTTATCTTCATCATAGGGGATGATGGCGAGGGAAGATTCTGTTTTTGTTTGGCTTGCTTTTTGGTTTTTGGGTTTTCAGTTTTGCCTAAAGGAAAATTGGGAGTCCCAAAAGAAAGGAGTGCATGCTGAGGAGGTAGAAATAATAACCACAGATTATAGTTTTTTATGTAAAAAAGGCAGTAGAATAATTTTTGAGAACAATTCTCCTTTTCCATTTCAAATACGGCAGCACAACTTCCGACATGAAGTGTCACTCTCAGTGGCATATTTCAGAATGACATGCCACTTAACACTGCTGTACTGATTAGTTTGGGAGGAAGTTATGATCAGAACAGTTCTTGCAACTATTCTACTTGTGTGCTTGCTGACAGGAATTCAGAGAAGTCTTGCTTGCTTGATGGGAAGATAAATGTCTTAAGAATTAAGAGCAACATTATATTCACGTTTTAGAGATGACTGTAGGTTGCTTGGTTAAAAAGGGAGAGCTGCCACTCAGTGGTAAGTGAGAAAGTGTTTGAACTCTTAGAGCACTATGCTTGAGCTGCAGACAGAGTGAAGAACTCACCCAGAAAATGGGTTGCCCTTTGGACATCTCAACCTAAATGTAACATTTCTATTCAAAACCAATGTCTTCAATCAATAACCCTGCAAATACAGCAGAAATTATATCTACAATTTTTCCCATAGTTATCTTCCAACACCCATATGGGCAATGCTGATTTAATGTGACCTGTGGCATGGATACTTTTTCTATTCTTACTTATCCTCCTTCAACAATTATAATTGCTCCCTTAGGGAATAATTCAGGATATTCTTCAACAATTCACCTCTATAAATAATAGGCTATTTTCAAGCTCAGGTCTAACACAATAAAATGCAATATAACATGTAGTCAAGAAGACTTGCTGAAGATTGAAATAGGTAGTTTAATGTAAATCCATAACTCAGATTTCAATCTGTCATTGTTTTGCTATCTTTAGGAATCCAAATACTCATGAAACTTCTCAAAATGTATTTTCTTTATATTTTACTTCCATTTTTAAAAGTTAATAGAACCTAATTAATTATAATCAACACTTCTAAGATAGACTACAGACTTTGGGCTTTTGGCATTTTAATTGTATTTCATTATTTACTTAGTCATTGACAGTGCCTATACCCCACAATGGTGCCTTTCTAGTGTTGATGCAGCATTAAAAAATGGCATTATTGAGACACAGGACAGAGGCTTCAGGAGTAGCCTGACTAAACCAGAAGGTCACAACAGGCCTGAGAGGGAGTCAGGGAAGGGATTATTATCCCCACTTTAGAGATGGGAAAACAGTGACAAAGAATTTAGGTGACTTGGAGGGGTACGCCCATGATGGCTGAATGGGAAGAGCTCCAGCCTCCAGCTCCCAGCGTGAGTGACAGAGAAGATGAGTGATTTCTGCATTTTCAACTGAGGTACCAGGTTCATCTCACTGGGGTGCGTCAGACGGTTGGTGCTGGTCAGCGGGTGCAGCCTGAACAGCGAGAGCTGAAGCAGGGTGAGGCCTTGCCACACCTGGGAAGTGCAAGGGGGAAGGGAATTCCTTTTCCTAGCCAAAGGAAATTGAGACACACAACACCTGGAACATCGGGTAACTCCCACCATAATACTGTGCTTTACCAAGGGTCTTAGCAAATGGCACACCAAGAGATTATATCCCACACCTGGCCCAGAGGGTCCCATGCACACGGAGCCTCCCTCATTGCCAGCACAGCAGTCTGAGATCTAACTGCAAGGCAGCAGTGAGACTGGGGAAGGGGCACCCACCATTGCTGAGGCTTAAGTAGATAAACAAAGCTACCAGGAAGCTCGAATTGGGTGGAGCCCACCACAGCTCAAGGAGGCTGGCCTGCCTCTGTAGACTCCTCCTCTGGGGACAGGGCCTAGCTAAACAAAAAGCAGCAGAAACCTCGGCAGAGTTAAATGCCCCGTCTGACAGCTTTGAAGAGAGCAGTGGATCTGCCAACACAGAGATTGAGATCTGAGAACGGACAGACTGCCTGCTCAAGTGAGTCCCTGACCCCTGAGTAGCCTAACTGGGAGATATCCCCCACTAGGAGCAGACCGACACCTCACAACTCACATGGTGGGGTACACCCCTGAGACAAAGCTTCCAGAGCAAGAATCAGACAGCAACACTCGCTGTTCAGCAATATCCTATCTTCTGCAGCCTCTGCTGCTGATACCCAGGCAAACAGGGTCTGGAGTGGACCGCAAACTCCAACAGACCTACAGCTGAGTGTCCTGACTGTTAGAAGGAAAACTAACAAACAGAAAGGACACCCACACCAAAACCCCATCAGTACGTCACCATCATCAAAGGCCAAAGGCAGATAAAACCACAAAGATGGGGAAAAAGCAGCGCAGAAAAGCTGGAAATTCAAAAAATTAGAGCGCAACTGCCCCTCCAAAGGAATGCAGCTCATCGCCAGCAATGGAACAAAGCTGGATGGAGAATGACTTGGACGAGTTGAGAGAAGAAGGTTTTAGTAAATCAAACTTCTCAGAGCTAAAGAAGGAACTATGTAACCAGCATAAAGAAACTAAAAACCTTGAAAAAAGAAGGGATGAATGGATAACTAGAGTAATCAATGCAGACAAGACCTTAAAATAACTAAGAGAGATGAAAACCATAACACGAGAACTATGTGACAAATGCACAAGCTTCAGTAACTGACTCAATCAACTGGAAGAAAGAGTATCAGCGATTGAAGATCAAATGGATGAAATGAAGCGAGAAGAGAAGTGTAGAGAAAAAAGAGTAAAAAGAAATGAACAAAGCCTCCATGAAATATGGGATTATGTGAAAAGACCAAATCTATGTCTGATTGGTTTACCTGAAAGTGATGGGGAAAATGGAACCAAGTTGGAAAACACTCTGCAGGATGTCATCCAGAAGAACTTCTCCAACCTAGAAAGGCAGATCAACATTCAGATTCGGGAAATAGAGACAATACCACAAAGATACTCCTCAAGAAGAGCAACTCCAAGACACATAATTGTCAGATTCATCAAAGTTGAAATGAAGGAAAAAATGTTAAGGGCAGCCAGAGAGAAAGGTCGGGTTACCCACAAAGGGAAGCCCATCAGACTAACAGCAGATCTCTCAGAAGAAGCTCTACAAGCCAGAAGAGAGTGGGGGCCAATTTTCAACATTCTTAAAGAAAATAATTTTCAACCCAGAATTTCATATCCAGCCAAACTAAGTTTCATCAGTGAAGGATAAATAAAATCTTTTACAGACAAGCAAATGCTTAGAGATTTTATCAACACCAGGCCTGCCCTACAAGAGATCCTGAAGGAAGTACTAAACATGGAAAGGAACAACAAGTACCAGCCATTGCAGAAACATGTCAAAATGTAAAGTCCATCAATGCTAGGAAGAAACTGCATCAACTAGGGAGCAAAATAACCAGCTAATATCATAATGGCAGGATCAAGCTCACACAAAACAATATTAATCTTAAATGTAAATGGACTAAATCATCCAATTAAAAGACACAGACTGGCAAATTGGATACAGAATCAAAACCCATCGGTTTCCTGTACGCAGGAGACCCATCTCACATGCAGAGACACACATAGGCTCAAAATAAAGGGATAAAGGAAGATCTACCAAGCAAATGGAAAAAAAAAAAAAAAAAAAAAAAAGCAGGGGTTGCAATCCTAGTCTCTGATAAAACAGGCTTTAAACCATCAAAGATCAAAAGACACAAATAAGGACATTACATAATGGTAAAGGGATCAATTCATCAGGAAGAGCTAACTTTCCTAAATATATATGCACCCAATACAGGAGCACCCAGATTCATAAAGCAAGTCCTTAGAGACTTACAAAGAGACTTAGACTCCCATACAACAATAATGGGAGACTTTAACACCCAACTGTCAACATTAGACAGATCAACGAGACAGAAAGTTAACAGGGATATCCAGGAATTGAACTCAGCTCTGCACCAAGCGGACCTAATAGACATCTACAGAACTCTCCATCCCAAATCAACAGAATATACATTCTTCTCAGCACCACATCACATTTATTCCAAAATTGACCACATAGTTGGAAATAAATCACTCCTCAGCAAATGTAAAAGAACAGAAATTATAACAAACTGTCTCTCAGACCACAGTGCAATCAAACTAGAACTCAGGACTAAGAAACTCAATCAAAACTGCTCAACTATATGGAAACTGAACAACCTGTTCCTAAAAGACTAATGAGTACACAATGAAATGAAGGCAGAAATAAAGATGTTTTTTGAAACCAATGAGAACAAAGATACAACATACCAGAATCTCTGGTACACATTTAAATCAGTGTATAGAGGGAAATTTATGGCACTAAATGCCCACAAGAGAAAGCAGGAAAGATAAAAATTGACACCCTAACATCACAATTAAAAGAACTAGAGAAGCAAGAGCAAACACATTCAAAAGCTAGCAGAAGGCAAGAAATAACTAAGATCAGAGCAGAACTGAAGGAGATAGAGACATAAAAAACCATCCAAAAAATCAACGTGTCCAGGAGCTGGTTTTTTGAAAATATCAACAAAATTGATAGAGAATTAGCAAGACTAATAAAGAAGAAAACAGAGAAGAATCAAACAGATGCAATAAAAAATGATAAAGGGGATATCACCACCGACCCCACAGAAATACAAACTACCATCAGAGAATACTATAAACACCTCTACACAAATAAACTAGAAAACCTAGAAGAAATGGATAATTTCCTGTACACTTGCACTCTCGCAAGACTAAACCAGGAAGAAGCTGAATCCCTGAATAGACCAATAGCAAGCTCTGAAATTGAGGCAATAAAATAGACCTGCCTACCAAAAAACGTCCAGGACCAGACGGATTCACAGCCAAATTCTACCAGAGGTACAAGGAGGAGTTGATACCATTCCTTCTGAAACTATTTCAATCAATAAAAAAAGAAAAAAGGGGGGGAATCCCCCCTAACTCATTTTACGAGGCCAACATCATCCTGATACCAAAGCCTGACAGAGATACAACAAAAAAAAGAGAATTTTAGACCAATATCCCTGATGAATATCGATGCAAAAATCCTTAATAAAATACAGGCAAACCAAATCCAGCAGCATATCAAAAAGCTTATCCACCATGATCAAGTGGGCTTCATCCCTGGGATGCAAGGCTGGTTCAACATACACAAATCAATAAATGTAATACACCATATAAACAGAACCAAAGACAAAAACCACATGATTATCTCAATAGATGCAGAAAAGGCCTTTGACAAAATTCAACAGCCCTTCGTGCTAAAAACGCTCAATAAATTCAGTATTGTTGGAACGTATCTCAAAATAATAAGAGCTATTTATGACAAACCCACAGCCAATATCATACTGAATGGGCTAAAACTGGAAGCATTCCCTTTGAAAACTGGCACAAGACAGGGATGCCCTCTCTCACCACTCCTATTCAACATAGTGTTGGAAGTTCTGGCTAGGGCAATCAAGCAAAAGAAAGAAATCAAGGGTATTCAGTTAGGAAAAGAAGAAGTCATATTGTCCCTGCTTGCAGATGACATGATTGTATATTTAGAAAACCCCATTGTCTCAGCCCAAAATCTCCTTAAGCTGATAAGAAACTTCAGCAAAGTCTCAGGATACAAAATCAATGTGCAAAAATCGCAAGCATTCTTATACACTAGTAACAGATAAACAGAGAGCCAAGTCATGAATGAACTCCCATTCACAATAGCTTCAAAGAGAATAAAATACCTAGAAATCCAACTTACAAGGGATGTAAAGGACCTCTTTAAAGAGATTTACAAACCACTGCTCAGTGAAATAAAAGAGGATACAAACAAATGGAAGAACATACCATGCTCATGGATAGGAGGAATCAATATTGTGAAAATGTTCATACTTCCCAAGGTAATTTATAGATTCAATGCCATCCCCATTAAGTTACCAATGACTTTCTTCACAGAATTGGAAAAAACTGCTTTAAAGTTCATATGGAATCAAAAAAGAGCCTGCATTGCCAAGACAATCCTAAGTCAAAAGAACAAAGCTGGAGGCATCACGCAACCTGACTTCAAACTATACTACAAGGCTACAGTAACCAAAACAGCATGGTACTGGTACCAAAACAGAAATATAGACCAATGGAACAGATCAGAGCCCTCAGAAATAATACCACACATCTACAGTCATCTGATCTTTGACAAACCTGACAAAAACAAGAAATGGGAAAGGAATCCCTATTTAATAAATGGTGCTGAGAAAATTGGCTAGCCATAAGTAGAAAGCTGAAACTGGATCCTTTCCTTACTCTTTATATGAAAATTAATTCCAGATGGATTAGAGACTTAAATGTTAGACCTAAAACCATAAAAACCCTAGAAGAAAACCTAGGTAATACCATTCAGGACATAGGCATGGGCAAGGGCTTCATGTCTAAAACACCAAAAGCAATGGCAACAAAAGCCAAAATTGACAAACGAGATCTAATTAAACTAAAGAGCTTCTGCACAGCAAAAGAAACTACCATCAGAGTGAACAGGCAACATCCAGAATGGGAGAAAATTTTTGCAATCTACTCATCTGACAAAGGGCTAATATCCAGAACCTATAAAGAACTCAATCAAATTTACATGGAAAAAACAAAAAATTCCATCAAAAAGTGGGCAAAGGATATGAACAGACATTTCTCAAAAGAAGACATTCATACAGCCAACAGACACATGAAAAAAATGCTCTTCATCACTTACCGTCAGAGAAATGCAAATCAAAACCACAATGAGATACCATCTCACACCAGTTAGATGTCAATCATTAAAAAATCAGGAAACAACAGGTGCTGGAGAGGATATGGAGAAATAGGAACACTTTTACACTGTTGGTGGGACTGTAAACTAGTTCACCCATTGTGGAAAACAGTGTGGCGATTCCTCAAGGATCTAGAACTAGAAATACCATTTGACCCAGCCATCCCATTACTAGGGATATACCCAAAGGATTATAAGTCATGCTGCTATAAAGACACGTGTACACGTATGTTTATTGCAGCACAATTCACAATAGCAAAGACTTGGAATCAACCCAAATGTCCATCAGTGACAGACTGGATTAAGAAAATGTGGCACATATACACCATGAAATATTATGCAGCCATAGAAAAGGATGAGTTTGTGTCCTTTGTAGGGACATGGATGCAGCTGGAAACCATCATTCTCAGCAAACTATCGCAAGAACAGAAAACCAAATACCACATGTTCTCACTCATAGGAGGGAATTGAACAATGAGATCACTTGGACACAGGAAGGGGAACATCACACACCAGGTCCTATTGTGGGGCAGGGGGAGGGATAGCATTAGGAGATATACTTAATGTAAATGATGAGTTAATGGGTGCAGCACACCTACATGGCACATGTACACATATGTAACAAACCTGCACCTTGTGCACATGTACCCTAGAACTTAAAGTATAAATTTTAAAAATGGCGTTATTAAACTTTTAATAATTAGTTCTTCCAATAGCTAATTTTTAAAATTGCAAATGTAATTATTTAGGAAATAGCTGAAAATTTGTGTCTGATCTATATGAATTTTCCATGTCAATTTGTTACATCTTATTCTTCTATTTAAAGTTACATCTCATTCCTTATCTGTTACATCTTATTCCTTCTATCTTATTCCTTCTTTGTAGTCTCAAGAGAAAGAAAAGAAAAATCAAAAGTATCAAATAACTTCCACGTAAGTATGGAAATACTCCATCTGTAACTTGTACATTTCTATATATGTTAGACAGTGTTTATCTTTATGTTTTGGTGCTTTTCAGCTGTTTGGCATTCTGATACAATATTGCATGTCTTGGAAACTAAAATCTCTAATATTTGAAAATATTACGTTGTTGCAAGGTAAGAGTGGGGTGCAGGAGGGATTTTAATATGGGGAGATAATAAAATGCCTTCATTTATTCATGATACAAGGATTTGAAAACAGAATAATTTAGTGATTTGGAAACACAGATAATACAGTGGAAATATGTTACATGACAAATGTGTATAAGATAATTTAATATGAAAAACAACAATAACAATTATGTAGCAGGCAGCTATCACAAACTAAAAATTAAAATTTAGAAAGACTTTCAATTCTCTCAAGTTCTTTAAGCAAATTCAATGTAACTACAATTTTACTTTTCCCTAAGGTGTTGGGAAACTCACTACGTAATATTAACGGTGCCACTCCTTTCTCTCCTTTCTGAATATCACACAAACTCCAAGAGAACCCATAAAATTGGAAAGACCTCTAACAGCCAGGTTTTATAGTCAATGCCAATATCTTATACAATCTTAAATAAATCAGGAAAAAGGAGTTCCAATCTCACACAAACATACATACAGCAAGAAGAATTAAAAGAGCAGTATACTTGTTACATTCACTAAGATTTTGAACACATTTGGCTACATATTAAAATCCCATGATAGCCAATTTAATATAAACCCTCAAAAATACCAACTAATAGGAGCCTTGTTTAATTTTCATGTAGCATGCAAATGTAAGCAAATTAAATTATATGTGTCCTTCCGAGTACATAAAAAAAATACATCAACTGTTTGACTCACATATATAAATCAATCTGAAGAACTCAATAATGTTTATCAAATTAATACTGGGATATTAATCAATGTTTTATTACTTGTGTTATGAATATTACTCAGTTTTGAATGTCTATAATGATTATGCAGCATGTGATCATCATAAAAATATTTCTTTTATTTGGTCTAATGCAAATTACAATAGAGGATTAAAATTAATGTGGAATTTCTACATTGTTTTGGCATTAATACTTGCATATTTAATGCTATAAAACATTTAGTTTAAGGTTAAAATCATCGTATTATTTGTGGATAGAATTGTTTATTCCTAATTCTTTTAAAAATTAGATTATGTTGACATAATCTACCACTTTCCTTTAGCTTTCTCTTGAGGGAGACTTTTATGTTAGATGATTTGTTATTTGTTTGATAAAAGAAATTGTGACACTGAAGAAAAGCTGTAATGTTCAAAATGTTCTTTATTAAAAGTAAATATTATTTCTTATTTGAAATCATAAAAAATAGGTTATTCAAAATTGAACTGAATGATGGTTAACTGTCTAGTCATCTCTTCTTTCCACAGAAAGCATATTTATTAAATCTCTAAGCATTTAGAACAAAAGAAAATCATGCCTGAACACATCTTGGCAGCAAACTACGCAATTTATTTAAACCTTTAAAGTTTTCTCTGAGTATCAGTTCTCATCAGTGATTTCATGCTATTGCTAGGGATGTCTGCTGCAGGGCCATTGTCACCACGCCTAACAAAACAGGAAATAAAAAAGATCATGCATTGTGTCTATTTATCTAATTCTTTTCTGATGCCTAATTTTGTTTCTCTTCATAGATTGCTTAGGAATTACATGTTTGTAAATCCCTAGCCATCTCTCCTCTTGTCACTTTTGCCTCTATAGTTTTCTCTTAAAAATGTGAGAGAAATACTGAAGCATTTTCTCTTCAAATATTTGATTTTTAATTGTAATTGATTTTCAAATGCTTGCTCAAGTTTCACATTTGAATTATCTTTACAATATCATTTAAAATGCGCTTTAGATATTTTCTTCTTTTTTCCTATTTTTGACAATTCAAACAATATTTTTGGATATTTGTAATTTAGTTCAGTTAAAAAAACACTCAAGAAATTACATTCTGCAGAAAATATTGCAAATATGCCCAATATTTCCTTACAAACAACTTAAGATTTTTGATATATGCAATTTTTCTTGCCAAAATTTGGTCAATTTACAACATACTTTACATAAATTGAAACTGATAGTATAATTTCTGTGTCTGCAAATTTTAGTAAAGCCAAAATGATATCTTCTTTAATTTGCATTGCTTCAATACTACTTTTTTGGATAATTTCCTTTATTTGTTTTCTAGTTTTTATTTTTCTTTCATAGATTTTGTTTTGTGGATTTTTAAATGTTATGTCATTTTTTTGTTGGTTGGTTGATTTTATTTTTTTATGCACAGTATAGCCAAGAATATCTGCAGTCTTCAGAAGGTAAAAGCAGGTCGAGAGAATTCCACTGGACAATTAAGAATTATGTCTAAACCAAGACTAATTCTGAGTTTATTTTTATCCATATATTATTTATTAAGAATTATTTATTTAAATTAATATGTATCTAATCAAAGGTTGGAATTTTGCTTGGCAATTTTGGCAGTTTCAGGGTATCTATCTGTAGCCACATATTCACATTTCTGCAGTTTCCTACACTTGAATTGATAAAATCTTATATATTTTGTTCATTTTGTATAATTAAAGAGAACAAAATCTAAAGGATGTACAGTGGGTTATATCAATCTTCACTTCTTTTGTTATTAATGTATCAGTTTCACCGTGGGCTCTGTTGCATAAAACATCAGAAAGCAGCAGATCCAGCATCCTGTCCTGTGCAGCCCAGCCAAATCCATGCAGAAATGAAAGAGTTTCTGCCTTCACTCACAGGCTCAGCTGAAGCTCTGTGTTTTGAGGGATCAGACTTTCTCACAGGTTACCAGAAGAGCCGGGTAACACAACTCAATAAACTCGGGGACTTAGTTCTCACGCTGTGAAACAAACTTGACCATTGAGAATAAGGAGACAAGAGTTAAATTCTACTCACTTACTGTAAAGACTGTTCAGAGTTGCAGTGATCCCTCCCAAGCTGGCTGCACAGTCTCAGAGAGCTGTATACAACTCAGGAATGCACTCCTTTAAATATCCTGCCCATTCTTTCCTAACTTATTGTCTGCCTCCCTCCGTACCTTCTCCTGCTTTGAGTCCACACTCCCCACAGTTGTGATGTTCAAGTCTATTTTTAAGGTGTCTCAGGCAATGATGTTTGTTACTTCATAATTATTCCTTTCCATATCCCTCAGTTCTTCTTTCTTCTTTAACAATCTCAACCTCTCTTGACAAAACCATGACCATGGTTTGATCCAACACTGCCTACTTCAAATTTGCACCTATGTCCTTACATATAGGTGGAAAAATGCATAAAGCAAACTTAACTCTTAACTTGAATTTAAATTTCATATTTAATTTTAAATATATGTCCATGAACCTCATTAAGGATTACAAATCCCATCTTTGCATCTATCACCGATCATTCTGATGCTTCTATCTAAATTTGATTCCCCCACATACATGCTTGCTAAGTCCCATCTTTATTCATTTACTTAAAGACATTGCTTCAGCAAACCTCTCTTTATTTCCTAACTCATTACTTTTTTTCTGTAATTTTATTGAATGTTTCCATCAGTATGCACACATGTTTTTATTGCCTGTGTTAAAAAAATATACCTGAAAGACACTTCTTTGACCCCTTTTACTCTGTAGTTATATTCTTCTTTCCTCTTTTCATCGTAAAATTCTCAAGAGAGTTATTTCTAATTCTATTCTAGTCTCTCTTCAGTGCATTCCAATCAGGGTTTACTAGATTAGCAATGACCTTAAAGTTGCTAAATCCAGCAAGTAATTATATGTTATCTTTTTTTGCTTTTTTACTTAATTCACAGCAGTGACTTATTTTCTCATCCTTGATATGTATGTGTATATGTACACATATATATTTAACTTGTATTCTAGGACATCAGGCTCTATTTTCATTCCTTCTCAGTAATTGCTCCAGTTTAGTCTCTTTTGATTATATCTTCTCTTCACTCTGACTAATGTTACAAAGCATAAGCTAATGTAACAACGCAAAACTTAGTCCTTGACTCCCAGTGGACTACACTAACTTTTTTTTGTTATTTTACCCAGATTCAATGATTGCATTATATTCTGTATGGTGATGAATCAGCAATAGATAACCCAGCCAATTACTCTCTATCTCAAACTCCTATTTGTTTATGTAACTTTCTTATTACCACATCCTATTGGTCATGTGATAGACATTTGTAGTACAACATGATGAAAACTAAATTCCTGTTCATTCTGAAACCAGCTTCATCCACATTACTCTTTATAACCATGAATGACAATTCAATCATTTCAGTGGACTACTGCAAAAAGCTTGGAGAAATTATTTTCTTTCTCTTTCGATCACACTCCTTAAGAAATGAGAATACAGTCAATGCTTGATACTCAGGATAATGTGCTCTACAAAGTTAACAAAAACACTGAGTTCGGAAATACTAAACCATTGCTCCTACATGGAGAATAGAGTTTCTGCAAGCCTTTGGTTACCGCTTTTTTGTTTACTGATCAATATGTGACTTTGTTTTATGGAGGTTTCTGTTTAAAGGCACTTTATTTAATATGAACTGTTGATTTATTAACATCGAACTTTCAGCCAGTATAACTATGAGTCATGGCTGGGCAAAGTTTATGTAACAGAGGTGTTTTCTCCATAAGGCACATCACAGTCTTCTTGCACCTGTGAGCACTAGACAGCACTTCTGCACTTTGCTTGGGGCCATTTTAAACAGCAAGATCACAAACCAAAAGCATGAAAGGCAAAAACCGTGGTACTAAATAAACCATGAAAAGATTTGTTTATAGTATAACCACTGAAACCAGAAAGCAGCATCACTTTATTTGACCTCAACTTAGGAACATGGATGTTGGGCAACTCAAATTATTCCTGGCTCTGTGCATGTACATGAACGTGTATGAAAGCAGCACAAGTATTGCTATTGGGGTAACGAATAATTTAGTGAGTAGGCAAATTCATAAATATTGTATCTTTGAATAATTTGGATTGACTACATTTTGAAATGTTACTTACCAAATATCACTAGAATGTTAATGTTTATTACCCTCTCGTTCAAATTATAATCATCTCTCACTTGGATTCTTCAAATAGCCTGTTTTATGTTGCTCCTTGCTTCCAATACCTGCTTTTTTACTGTCCACCTTCACTGCACTCCAGATGTAATGTGTCTCTTAGAAAATGGGAGGGGGAGGAGGAAGAAAACAATCCTGCTAATTATTATGGCAGGGTACCTTAGATTATAATAGTTATTTCAATTTTTACTCCAGTTTTACCTGGGGAAAAATGTGTCTCTTAGAATTGATGAAATATAATACTTCTTGTTTACTTTATATGTTTAAGTTCAACAAAATCTAAAGGATATGTAATGGGTTATATGAATATTCAGTTTATTTTAATAGAGATATCAGAGTAATCCCCTTTGATTATTAAGACAAAAGAAACCATGGCTATTCTCCCATAGCATTTTTGTATGATGTCCCCATCTTATTTCAGAGATCTGAATATCAAGTCCGTACCTTTGCTTATGTTTGTACTGGAGTATTGAATTTAGGTATTTATCAATTGTTTCTAAGGAAATACTTATTTCCTCACCAATAGGTTTTGAAACAATGCTGTCTGTGGGTGTGTATTACTCCAGGTCTTTATCTCTCTGTCTTGAGGATTCTGTGTCTTTTTTGTCTTTGTTCTCCTTATAGAAAGAACTATAGGCATACATAACACATATTTTAATGGTTGAGAAAAATAACTTTCTGCTGAAATAGGATATAATATTGTGCATCACAAAAATAAAAAAATTTCAATATTTCTGGCTACAGTAGCTCCTAGGTAATATAGTGTTGAAACTTGTTGGCCAAATATTACATGCACTGTATCAATAGGCCTCACTACTAAGACTACCTGAGTTATGGCAAAACTTATGCATATAATTCGCATGTAATCATTTAGTGAAACTATTTAGATTTCATTTTTAGTGCTAGTTTAAGTCAAATATAATTCTAAATTGCATCCAGTAATCATAAAGCAATTATGTAAATTTAATAAGGTGATCTAAAATGTTAGTAAAATAAGTGCCTTCTAAATATTTTATCCACTAATAATTTTCATTGGTGATTATCCATTGCAAATGTGTTTTTCAGATTTGATTATATTTTATTCAAAAATTTTGAAGAGTTCTTTATAATTTATTTAATTATATTATTTACCCTATATAATGGCTATTAATATTTTAAAGTAGAGGACTCAAAAGGCTTAAGTAAAAAGCTTTTAACAAAGTTATACAGTTAGTTAATAAATGGTGGGGCTAGGATCTTCTGATTCCAAACACATCATCAACTTCATCACATCATTAGCTAAAATTAAGCTACTTGTGTGGTGGCTTCCTGTAGAACAAATTGATGTATTCTCCTTGAGATTATATGTTTTTAGCAAGCGAAACAAACAAATCCAGAAAAAACAACAATCAAAACAAAAGCCCAGGCTATACTAGGTCCTTACAAGATAATGGCATAAAACACACACACACACTCAAGATGGGGAGAGAGACAGAGAGAGAGAGAAAACAACTTCAGCCCAAGTACACTAGAAATGCTGATGTCATGCAGCTTAATGAGAGTGCAGAGTGTAAGAAGACCTCTCAAAAGTAAACCTACCAGAATTAGATGGATTACAGAAGGCATGCTTGAGGGACAGCATATAAGATTAGAAACAAGTAAAAAATTTCTAGGCCAGAAGGGAAGAAGGTTAAAAAACAATGAAAATAACTCCTCCACACATTCTAGGGGAATGGAAGAGGAGAGAGGATATGCAAAGACTCATTTTCAGGTAAGAGAGCAGAGAAGTGGCCTATCAGATATGTACTTCACTTCAAATTGAGGAATTGAGAATGGACTGTTGATAGCACAGAGGAGAATAATGATGTATCCCATGAATGTAGTAGTAGTAGTATAAAAGAGAGCTAGTGGGCTGGGCGCAGTGGCTCAAGCCTGTAACCCCAGCACTATGGGAGGCCCAGGCAGGCGGATCGCCTGAGGTCAGGAGTTCAAGGCCAGCCTGACCAACATGGAGAAACCCCGTCTCTACTAAAAATACAGAATTAGCCAGGGATGATGGTGCATCCTTGTAATCCCAGCTACTCAGGAGGCTGAGATTATAGAATCACTTGAATCCAGAAGGCGGAGGTTGTGGTGAGCCGAGATCACGCCATTGCACTCCATCCGGGGCAACAAGAGTAAAACTCTGTCTCAATAAATAAATAAATAAATAAATATGCTAGTGAGCATGCGTCTAGGCCCAAGTTATACCTACCATTAGACTAATTATAATAAAAACCACACATATTGCGCAGTTTTACATGTGTCATTTCAAAATATTTAATACTTGTAACAATGCCAAGTATTAGGTACTTTAATGCTCTTTTTCCTTTGTTGGGAAAAATGAAGCACAAGGAGTTTAAATAACTTGGTCAGTTATGCATAATATAAAAAGAATGAACAGAAATGCAAATTCAGGGGGCTGACTCCAGAGTCTAGTTTCTTAAATCCTATACTGTTCTGCTGGATGGCTGGACGCTTGAGGGTAGCTGTATCATACTTAGCAAATTACATGACTTATTTGTATGGCAGTTGCTTCAAAAGAAGAGATGGGTGTGATAATCATTTTTTATTTAACCTTTCCATCTTTTTAATGGGGCGGTAATATATTGTAGTCAAGATTAGATCTTCCCGATAAAGACACAGTTTATAAAAGCACCTCTCTTATTTAGTCTTAAAAATATCTCGCAGCACCAACAGCTGCAGATTTATCAAACTCAAACCCTACTTATTATAGGAGGCTCTTCTTTCCTTTTCTGGTACCAAATATCACTCATTTAAGGATTTCTTAGTAACAGTCGTCTGAAACTCAATAATAGATCTTTTTGTTATTGAGACCCAAAAGTTGATATTCAATATTTGTGGAGAAATGTTAAGCAATTTATTTTATTAATAGTATAATTTGATTATAGACTAGAGACATAACTGGAGTGTCATCACCAACTGATTGGTCACTTGAGGAAATTCCTTCTGTTGATGATATGCTAGTAGCTGTTGAGAAGTATTGCTGGCAACCATTATCCTGGAAGTAGCTGTGATTATCATCCATATATCTATCAATGGCCAGGGCAGTGAGAAAATGAATAAAGAGTGTAGCCTCAGCCCACGTTTCCTGCCAAATTTTATAACACACAGACACACACAGAATTTTAAATTGAAAATAAGTTATTTATAGTCCTAGGTAACAAGAAACAGTGCACTCAATTTTTAACAATTTCTCTAAGTAGAGCTCCAACAAACTTGACTTGATGAACACAAGTTTTGTAGTGTATTTTTCTGAAGAAGCTTGAAAGTCAGAGTCTATAGATGAAGAGTGTGGATTTTGGCCTTGTGTTAGTCGCCAGAGGGTGCTAATAAAAATGTCATTCAGAGTAACAGGACAGAAAGTCTTTCCCATCTCTCATCTGCACAGAGTGAGGGCAGTAGCAGCTTCTTCTGCCCACAAATAATGTCCTGGGACTGTAGATGTAGAGAGTGCTCCCTGTAGCTGCTAGCTTCTTGCCAGCATTCAGACATCTTAAGTTCCATCCAAACAAACCACACACAACAGGGCTACTATGTTTATTGCACAAATGATGAATTTTAGGAAAAGTATTTTTTAGATCAAATTGATAAAAATTACATAAGCTATGTAATGTAAAGAATTTTTTTATGTTAGTGCACTCTTAATGAAAACATTGGTTTATTACACTTTTTCCCATCATGAAGTTATGCACCGTAAATAACAGACTCATCGCAATGAAGAGTTTTTCAAACATTCTATAGAGAATATTTTTCAGTAATCATACTCATTAGATATCTGATTAAAAGTAGCAAAGTATAATCAGCCAGAATCTTGAATCAGTTACACATGGCAGCTTTGCTATTCTCCCAGTGCATGCATAAAACTGCCATTTACCATTACTAACATTTGAAGTCTTTGGAAAAAAGTGGCTGCTTTGAAATGTTAGAAATAAAAAATTGCCTTCAGGGTGGGTATGGCGGCTTATTCCTGTAATTCCAGCACTTTGGGAAGCTGAGGGGGCAATCGCTTGAACTCAGGAGTCAAGACTAGCCTGGACAAAATAGCGAAAACCTGTCTGTGCTAAAAATGCAAAAAAATTAGCTGGGCATGGTAGCAAGCGCCTCTATTTCCAGTTATTCTGGAGGCTGAGGCAGGGGCATTGCCTGAATTCAGGAGGTTGAGCCTGCAGCGAGTCATGATGACACCACTGCAGTCCAGCCTGGGTGACATATTAAGACCCAGTCTCCAAAAAAAGAGAAAAAAAAAAAGCCTTCTATATTCTTTCTAGTCATTTCCGTACAATTAAGTGTATGTAATTTAATCATGTGCAAATTTTCTTACAATTTAATACAATAAATATTAATATTAATAAGTACAATTCTAGATGACACATCCAATAAAAATACATCAAAATACTTGATTCCGCCCTTCACAATATATTTCTTGTTTACAATGAATCTGGCTGGGTACAATCTGGGTAAAATTATAGCACAAAGTGCTATAATCCCAACACTTTGTGATGCTAAGACAGGTATATCTCTTGAGGCCAGAAGTTCAAGGTTACAGTGAGCTATGATTGTACCACTGCACTCCAGCCTTGGTGACTGGGCAAGACTGCCTCCAAAATAAAATATGGACAAAAATTTAACTTACAGCTTGAGAAATTTCTTCTTCAACCACCAGAGTCTCAATAAAATTAAAGATTATGAGAACATTATTGATAAATTATTTTAAAGCTTTATTATTACTTTAAGTACCAAGGACTTAGAGGTGATCATTTGAGAAAACAGAATTACTTATTTTGTGTTTCTTAATTCTACAAAGATAAATGTGTGAAATGTTAGCTTGCTGCATTTTTTGCCTGAAACTAAATGTACTAAATTATGACGTATTTTTCCTTTTCTCCTATATTCAAATTAAATTCAATTGAATACAACAAATATTTTTTTAATACGTAATCATTTTTATTATCTAAGGTATGTCAAGGAAGAGTGCTTAAAGGCCTTGAGATATAAACACCCATATGAGTCAAGTCAAACATTACCAGACTGTAGTCAAGAAAGTATTGTCAATCTCTGATTGAAATGTAGCTGCAGCTGCATACAGACATGTATGTACACACCACACACATACACACACACACACACACACACACACAGAGGCATCAACAGTGATTAATATTTTAAAGTATTCAATTCCAAAAACAATCTTATGTCGTATATTCTATACTCTTTTAAAGCCAAGTTATTGCCAAGACCACAAATTAGATGTATATTATGTACACATCTTTTAATCTTTTTTCTCCTTAAATCTTCTGGAGCATATTATAGTGTAAATAAATTAATAAAAGCATGATGCATAAATAATATTATGATTTCTTATAAGACGTATTTAACTCAGCATTCAGAGGTTTAAGGGTGTAAAATATTTCCATCCACCATTGCATGCCTTAACAGTAGCTCCGATGGAAGCCACCTCAGAAGAGTGAGTCTGCTTTTTAAAAAAACTAATTCATGATATATTGCCAGTTTTACATTTTTAAAAAAAAGTGCTATTTGTGAAGAATAAATGTTTACAATTTGAAATCAAAACATATAAACTGTGAATATCTATCTAGTTGTCCTAGTGATAAATGGAGTTTTCTTCTCTTATTTTATAAATGTTACATGAACAGAAATAATCTTTAAAAACTAACGCTGAATAAATGATAAATCTACTTATTTTTTTTTCCCAGAAAGAATGAGCAGAAGGTCTTTTGGCAAATACTTTATTTTTATTTATTTATTTATATAAACAAAGTCTCAATCTGTCATCCACACTGGACTATAGTGATGCTAAAATCCTCCCACCTCAGCCTCTTGAGTAGCTGGGACCACAGGTGCCACCATGATGACTGGCTGCTTTTAGTGTTTTAGTAGTGATTGCATTTCACCATGTTATTCAGGCTGGTCTCGAATTCCCTGGCTCAAGTGGTCTGCTCACTGAACTAGATTTACAGCAAGCTTTTGTCTCTGATTGAATGTGCAAATTTCGTTTCACAATGGAAATTTCTGAAGTTTGTTCCAACTTCAGAGCTTTGGACACCCATTGTAAAAATTTTATGAAAGGTTAGGAAGCCATACCATTTCTTTTGGTGAGATGCTTTGTCTCACTAACAGCTTAATGGAGGGATTTTATTTTTTATGTTGAGAGGAAGTCATTAAATTTAAAAATCCAGAGATTTGTGGAAACACAAGATGACAAAAGTGATATTATAGCTAACGGTTTCTGTCAACTGTGAAATTAGTCATAAACACCAATATAATTCCATGAAATCTAAGGCATATAGAGGATCCAGAGCCTGGCTTTTTAGTAGTAGTAGAACACTTTAAATTTCTTATAAAAAGATATATATATATGAGTTTTAATAATTTCCAGCATGTATGAAAATAGGAACATGAAATTAACTCATATTTCAAATATGTTGTTACACAAACAGCTCAGGAAAGACCCACCCCCGTAATTCAGTCACCTCTCACCAAGTTCATCCCACGACACATGGGAATTGTGGGAGTTACATTCAAGATAAGATTTGGGTGGGGACACAGCCAAACCCAATCGATATGCTTGTTTTCAACCTATTCACTTCTGAGACATCTGGATGCATTTTACAATCAGTTGGATTTTACAATCACTGCCAGCTGGTTGAAGTCATGACATAGACATGTGAAAAAAATCTCCCTTAGAATCTTCTGACAAAACCAGGAAACTGTCAGCATCAATGGTGCTTAAATGTCATGTGAGAAAGCTTAGTGAGTGATTAAATCAAGGGTTTTTTTCCCCCCCTTTTAATCTTTTACTCAGGTTTTAAAAATTGTATGATTTTTGTAAAGACAAATTTTTTTAACAAACACTGTACAAGAGAGCATACAAGGAAATGAAATGAAGGAGGGACATGTGTTCTTAATATAGAACTATAAAATCCTGCCGAGAGATTAGATATAATGTCACTTTAACTGTATTGAAAACAAAGATTGGCACAGAACCAGAATAACAAAGAAAATTAAAAATTAGAGAAGAGGAATTATACTAATATTAATTTCTTTATTGCTTTTCAGAACATTGTTAACTTAAGTAAAATTTAAAGTAACTAAGCCAGTTAACTTGATGTCAGGTTTAGGTCCTACATAACACTTACAACCTTGGCCAAACCACCGCTCTCACTTATATTTAATTATTTCCATTTTTAAAATTGGGAAGTACCCCACCAAGTTTGGGAAAGTTTGTAAATTATGTAAATATTGGGAAATGTATAAAACACCTATTTGAATATAACTACTGAGTCATACAGATTCTGAAAAACTTTAGTGCCAAGGTATTTTCATTTTGAGAAATGCCAGTCTTATTTAAGGATTTTGTGGGATAACATTGGTACCAAAATTACCCATTGTAAATGTACAATTTAGTGAATTTTACCAAATTTATACAGTTGTGCAAATGTGCACAATTCAGTTTTAGAACATTTATGTCACTCCAAAAGTTTCCAACTTCTTCCTATGCAGTCAATTCCCATTCTTACCCTAGGCATTGATCTGCTTTCTGTCTCAATAAATGTGCCTTCTCTGGACATTTCATATACATAGAATCATGTGATATGTGACTTCTTTCACTAGACAATATTTTAGATTTATACATGATGCAGCATATATAAGTAGTTTGTTCATTTTTATTGCATACTATTACAATTTGTCCCTATACTGCATATTTTTAATCACTCACTAGTTAATGGACATTTGTGTTCTTTTCAGGTATTGGCTATTATGAATCATGTTGCTACGAATGTTCACTTGTGTGTCTTTGCATGGACTTGCGTGTTCACTTATTTTGGTAGATTTCTATGAGTGGAATTGTTGTGCTGTATGATAAGTTTATGTTAAAATTGTCAAGTGACCAGCTGTTTTCCAAAGTAACTTTACCATTTTGTATTCCCACCAGCAATGCATGACGGCTCCCATTTCTGTGCATTTTCCCCAACACTAGGTATTTTCTGTCTCCTTTTTCCATAACCATTCTAGTGGGTGTGTAGTGGTATCTTATGCTTTGCATGTGCATTTCTCTAATGACTAATGACGTTGAACATCTTTAAATGTGTGTGCTAATCCTTTATACATCTTCTGTAGTAAAATGTCTATTAAAATTGTTGATCGTAATTTTTAAGAAGAATCTAAGAAATGCTTGTCTAACCCAAAATCATGAGGCCCTTCTCCTAATTCTTTTATATATACAGTTTTAGGTTTTTCATTTAGGTCTTGTGATTTGTTTTATTTAATTTTTGTCTCCAAAAATTCTCCAACCAATTTGGAGAATTTTATTACTGTTATCATTATTATTGTTTGCATGTGGTCACTTTGGTTGTAAAGCAATTGGCCATAAGCACATTGTTATTTGAAATTGCCAAGCTCACAATAGAAGACATAAGGTTACACAATTCGAATTTTATTTATATATTTATTTATTATTTATTTATTTAATTTTTTATTATACTTTAAGTTCTAGGGTACATGTGCACAACATGCAGGTTTGTTACATACGTATACATGTGCCATGTTGGTGCGCTGCACCCATTAACTTGTCATTCACATTAGGTATATCTCCTAATGCTATCCCTCCCCGCTCCCTCCACCCCACAACAGGCGCCTGTGTGTGATGTTCCCCTTCACGTGTCCAAGAGTTCTCATCATTCAGTTCCTACCTATGAGTGAAGACATGTGGTGTTTGGTTTTCTGTCCTTGTGATAGTTTGCTGAGAATAACGGTTTCCAGCTGCATCCATGTCTCTACAAAGGACATGAACTCATACTCTTTTATGACTAAATAGTATTCCATGGTGTATATGTGCCACCTTTTCTTAATCCAGTCTGCCATTGATGGACATTTGGGTTGGTTGCAAGTCTTTACTATTGTGAATAGTGCCGCAATAAACATACGTGTGCATGTGTCTTTATAGCAGCATGATTTACAATCTTTGGGTATATATCCAGTAATGGGATGGCTGGGTCAAATGGTATTTCTAGTTCTAGATCCTTGAGGAATCACCACACTGTCTTCCACAATGGTTGAACTAGTTTACAGTCCCACCAACAGTGTAGAAGTGTTCCTATTTCTCCACACCCTCTCCAGCACCTGTTCTTTCCTGTCTTTTTATCGATCGCCATTCTAACTGGTGTGAGATGGTATCTCATTGTGGTTTTGATTTGCATTTCTCTGATGGTCAGTGATGATGAGCATTTTTTCATGTGTCTGTTGGCTGCATATATGTCTTCGTTTGAGAAGTGTCTGTTCATATCCTCCACCCAATTTTTGATGGGGCTGTTTGTTTTTTTCTTGAAAATTTATTTGAGTTCTTTGTAAGTTCTGGATATTAGTCCTTCGTCAGATGAGTAGATTGCAAAAATTTTCTCCCATTCTGGAGGTTGCCTGTTCACTCTGATGGTAGTTTCTTTTGCTGTGCAGAAGCTCTTTAGTTTAATTAGATCCCATTTGTCAATTTTGGCTTTTGTTGCCATTGCTTTAGTGTTTTAGACATGAAGCCCTTGCCCATGCCTATGTCCTGAATGGTATTGCCTAGGTTTTCTTCTAGGGTTTTTATGGTTTTAGGTCTAACATTTAAGTCTCTAATCCATCTGGAATTAATTTTTGTATAAGGAGTAAGGAAAGGATCCAGTTTCAGCTTTCTACTTATGGCTAGCCAATTTTCCCAGCACCATTTATCAAATAGGGGATCCTTTCCCCTTTTCTTGTGTTTGTCAGGTTTGTCAAAGATCAGATGGCTGTAGATGTGTGGTATTATTTCTGAGGGTTCTGTTCTGTTCCATTGGTCTACATCTCTGTTTTCGTATCAGTACCATGCTGTTTTGGTCACTGTAGCCTTGTAGTATAGTTTGAAGTCAGGTAGCATGATGCCTCCAGCTTTGTTCTTTTTGCTTAGGACTGTCTTAGAAATGCGGGCTCTTTTTTGGTTCCATATGAACTTTAAAGTAGATTTTTCCAATTCTGTGAAGAAAGTCATTGGTAGCTTAATGGGGATGGCATTGAATCTATAAATTACTTTGGGCAGTATGGCCATTTTCACGATATTGCTTCTTCCTATCCATGAGCATGGAATTTTCTTCCATTTGTTTGTGTCTTCTTTTATTTCATTGAGCAGTAGTTTGTAGTTCTCCTCGAAGAGGTCCTTCACATCCCTTGTAAGTTGGATTCCTAGGTATTTCATTCTCTTTGAAGCTGTTGTGAATAGGTGTTCATTCATGATTTGGCTGTCTGTTTGTCTGTTATTGGTGTATAAGAATACTTGTGATTTTTGCACATTGATTTTGTATCCTGAGACTTTGTTGAAGTTGCTTATCAGCTTGAGGACATTTTGGGCTGAGACGACGGGATTTTCTAAATATACAATCATGTCATCTGCAAACAGGGACAATTTGACTTCCTATTTTCCTAATTGAATAACCTTTATTTCTTTCTCTTGCCTGTTTGCCCTGGCCAAAACTTCAACACTGTGTTGAAATTTTGTTGAAACACTTTGTTGAAATTTCACTGTGTGAAAAGTATTCAACACTGTGTTGAATAGGAGTGGTGAGAGAGGGCATCCCTGTTTGCGCCAGTTTTCAAGGGAAATCCTTTCAGTTTTTGCCATTCAGTATGATATTGGCTGTGGGTTTGTCATAAATAGCTCTTATTATTTTGAGATATGTTCCATCAATACCAAATTTATTGAGAGTTTTTAGCATGAAGGGCTGTTGAATTTTGTCAAAGGCCTTTTCTACATCTATAGAGATAATCATGGGGTTTTTGGTTCTGTTTATATGGTGTATTATGTTTATTGATTTGTGTATGCTGAGCCAGGAATGAAGCCCACTTGATCATGGTGGATAAGCTTTTTGATGTGCTGCTGGATTTGGTTTGCCAGCATTTTATTGAGGATTTTTGCATTGATCTTCATCAGGGATATTGGTCTCAAATTCTCTTTTTTTGTGTGTGTCTCTGCCAGGCTTTGGTATCAGGATGATGTTGGCCTCATAAAATTAGTTAGCGAGGATTCCCTCCTTTTTATTGATTGGAAAAGTTTCAGAAGGAATGGTTCCAACTCCTCCTCCTTCCTCTGGTAGCTTTCGACCGTGAATCCATCTGGTCCTGGACTTTTTTTGGTTGGTAAGCTCTTCATTATACCCTCATTTTCAGAGCCTGTTATTGGTCTATTCAGGGATTCAACTTCTTCCTGGTTTTGTCATGGGAGAGAGTATGTGTCCATTTATCCATTTATCCATCCAGGAATTTATCCTTTTCTTCTAGATTTTCTAGTTTATTTGCATAGAGGTGTTTATAGTATTCTCTGATGGTAGTTTGTATTTCTGTGGGTTGGGAGTGATATCCCCTTTATCATTTTTTATTACATGTATTTGATTCTTCTCTCTTTTCTTCTTTATTAGTCTTGCTAACGCTCTATCAATTTTGTTGATCTTTTCAAAAACCAGCTCCTCAATTCATTGATCTTTTGAAGGGTTTTTTGTGTCTCTATCTCCTTCAGTTCTGCTCTGATCTTAGTTATTTCTTGCCTTCTGCTAGCTTTTGAATGTATTTGCTCTTGCTTCTCTAATTATTTTACTTGTGATGTTAGGGTGTCAATTTTAGAGCTTTCCTGCTTTCTCTTGTGGGCATTTAGTGCTATAAATTTCCCTCTACACACTGATTTAAATGTGTCCCAGAGATTCTGGTATGTTGTATCTTTGTTCTCATTGGTTTCAAAAAACATCTTTAATTCTGCCTTCATTTCGTTATGTACCCAGTAGTCTTTTAGGAGCAGGTTGTTCAGTTTCCATGTAGTTGAGCAGTTTAGATTGAGTTTCTTAGTCCTGAGTTCTAGTTTGATTGCACCGTAATGTGAGAGAGAGTTTGTTATAATTTCTTTTATTTTACATTTGCTAAGGAGTACTTTACTTCCAACTATGTGGTCAATTTTGGAATAAGTGTGATGTGGTGCTGCAAAGAATGTATATTCTGTTGATTTGGAGTGGAAAGTTCTGTAAATGTCTATTAGGTCCGCTTGGTGCAGAGCTGAGTTCAATTCCTGGATATCCTTGTTAAGTTTCTGTCTCGTTGATCTGTCTAATGTTGACAGTGGGGTGTTAAAGTCTCCCATTATTATTGTGTGGGAATCTAAGTCTCTTTGTAAGTCTCTAAGGACTTGCTTTGTGAATCTGTGTGCTCCTGTATTGGGTGCATGTATATTTAGGATAATTAGCTCTTCTTGTTGAATTGATCCCTTTATGATTATGTAATGGCCTTCTTTGTCTGTTTTGATCTTTGTTGGTTTAAAGTCTGCTTTATAAGAGACTAGGATTGCAACCCCTGTCTTTTTTTTTGTTTTGTTTTCCATTTGCTTGGTAGATCTTCCTCCATCCCTTTATTTTAGCCTGTGTGTCTGTGCACGTGAGATCGGTCTCCTGAATATAGCACATGGATGGGTCTTGACTCTTTATCCAATTTGCCAGTCTGTCTCTTTTAATTAGAGCATTTAGCCCATTTACATGTAAGGTTAATATTGTTATGTATGAATGTGATCCTGTCGTTATGATGTTAGCTGGTTATTTTGCTCATTAGTTGATGCAGTTTCTCCCTAGCATCGATGGTCTTTACATTTTGGCATATTTTTGCAGTGGCTGGTACCAGTTATTCCTTTCCATGTTTAGTGCTTCCTTCAGGAACTCTTGTAAGCAGGCCTGGTGGTGACAAAATATCTCAGCGTTTGCTTGTCTGTAAAAGATTTTATTTCTCCTTCACTTATGAAATTTAGTTTGGCTGGATATGAAATTCTGGGTTGAAAATTATTTTCTTTAAGAATGTTGAATATTAGCCCTCCCTCTCTTCTGGCTTGTAGAGTTCTGCCGAGCTATCTACTGTTAGTCTGATGGGCTTCCCTTTGTGGTAACCTGACTTTTCTCTTTGGCTACCCTTAACATTTTTTCCTTCATTTCAACTTTGGTGAATATGATAATTCTGTGTCTTGGAGTTGCTCTTCTCGAGCATCTTTGTGGCGTTCTCTGTTTTTCCTGAAATTCTCCTGGATAATATCCCACAGAGTGTTTTCCAACTTGATTCCATTCTCCCCATCACTTCAGGTACACCAGTCAGACGTAGATTTGGTCTTTTCATATAGTCCCATATTTCTTGGAGGCTTTGTTTGTTTCTTTTCACTCTTTTTTCTTTAAACTTCTCTTCTTGCTTCATTTCATTCATTTGATCTTCAATCACTGATACTCTTTCTTCCAGTGTATCAAATTGGTTACTGAAGGTTGTGTCTTTGTCACATAGTTCTCTTGCCATGGTTTTCAGCTCTTTCAGGTCATTTAAGGACTTCTCTACATTGGTTATTCTAGTTAGCCATTCATCTAATCTTTTTTCAAGGTTTTTAGCTTCTTTGCGATGGGTTCAAACTTCCTCCTTTAGCTCAGAGAAGTTTGATTGTGTGAGGCCCTCTTCTCTCAAGTTGTCAAAGTCATTCTCCATCCAACTTTATTCTGCTTCTGGCGAGGAGCTGCGTTCCATTGCAAGGAGAGAGGCGCCCTGATTTTTAGAATTTTCAGCTTTTCTGCTGTTTTTTCCCCATCTTTGTGGTTTTATCTACCTTTGGTCTTTAATGATGGTGACGTACAGATGGGGTTTTGGTGTGGATGTCCTTTCTGTTTATTAGTTTTCCTTCTAACAGTCAGGACCCTCAGTTGCAGGTCTGTTAGAGTTTGCTCAAGGTCCACTCTGCTGTTTTTTGTTTAGCTATGCCTTGTCCCCAGAGGTGGAGTCTACAGACGCAGGCAGGCCTCTTTGAGCTGTGGTGGGCTTCACTGAATTCAAGCTTCCCAGCTGCTTTGTTGACCTACTCAAGCTTCAGCAATGACGGGTTCCCCTCCCCGAGCCTCCCTGCTGCCATGCAGTTAGATCTCAGACTGCTGGGCTAGCAATGAGGGAGGCCCCGTGGGCGTGGGACCCTCCAAGCCAGCTGTGGGTTATAATCTCCTGGTGTGCCATTCGCTAAGACCCTTAGAAAAGCAAAGTATTAGGGTGAGAGTGACTCAATTTTCCAAGTGGTGTGTGTCACAGTTTCCCTTGGCTAGGAAAGGGAATTCCCTTACCCTTTGTGCTTCCCGGGTGAGGTGATGCCTTGACCATCTCAGAACTGCCCTCATACAATTCTAATTTTTACTGAAAAGCTCACATTTGGCCAGGTGTGGTAACTCACACCTGTAATCCCAGCACTTTGGGAGGCCAAGGTGGAGAATCACGAGGTCAAGAGATCAAGACCATCCTGGCCAACATTGTTAAACCTTGTCTCTACTAAAAATACGAAAATTAGCCTGACATGGTGGTGCTCACCTGTAGTCCCAGCTACTCAGAAGGCTGATGAAGGAAAATAGTTTGAACCCAGGAGGCGGAAGTTGCAGTGAGCCGAGATCGTGCCACTGAACTCCAGCCTGGAGACAGAGCAAGACTCCATCTAAAAAGAAAAAAAAACTCACATTTTATTACTGGTAGTAAATATTGCCATTTGTCTTTCTTGAAGTGTCAATCTAATTAATTAATTTCTCAAAAATATCTGCCAAATATCAAAGACTAATTATATTATTTTTAAATCCTTTTCCTATATAGCTTCCTTCCTTCTCTCTAGAGCAACTTCTATACCTAAAGTGCATCATTTTGTCTGTAAGTCAGTGTGACTAATATGTTCTGTTGAGAACCACCTTTCTTGATGAGTGTTGTGGAATGTGTTTCCTTGAAGAAAACTGAGGAAATGGTAGAGATCAACTTGTTTGTTTCCTTTCTCTCAGGGACCAGAGTCTTAATCTGGCATTTGTGCAATGTCAGAAAATAGTTTTGTCTAGTCTTTTTGGTTGTTTTTTTGTTTGTTTACAGATATAGGCTTTAAGTGTTCTTTTATAGTTCGTAGTCCATTGTAATGGCAAGCCAGCTACAGTTCTTCATCAAATCATTTTGAGTCATTGTAGTAATTGAATAATTTTAATTATAGAGTAATATTTCTTACTTCAAAAACATAGTGATGATATATTATATAATTAATTTGAGATAAGAGTTCCAAAAAACAATAAATTTATCTTAATATTTTAGCTGTTCCAACACACACACACAAAAAATGGAAAAATGGTATTACATCAAGTTACAAAGCTTTCTACAAAGCAAACAGAACAATCAACAAAGTGAAGAGATAAAACACAGAATGGGAGAAAATATTTGCAACCTACTGACTGACAACGGATAAATAACCAGATTGTATAAGGAGCTCAAACAACTCTATAGATAAAAATCTAATAATTCAATTTTTAAAATAGGAGAAATTTTTTGAATAGACACTTCTCAAAAATAAAACAATAGAAATGGCAAAGAAACACGAAAAAGTGTTCAGCATCACCTCACCCCAGTTAAAATGACTTAATTTTTTTTTTTTTTTTTTTTTTTTTTTTTTGAGATGGAGTCTCGCTCTGTCGCCCAGGCTGGAGTGCGGTGGCGCGACCTCAGCTCACTGCAAGCTCCGCCTCCCGGGTTCACGCCATTCTCCTGCCTCAGCCTCCCGAGTAGCTGGGACTACAGGTGCCCGCCACCACGCCTGGCTATTTTTTTTTTTTTTTTTTTGTATTTTCAGTAGAGACGGGGTTTCACCGTGTTAGCCAGGATGGTCTCGATCTCCTGACCTCGTGATCCGGCCTGTCTTGGCCTCCCAAAGTGCTGGGATTACAGGCGTGAGCCACCGTGCCCGGCTAAAATGACTTTTATCCCAAAGACAGGCAATAACAATGCTGGCAAGAATGTAAAGCAAAGGAAATCCTTGTACACTGTTGGTAGGAATGTAACTTATTACAACCACTATGGAAAACTATTTAGAAGTTCCTCAAATGCTAAAAATAAAGCTACCTTGTGATCCAACAATTCCACTGCTAGGTATATATCCGAAAGAAAGGAAAACACTGCATCAAATAATATCTGCAGTCCCAAGTTGTTTCAGCACTGTACACAATAGCTAAGATTTGGAAGCAACCTAAGTGTCCATCAACAGATGAATGGATTAAAAAAAAAGTGATGCTTACACAAAATGGAGTACTATTGAGCCAAAATAGTTAAAACTGCAGTTACATTGGCATGAATCAAAGTGGAGACACCAACTGTGCTTGTAGTCAATGCATTCTTCACTGCCTTACACTTAGAATAAAATTAAAAATTCTAGTTCAATTCTAGTTCAAATAAATGCCCTAAATGATAAATTAAAAATTGTTATTGTTAAAGGTATCTACCACTGATTTACGCATTTTTAATATTTTGTGTGAAGAATAGGGAGCATGCCTAAAGTACCTAATGCTGAGTACATATTATGATGATTGTCTCAGAGACAGTAATTTGTGGACCATTTTGAGTGGCGGGGTGAACCAGCCATTGTTTTTGTGGAATGTAATTTTTACTTGATAAGTGAAAGAAAAGTAACATGATTATTTAGACTTTGATATTTGGCAGATAATTTTGAGAAAATGAACAACTGAGAGACTGACTCCTCAAAAAAGGCAAATAGCAGTCTACATTTCCATTAATACAATGTGAGCTCTTGAGCAACAATAAAATTTTAGAAATCTTGTATCCTCTGCTGTGTGCTTGGCAATTTTAAATACTTGAAACTTTTTAAATGAGATAGGGAGTGAGATTAATGAACGTGAACTTTTCATATCTTGTACTGTGTTAAAATTTGAAAGATTTATATAACTCAGTGAACTAATATTTTAAAAATAATGCATGATATTATGAAATTATGCATTGGTAAATGATTCATTTGAAGTTCAAATCAAGCCAAGAAATTACAATGTAATGTAATGTAAAAGAGTACCAAAAAGTATCAAAGTTCATTGATAGGGTTTCCGATCCTATATTGCAAGTAATCTTTAAGAAATTATTACTTGTTAAATTTTGGTGAAAACCAAAGAATCATATTCACAATTACCTAGAAAAGTCATTTTAACTTTTTAAACTACATTAATAATTGAACAGATTTTATCCAAATACTCCAACTAAAACAAAATATTGAATGAAGAAACAAATATGAGAATCTACATGACTTCACAGATATTTGCAAATGTCTAAAATGGTGCCATCCTTCTCATTGAATATTTTCTTTTGAAAAATGCAGATGTTTTTAATAAAAGCCTACTGATTTTACTATGATCATTATTCATAGTACCTAGTACATTTATTACTGTTATTCCCAAATTAATTTATTACTAAATATTTTAAAAATTTCTTTTTGATATCAATATGGTAGATATTGATAGACATGGCACACACAAACAAAAGATTTTGTGAGACCTCAGTAAGTTTTGGAGCATAAAAAATTGAATTAGATGGGAAGAAGAAAGTCAAATTTCTGTCCTGTAATACATCCCCTACCTCATCAAATTTGCACATATCGTGTTTAAATTAAATCCCATAAGCCATTCTGGATGTTTGCTGCTTTTACATAACATCAATTTTCTGTCCCTTTCACATTCAATTATTTAACAACAAGGTATTTTTGAATTCAAATTTTGTCAATAATTTTATATTATTATTATATTTGCTATTTTATACAGAACTAGTAATTGGTTTATAGTATCAACGAAAGAAAGATTTAAAAATAATCATTATTTTAGACCTCTTGAAATTAGACAGAGCTACAGTATTATATCACAGGTTCTGCTAACTATGGTAAACAGAACGGTGAGGGAAGTTATATTCCATCCCTTAGGTGTTTGCTTACAATGAGGAGGTAATGATAGAGGACAACAGAGAGCATAAAATATTTATATAGTGCCACTTGTTTTGCCCATTTGGGAAATCAATATTTTAACAGTCGTATTTTACAATACCCAGGATCATGAGTCTACCGTGCTAAGAATAAGAGAGTTTATAGAAGTGGAGACTGAAAACACAAAGTATATAAAACTTCTTAAAAGTGTACATCCTGGAGCTATAAAGAGGGAGAAAGCATAGCACTAGCAGAAGCTAAACCAGTAATGTTCTTCTTGCTTTTTACCTCATATGCATTAAAACTCTCTTTTCCAAGTTTCTATGTTTTCTTTATGGTATTTGATATTCTTCCAACAATATTCTGTAAAATAATAATATGCTGTGTTAATTAGGCTGCTTTTAAAAGATCTCAATTGAAAAATAAATACTCGTGTTATACAAACAGCATTATTTTTTCAGAATCATATGGAGACTACTTTTTTGTTAAAAAACTCTATGTTTAATGTAATTATTTGTAGTGTTGTTTTATGATGTCTTAGCTAGATAAAACTACCTAAAACACATATAAATGTACCCGATTACTGTAATAACTTATAGAATGCATATAGGGAAAATACTCTCTGTCATATATGTGATTTAAGTAATTCATTATTATGGAGGTTTTATTTTATTTTGTTATTCTTGAAAAGCAAAATCCACCATTTGTTCTACTTATCAAGGGTATTAGATTTTAAATGACATTTAAAGGTATAAAATATAGATTATTAAAATATTTTAATAAAAATAAAGGTGTAGAAAGCCAAGAATGAATACAGGAATTTAGAATAGTTAATAATTTAAAAGATAATTATGTTGGCATATTATAAAGTTAGAAAATTGAAATAAATATAAAATGCATAAGAGTAAGCTAATCTTCTCTCTCTATATATAGTAAACCTAGAGTAAACCAATCTACTGTGTATATGCAAATGATATATACATATACATATATAGAGAAAAAAAGAGTGGAAGGAAAGAAGGAAAGAAGGAAGGAAGGAAGGAAGGAAGGAAGGAAGGAAGGAAGGAAGGAAGGAAGGAAGAAAGGAAGGAAAGGGAAGGGAAGGGAAGGGAAGGAGGGAGGGAGGAAGGGAGGAAGGAAGGAAGGAAACGGAGGCTATGGCAAATAAATCTGAATTTTATACAAAATCTAATATATAATTGCATATCTCTTCCATTTTTTGCATTAAAGATGATAGTTATGCAATACAATTTTCCCTTTTCACTATACATTTCTGAGTTTCAACAAATGTATAATCATGCTAACTGCCACTATAATCAAGATGTAAAACAACTCCATCAATCTCATCCACTCCATCCTAATTTTCCTTTAATGCTTTGTATAACCCTTCCTCACACTGCCAGCTCCTATCAACCAACAATCTGTTTCTAGTTCCTATAGTTTTGCCTTGTCCAGAATGTCATATAAATGATATCATGTACTGAAATCTAATTATATCCTTAGACCCTGTAATCTGAGTCTGTTATATTTCAGGCAGCATAATTTATTTGAGATTTGTGCAGATTATTGTGTATATCAAGTAGCTTTTTTAAAATACTGAGTAATATTCAATTTTGTGGATATCCCAAACTTATTCTGCTGTTTACCAGTTGAAAGAACTTTGGTTTAGTTTCAATTTGAGAACAGCTACAAATAATGACACTATAAACATTTCTGTATAGGATTTTCCATAAACTAAAGTGTTTACTTGGCTAAAATCTGGTGAGTAAAGTGTTTCTGTTTGTTTGGTGATTTTATGTTTAATTTTATGGGACTACCAAACTATTTTCCAATGTAGCTGTATCATTTTACATCCCTCCAAGCATTGTTTGAGTGTTTCAGCTATTCTGCATCTTTTCTAACTTGAGATTGTGAGTTTTATTTTTTATTATTATTTTAACCACTTACATATTTGTGTCATGTATCTTTTCATGTATTCATTTCTATTTAACTGCTGATGAAAAACATTGAACATCTTATTTGCTTTTTGCTATGTTTATGTCTTCTGGTCAAGTATCTGTTCAATTATTTTGCCAATTTTCAATTATTAGTAGTAAACCAGATGAAAAGGACACATACTAGGTGGCTTCATTTATATAAATTTCTAGAAAATGCAAACTAATTTATAGTGATAGAAGACAGTGTAGTAGTTGTCTGGTGATGGAAGAGCAGGGAACAGGGAGGGTTATTATGGGGAGATTATGAAGAGAAATGTGTAAACCTTCACGGATGATAGACATGTTTATGTATCAATTATGGTTATAATTTCACAGACATATATATGTTAAAACTTATCAAATTACACAATTTTTAATATATGAAGTTTGTCATTTGACAATTATGCCACAATAAATATATTTAAAACTGAAGCATAAACAATAAATGAGTACACATGTTTTTACCTGCTTGCCTTTAGACAATTCTTATTACAATGGGATAGGAGGACTATTAAAAATAAGTCTGATAATATGCTCATTTGCTCAATACTTCAAGTAATTTCCCATCTTTGTCAATGTTTTTCAGGGGTGTAAAATTTCTTTCAGCATTGCTTTCCAATGTACTGATACCTAGGAGAAGTTTTGGAAACAGGATACTGTTGTGGCAGTGATGACTGGAGATCTATTGCGCTTACTGGGATGCTATACGTTCTACAAAAAGTTCCACAAAATGATTTTTCTCATATTCTGCAAAACATTTGAATTTCCTGCTAGATATTTATCCAAAAGAGTTTTGAGCCTAAAACACTACTCCATTGTCCTGAGGATATTAAATATTTTTGCACAGTTTTAATAGAAAGTAAACAATTTAGGAATGTAAATCACATGAAAGTGTAGGACAGCTATATTTGTTGTATTTCTACTTGTTAGTTTTTTTTTTCTTTTTTTACCATTTCAAAAAAAATTTACATGACAGAAAGTAAAAGTAGACACCCTTATCAAGTCTGTGTTTATAGCTGTAACATACACATTTACTCTACACAGAGGTGCAAACATCTGACTTCAGCATCACATGTTCTGGAGTAGTTGTGCCTGAGCTTTCACCTACTGAAACACTCAGATTTTAAAAAGACTTTACATTAATGTTTTTTAATAGTGATGTCAGGTGTTACAGGTTGGGTTCTCAAGAAACATACTCTCTGAGGTGGAGTTTAAGATTCAAGTCCTTTATTAGGTAATATCCTTCCAACTCAAATCTGTTGAAGGTAACAGTAGGAGCAGGACTGAGAAGAGTGTGAGGTGGATCTGCAATGCAGACCAAAGAAAAACTAATTCAATGGTCTGAAAATTTTGGAGCCAGAATATTCCTTCCGAGTTAGATCTCATTAGGCCTAAATGTCCAGGCATTTGTCAGTCATTTGATGTGGACTGCCTCAATAGTTTTATATGGAGAGTACTGCCTTAAATTCAGTTTATTGTGAAAATATTCAATGCCCTAGCTCTCAGCATTTTCCCGTTACCATCACGGATAGTTCCAAGACTCAGGTTTGTCAACGTTGAATAAACTGCTTAATATACAGTTAAAAAAATCTTGGGGTGTTAATTATTAAGGCATGACTACTTGACTAGTGGAAGACCTTGTGAGTGATGCCCTTTTCCAGGCAGTGACATGCACGTTGGGAGTGCTGTCGCTGCGGCTATGTACTGGTGAGTAGGCAGCCAAATATCAGAAAAATGGATTACACTTAGAGGTAAGCTTTTGCCTCTGATTGAATGTGCAAGTTTCATTCCACAATAGAAATTTCTGAAGTTGATCCCACTTAAGAATTTTGGACACCCATTGTAAAATGTTTATGAAAAATTAGGAGGTCGTATATTTTCCTTAGATGAGATGCTTTGTCTCAGGAACAGCTTAGCAGAGGGATTTTGTTGTTGCTGTTGAGAGAAAGTCCTTAAATTAAAAAACTTAGAGGTTTGTGGAAATAAAACAAGAAGACAAAAATGATATTGTAGATAAAGGTTTCTGTCAACTGTGAAATTAGTCATAAATACCAATATAATTCCATGAAATCTAAGGCATAGAGGAGATCTAAAGCCTGGCTTTTTTATTGGAAGTAGGACACTTTCTAGCAGTTTTATTTGTGTTGTTTTTAATTTTATTTTCTTTTAAGTTCCAGGGTATATGTGCAGGATGGGCAGGTTTGTTATGCAGAAAAACGTGGGCCATGGTGGTTTGCGGCACCTGTCAATGTATCACCTAGGTATTAAGACCTGCATGCATTAGCTGCTTTTTCTGATGCTCTCCCACCTCCCTCCCCTTCCCTCAGAGGTCCCAGTGTGTGGTTGTTTCCCTCCCTATGTCCATGTGTTCTCATTGTCCAGATTCCACTTACAAGTGAGGACATGAGGTGTTTGGTTTTCCATTCTTGTGTTAGTTTGCTGAGGATAATGTCTTCCAGCTTCTTTCATGTCCCTGAAAAGGACGTGATCTCATTCTTTTTTGTGGATGCATAGTATTCCATGTTGTATAAGTACCACATTTTCTTTATCCAGTCTATCATTGATGGGCATTTGTGTTGATTGCATTTCTTTGCTATTGTGAATAGTGCTGCAATGAACATATGTGTGCATGTATCTTCATAATAGAATAATTTTTATTCCTTTTGGGTACATACCCAGTAATGGAATTGATAGGTCAAATGGTATTTCTGGTTCTCAATCTTTGAGGAATCACCACCCTGTCTTCCACAATCGTTGAACTAATTTACGTTACCACCAAGAGTGTAAAAGCATTCCTATTTCTCTGCTACCTCACCAGCATCTATTGTTTCTTGACTTTTTAATTTATATTCAGGGACTCTTCATTCAATCTTAGATGCTGTTTGATTACTTGGTATATGAATTTAGTAAATTATCTAGGTATAAAATATGCATCAGAAACATTCAAAGAAATCAACTTCTTTAGAGTTAATATCTTCCAAGTCTATTGGTTTATTTCTCAGTAGGTGTTAAAGTTTTATTCCCAAATTGTATAACCTTGGATTGTCTCTCACGTTTGAATAGGTAACACTTGGTAAGCATAAATATGATGTTGGTTCCTCTTCTGCTGAAGGTAAACGATGTAAAAATTTTACAAATGAAACATTTGAATACCAACAGTTCACAACGTGTAAAGATTTTTCCAACCCATTGATGACGTACTTTAAGATCATTAACATATACCTGTGAAAGCATGTCAAATGTGTATTGCACCCCTTTCGTGAGGAGATATACTGATATTTGTATTTTAGATGAGCATAGAAAAGAAGGCATTAGCAAAAGCAAAGGCTGTATTCAAATGCTAAGAGGAAGCAAAATATTCATTTACTGTAGATTCAACAATAGTCATGTTCTTGTTAAAGCTTTGGTAGCTTACAGTGCTGTCCTAAGTAGCAATAGCTTCCAGAAAATGGTGCATAGTGTTCAACTTGTATAAATCTTGTAAGAGAATATTATTTTTTTCTCCTAAATTAGTTCATTATATGACTATGGCAGCTGTAAAAAGTATGAAAGTTCTTGGTCATGTATATTAGTTCTTTTTTGTGCTGCTATTGAAAACATACACAAGACTGATAAATTTACAAAAGAAAAAGGTTTAATTGAACTTACAGTTCCATATGGCTGAGAAAGCCTCACAATTGTGGTGGAAGAAAAGGAGAAGCAAGTCTTATCTTACATGGATGGCAGCAGGCAAAGAGAGAGATTGGGCAGTGAAACTCCCCCTTTTGATATCATCAGATCTCATGAGACTTATTCACTATCATGAAAATAGCACGGGAAAGATCTGCCCTCAAGATTCAATTACCTCCCATGGGTTCCCTCCCACAACACATGAGAATTCAAGATGAGATTTGGGTGAGGACACTGCCAAACCATATCACCATGCATTTGAATTACCATTCTAGAAAACACTAGCAAAAGTCATAGTGGATGTGCTCAAATACTATATTCACATGCTTGTTTCTACAAAATATCCATATAAAATATACAGGATCGCCAAAGAAAAGCAAGCATAACCCATACAGATGATAATGATAATACTGATAATAATGACCAGTGTTATAACCATAACTACAATCTTGTAAGGTGCAGTACTTGGCTTGGGATTCAGTAGTTAGCCTCCCCTTGGAGGAAAGAATGGGAAATTGAGTTTCAAAATTAGTCCATGTCTCTGTTTTCTTTTGCCTCTGACCCTGAAAGAAAAATTATTTCTGCATTTTCACATTACTCTATTTCATTATGCACGTTTCTACCAAGTGGAAGTAGCCCAATCCATTTCTGACTTAATCTCGAGTTATCAGTACTTTTGATTTTCACCATCATTGTAAAAGTTGTAGCTTCTAGCGTAGCTCAGACAAGTAATATGCATAATTCACTGTTAGGATCCAAAATATATTCACAGAGGTACATAGTCATGAACCACTATTGTCATGCAGTATTAATGTAAAGTAGCACTTACTGGAGAAACTCAGAGGCCAAAAGAGCACCTGAACACATATGATCTTAAAGTTCTAAGTATTCTACAAAAAGATCAGTTGGGGCTGGACACAACTGAAAAATTGTGGAAGAATTTCAGGAAAGAGATTTCACAATGTGATAATTTACTTGTTTGTAGAAGACTTGAAGGAGGGACAAGAAACATGTGTTACATGGTTTAAACCATATAACAATTGGAGCTTTTTGATCAAGGAGAAAGCTTTGTCAAGACCCTTCTCCTGGTATTATTCAAAAGCCTTATGTTGTTCTGCTCAGCTAATTTTGGTTAAGCTCCCAAGCATAACCCTAGTGCTATCCATATATGCTTTCCATTAAAATCATATTATTGAATTTATTAAACAGTGATCATAGTTATGCTTGCAAATTATCAATTGGAAAGAAATAAACTAAAGGTAATTTGTAGAATTCTGTTAAAAAAAATAGAGCATATCTTAACAATGGACTGCATATCCCATGCCATCTGTATATTTACATAAATACTATATTTATATGAACTTATATGAAAAGAAACAAGGATTACTGAAGTGTGCCACCACTCCTTCCATGCAGATAACTAGAAATAATAGACAATAAAATGTTTATACAGATGCTTACTTGTCTAGAAAATACCAAAGTACACCTTAAATGATGCTGCATTTTAAAAAAGGAAAAAGATGTGGATACGGGAGAAATATTTACTTTTCATTGAATACATTTTCTGTAATATGGACTTTTTAACTAGCTTAATCTACTGGGTCTTTTTTTCATTAAAATAAAAAGAACCTATTACTTCCCAGAACTTGATTTCTAATATTATTCTCCAGTAAAAATAAGCAAAGTTCCGTGAATAAGTAGCTGATTCTAGTGCTGAGGTATGAGAAATCAAAGAACACGGAGCATCTTGCCATGTCAGGAAATAAGGATGGACACAATGGTGGAGATATTTTAAAGAGATGTAGGATCCACCTTAAAGAACTTTCAGTGTCAAAAGCTGGAAAAATATGAGCAATAAAATAATTAATATAGTTGTTTTAAAATGCAAAGTATAGAATAAATGCATATGATGTGGTTTGGCTCTGTGTCCCCACCCAAATCTCATCTTGTAGCTCCCATGATTCCCACGTGTTGTGGGAGGTACCCAGTGGGAGATAATTGAATCATGGGGGCAAGTCTTTCCCATGCTGTTCTTATGATAGTGAGTAAGTCTCATGAAATCTGATGGTTTTAAAAATGGGAGTTTCCCTGCACAAGCTCTCTCTCTTTACCTTCTGCCATCCTTGTAAGATATGACTTGCTCCTTCTTGTCTTCCACCATGATTGTGAGGCTTCTCCAGCCACATGGAACTATAAATCCATTAAACTTCTCTCATTGTAAACTTCCCAGTCTCAAGTATGTCTTTATTATTAGTGTGAAAACAGACTAATAAAGCATATGAGTCCATATTAATACAAATAAATGACTAAACAGATAGAATGAGAAGATATAGGCAAATCCATGTAAAATAATTCCAAAAATTTATATAGATACTCTCTATTCACAGATGTGAAACTTAATTTTCTTTAAGTGTGGGCTGCATAAAGTAATTTCCTTCCAAAAAATTAAGTATGTAAATGGCAAAAATGATAGTAACTTTACAGTGGAGAAACATGACAGGCACAGTGCCATCCAGATGAAGGTTAATCTCTGTTGTAATAAGTGATATTGATAGTATATTTCTTTGATGTGATGTAATGTGATGACAATGGCATTTTACCTCTCTGATTTTCCTTCCCCTAAAAGGATAATTATTATCTAACTTTGAGGGGAAAAATCTAAGCAAACCCAAATTTAAAGGCATTGTATAAAATACCTTACTAGTACTTCTTAAGACTATCAAGGTCATAAAAAAATATACATATATACAAAAAAATAAAAAACTTGAGAAATGTCATAGTAGAAGATTATACACAGAGATGACAATGAAATGTATTGTTATGTCCTGGATGGGATTATTGGAACAAAAAATGACATTAGCCAAAATCTAAGGAAATCCACATGAAATATAGGTTTTAGTTAATAATAATGTATCAATGTTGATTCATGACAAATGTATCATACTAATAACCTAAGATGTAAGAATAGGAAAAACTCAGGGTGAGGTGTATTGGAATTCTCTGGACATACTTTGTAAATTGTATGTACTTTCTCTGTATATACTTTGTAAATTTCCCTTTTTTAAAAAAAAAAAGTCTATAAAAATAATATGACAGTATCTGTACGTAAAGATTTCTTTTCAAACCTATAAGATACTAGAGCTTTAATTAATGGTCCTATATTTATTAAGAGATGGTTCCCTATTTTATTGATTGTTATTATTATAATTGTGGAATGAATTATTTTGAAAATATTTTTTAAAGATATCTTTTTAAAAATCTAGGAAAATAACACATAAATCTGCAACAATGAACATTGCTGTAAAATTTTAAGAATGGATAAACCCTGCTGAGTTGTTGGGTTCATTCTACCATCTGTTCCAACGATTTTTCAAAAAATCTGTTTTGATAGATTACTAAATATGTCTCCAAAGCTCATATCCCACAGGCAATAAAGACCCTGGAGATTTCTAAGCATAAAAATAATTGTGTTACAGCTTTATTAATTTGAATCCAGAATGCAGCAATTAGCTCAGAACTGGTAAAATTAGTTTTATTATTCTCTTTATGTAGATGGCCAATCGTGTTCAGTTATTAATCTATTTTTTCACTGTTTAAAGTATCACTTTCTAATTTTTATATCATGCCTGCTGTGGATCTTCTATTTTCTATACTAAGCAATAATATCCAAGTCACAATTCTGCTATCCAAATTTCATTTGAGAGAATATTTTAAGGAGAACCCTGCTATGAACTAAACACTGATGTCCCTTGAAATTTGTATGTTGAAATCTTTATCCCCTGTGATGGCATTTGAAGGTGGGGCCTTTGGGAGGTAATTAGGTCATAAGGACAAAACACTCATTAATAGGATAATGCCATTTTAAAGAGATAGGAGAAAGATAATCTTTCTCTTTACTATATGAGGATACAGCAAGAAGTTGGCCATCTACAAACTGTAAAGAGAGCCCTCACCTGTAACTGAATCTGCTGGTATCTTGATCTTGAACTTCTCAGCCTCTAGAACTGTGATAAATCTTTTCTGTTTTTTAAGACACTCAGTCTATAGTGGTAGTTATAGCAGCCTGAACTAAAACAAAGCTCTGACACTAGTACTAAAACATGGGACATAGAGTTAAATCATGATCTGTTTCCCATTTGCATCTGTGTCTAACATAGATTCTAGTTGATTATATCTAGAATAACTAAGGTAAGATCTCTCTCAACGATATTGAGTACATTATGAATATTTACAAGAGATACGACACATATATTCAAAACAGTGAATTACAGACCAGACTCAGAACTGTGTGTAGAGATGGTTGAAATCAATTTGGAAAGAAGGACATCTTAACAATATTATGTCTCCAATTCACCAAGATGGTTGGCTAACACCACTTCATGTATACTTCATCTACTTACAAGAACCAAAATAGTGTGTACTTGCACTTTGAATCTATTATCAAAGAGGGAACATGGTAGCTCAACAGAAAAGTGATAGGAAACATCAAAACTATAAAGGATAAAGAAACAGGCAGCACACTTGTCTAGGACTGGCTAGAAACCAGGAATAATCCCCAATATGAGAAAGAGGTGCATGAGAATCTTTCTGTGGTCTGCTTTCCTACTGGGAAATCAAACAATCAAGGCCACAGGAGAGCTCCATTACCCGCCCAAGCTTTGAATCTAACTTTGGCAGCAGCTGCGAGACTATAAGAAGAAACTGCTCCAGGGAAAGAACTCACATTGGTTCCCAGAACCTTTCTGAAACCTAAGCAGCTACAGTAAGACGCCATTTTATATTCTAGCTTCTAACAGACTGTGTTCTGTCTTGAGAACCAGCAACGTAAGTCCTAGCATTATGAAAACTCATGCTGTTGATTGCACAACTGGGATATAAGTTGGGGGTGAGTTCTCAGAGCTAGGACTTGGAAATTACTGTGGATTGGGCTTTTACTGCTGGTGGTGGGAAAAGAGTGTCTCCTCTGGAGATTGAAGGGGGATCAAGCTGCCATGAATTCTTGATCTTGAACTGGGTGGGCACTCAAGATCTGGGGTTGAGTTGTGAGCATGCTGCAGACTTATAGGTCTGACAGATACCCTGAATCTACTGCAATAGCCTGGACTGGGGAATAAGCTCCACTGGGACGGGCAGGATAAGTACATGTGTCTCCAACTCAGAAGCCAAGACTGTGGCCACTGGAGCTGGCTGCACCCTCCCCATGGCAGGACCTCAATGTGGCAGCTACTGTTCTTAACCCTAGCAATCAACCAGAGGCTTAAGGATCACTTTTCCCCCAGCTGCCTTGACTGGTGCATGTGCTCCCCATTATGGGGCCTGAGCTTAAGCTTACACAGTCCAGCTCTGCCTGGCTTCATTTCCACTTTAAGAAAATACACGGTTGATGGTCTGAAGGATTGGACATTCCAATCACCAACCAAGCACTCCTTCTAGGGCACTGAATTTGGACCTGTACATCTCACCACTTCCACCTCAGCTGTCTCCTACCTGCAACTGCTATACATATGCTGACCTAGGGGGCAGCCTGCACAGCCCACTGCAACCAGTACCAACGAAAGCACCCATTGCTTGGGATCCAGAAGAGAATGTTACCACTGCTGCTGCCATTGCTCACACCACACTAGCAACCCAGGGGCTCAAGAGAATACTCACACACCTGATATACTACTACCATAACTGGCATCTGGGACAGCCACCCAGAGTCCCAGTAATCAGATGGCCTGGAAAAGTCAACATAGGTGCCTGTGTACACTGCCCTAGATTACAAGGATAGAAATGCCTAGCTCTCCAGTGCCAGTGCTGAGTCCTGAAAATAGGCTCATCTGGCATTGCAGTCTCTAGCACAACTCTTCCACAGCCCCCACTATTAATTCTACTCTAACATGCCAAGGAAACCACAGATGGCACTGATGCTGTTTATAGCAAAGAAATAATACGGAGGCTTTATATGCATTCAGAAGCAAAGCCAGAGGGTCCTACCCAGCCAATACCATTGACACATCTTCAGAAATAGTACCCCTTGAACAAAAGTAAACTCAGAAATAGGAAAAAGTGACTGTTACACTACATGTGCAGAAATCAATGTAAAGACACAGCAAACATAAAAAAGCAGAACATGTGTTCTCTAGCAATAGATTTTAACCAAATGATAATTTTGTTAAATTCTCTAGCAATAATTCTCTAGCAATAGATTTTAACCAAAATGAAATTCTCAAAATCTGATGAAAAATTTTAAATATTATTTTAAAGAAGCTCAATAAGATGCAAGAGAAATCTAAATACCAATAGAAAGAACTAAAAAAAAAATCAATTCAAATTGTAAATAAGAAATTTATCAAGGAGCTAGTTTAGAGAGAACTAAAGATTTAAAAAGTCTATTTAACGGCATAACAAATGAAAAATCCCCTAGACTATCAATAGAGTTAGAGATCCATACACAGGAGACTCATTAGTCCCTAAGAAAATGCAAGGTTGAAAGGATTTGCCATGACACATTATAATCAGACTGTCTAAAGTCAAAGAGCAAGTTATGAAATCAGCAAGAGAAATGTGTCCAGTTACCTGTAAGAGAAATACCATCAGACTAACAGCAGACTTCTCAGCAAAAACCTTATAGGTCAAAAAAGAATGGCATATATTCTAAGTAAAAAAATATATATATATATATGACACATATATATGACATATATATGACACATATATATACACACACACATATATATGAAGTGCCAAAAAATTGTTTTTAGCTAAGAATTATATACCCAGATAAGAATGTGTTTAGTTAAGAATTATTTAGGTAAGAATTAAATATCCCGCAATATTAAACTTCATAAAAGAAGAATAAAGTCTTTCCCAAACAAGCAAATGCTGAGGGAATTGACAACCACCAGACCTGTCCTACAAGAAATGCTTCAGGGTGTCCTAAAAGTGAGAACAAATGAAAAAATATAGTATTGTAAAAACAACTGAATTATAAATCTCACTGGTAAAACACTTACACAAAGGAGGAAAATAAAGGAATCAAATGGAACCACTATAGAATTCCATCAAACCACGATGAGAAACATTAAGTGAAAAAGAAACCAAGAATTTATAAAACAACTAAAAAAATTAACAATATGAAAGAAGCAAAACTTTCCATACCAATAATAATCTTGAATGTAAATAGTTTGAATGTTCCACGTATAAGTTCTAGATTGGCTAAATGCATAAAAAAAGAAAAAAACATGATCCAACTGTATGTTTCCTAAAAGAAACTCACTTTAGCAGTAAAGACACATATAGACTGAAAGCAAAGAGGTGAAAAAAGATATTCCACAAAAATGGAAACAAAACTGAGCCAGGTGTTGGAGTGATAAGGGGTGTGTGGACAAGTGAATTCAGGATTCAGCCACTTCACACAGCCAGGCACACTGGCTGCTGGAGCAGGGCAGGCAGCTCAATGTGCCAGCACAGGTGCCAGCTCCGTGGGAGGCTGTGGCTGGACTAGATGTACTACATGCAGTTTCAGCTACAGGCACCTGCGTCTGGATGAAGGGAACATGGTGGCACCAGGAAGCCTGGAGATTCCAGGAACTGAAGAACCCCAAGGAGGGGTCGCAGCCCTGATTCCAGGAGCCTCTAGGTCTGGGTTCCCCAAAGGACCACAGATCTCTTCTTCTTCTCATCGCCTGCAATGTGGCGAGTGGGTGAGTCGTGTTTGAGCCATCTTTGTGTTATAGCTCTTTCAGTCCTGACACTCAACAGGTCACAAGTTCTTGTCTCACACCCAAGAAGAATAAGGTACACAGACAACAGGGGGTGGGCAAGGTGGAGAGGAGTTTCATTGAGCAACAGAACAGGTCTCAGGACATATGAAGTGAGTAGCTCCTTTCCGTGGGCAGGTCATCCCGATGAGTGTCCCGCTCTCAGTGAAGACACCAGCAGCGGTAGCTTATTTCCATAGGCAGGTCATCCTAATGTCTGTGTAAGTCTGGCTGAGACTGGTGTTTTTATAGACTTCAGAAGGGAGGAAGTGTGTGCTGATTGGTCCATGGGAAACCATGGGCAGTCCTGGAAAAAGCAACATAAGTTCCCACTCCAGGCGGTGGACTTCACCTGGAATTGACAGCCCCACCCCCATGCTTCAGGCTGTTCCTGGCTTGAAGGTGGAGCTTCACCAGAAACTTGCCCGTTTCCACCCAGGAGCCTGTCTACCTCCTGCCACCATCAACATGTGATCCATGTCACCCAGGCACTTCATGCAAAGGGACATCTGCAGACCCCACTGGCCTCCCTGAGCTGGTTCGTGCCCAGCATTTCAGACAGGTCTGAGGTGACAGGGGAGCTGGTGTGTCAGTGCTACCCTGAGCACGCACACACCCAGCCTGCTCACAACAGCACCTGGGCTCGGCGTCAATATTGGTCTGAAATTCAAGCAAGCACCAGGAGCAGGGAGAAACCAGGCAGTGGGAGCAGGCACTTCTGAGCCTGCAGGGGCAGTGAATACTTCCCAGGCCCCCGAGAGTACAGGGATGCATAGGTCTGCAGTCATGGTTGGGTGGCTGCAGCTGTGCCCAGGAGGATAGGGCTCCCACCTGTTCCTGGCTCCCACCAGCTCTACGGAATGTGCAGCCCCAGCCAGGTCTCCCCCGCTGCAGCCAGCGTCTTCACAGCAGCCGCTTCAGACATACCACCACTGCCATCAATACTATTGGAAGAAAAATATATGTATAGATTAATGGGAAAAAATAGAGAACCCAGAGACAGACACATATTTACAGCCAAATTATCTTTGCCAAAGCTGACAAAATACACTGGGGAAAAAACACCCTTTCCAATAAGTGGTGTTGGGAAAATTGGATTTTCATATGCAGAAGAATAAAATTTGACCTCTACCTCTCACCATATACAAAAATCAACTCAAGATCAATTAAATACTTAATTTTCAGACCAGAAAGTACAGCAATACAAGAAGAAAATATAGAGAAAACTCTACTGGTAATGGTCTAAGCAAATACTTTATGACTAAGACTGCAAAAGCTTAGGCAACAAAAGCAGAAACAGATAAATGGGACTTAATTACATTAAAATGCTTCTGCATAGCAAAACAATCCACAGAGTGAAGAGACAATCTGTTGTATGAGGGGAAATATTTTCAAACTATTCATTTGATAAAGGACTAAGTAACCAGAATATACAAATCAAACAGCTCAACTACAACAATAAGTCTATTAAAAAGTGGGCAAATATATGAATAGACTGTTTTTAATGACATGCAGATGTCCAGCAGGTATATAAAAAGTTTCTTAACATTACTAGTCATCAGGAAAATGCAAATCAATACCACAGAGGTATATCACCTTACACCAGTCAGAATGGTTACTGTGTAAAAAGACAAAAATAGCAGATGATGGTGAGAACACGGAGAAAAGGTAACACTTATACACTGTTGGTGGGAATATAATTTAGTACAGCCTTTATAAAACAGTGTATGGATATTTCTCAAAGAACTAAAAATAGAACTACAGTGTGATTCCGCAATCTCACTATTGAGTATATACCCAAAGGGAAAGAAATCATTTGTTGAAAAACATACCTGCACTAGTATGTTTATCACAGCATTATTCACAACTGCAATGATACAGAATCAACCTAAGTGTCCATTACAGATGTTGGATAAAGAAAACATGGTATATATGTACTATGGAATACTACTGAGCCAAAAATATAAAAAATAAATTATGTCTTTCGCAGCAACATGAAAAGAACTGGAGGTCATTATCTTAAGCCAAACAACCCAGGCACAGAAAGACAAATATCACATATCCTGTCTTATAATTATGTGATTAAAATGTGTTCACGTGAATGTACAGAGTGAAATGATAGCTAATGGAAACTCAGAAGAATGGGGAGTGGGAGAGGGGAGGATGAATAAAAGTCAGTATGTTATTTGGGTTATGGATACGCTAAAATACGCTAAAAGCACTGACTTGACCACTAACCAACTTATGCACGCAACAAAATTGCACATGTATCCCATACAGTTATACAAAAAAAAAAAAAATTCAATTAAAATTTTGAAAATTCAATTGAAATTTTGAATTAATTAATTAGGCTTTGAATTCTTTTCCTGTGACTGCTAAAATAGTTTACCACGTGATTGCTGGCAAAAAAAAAAAAAAAAAAAAAAATCCCAGAAATGTATTCTCGCACAGCTCTGAAGGTTAGAAGTCTGAAATCAAGATTGTAGCAGGTCTCTGCTCCCTCCAAACATTCTAGGAAAAATTTCTTCCTTCCCTCTTCCAGGTTCTGGTAGCCCCAGGTGTCCCTTTTTCATTTGATAGCATAAATCAAATCTCAACTTCTATTTAATAACTTTAATATGTCCCACCTGATAACTGTGTAAAATTCTTTGCATACAATGTTGTATTATACTGGTAGTATTTAACTGAGAATTTCACATTTATGTTCATGAGAGATCTTGGTCTGTAGTGGTTCTTCTTGTAATATTTTTGTTTGGTCTTGGTGTTAGGAAAATACAGGCCTCATGGAATACATTAGGACATTTCACCCCAATTTTATCTTCTGAAACAGATCATAGAGAATTAATGTAGTTTCTTCTTTAAATGTTTAGTAGGATTTGTAAGTAAAATCATATGGACCTGGTATTTTGTTCTGTTTTATTTTTGTAAGGTAATTATTAATCAGTTTCCTTAATAAATACATTGGTACTCACATCATGTATTTCTTGTAGTATAAATTTTGAGGTTTGTGCTTTCTAAGAAATTTGTTTATTTAAGCCAAGTTATCTAATTTCTGGGCACAAAGTTGTTCACAGGATTATATTATCTTTTTAGTAGCCACTAAATCCTTAGTAAAAGCCCATATTAGCACTTTGTTTTTCTTGTCTCTATATACATCTTTTATTTGTTACCCTGGTAAAGATTTATCCATTTTATTGATCTTTCTCAAAAGAAAACACATCTTTTGTTTTTATTCACTTTCTCTACTGATTTTGTTTTCAATTACATTGACTTCTAGTCTAACCTTTATTATCTCTTTTCTCCTTCTTTAGGTTCATTTTTTTTCTTAATGTGCTACCTTAGATTGTTGATTTTTATAACTTTCTTCTTTTCTAATATATACTCAATGATATAAATTTTCCTTCAAGCAATACTGTCACTGTATCTAATAAATTTTGGAAAGTCTTGTTTTCATTTTCATTTAGTTCCAATGCTAAAATTTCCCTGGAGGTTTTTTTTTTTGATACTGTATTATGTGGAAGTGTGTGTTTAATCTTCAAATATTTGAAGATTTGCCAGCTATCATATTCTTGATTTCTAGTTTAATTGCATTGTGTTTGAGAACACACTTTGTACCTTTGTAATTTTCTATTCTTTTACATTTGTTAAGGTATATGTTTATGACTCAGAATGTGGTCTATTTTCATGAATGATCCATGTCAGCTTGGAAAAAATTGTAATTTTTGTTATTGGATTAAATGTTCTATAAATATCCTTTAGACATCCTTTATTATTGGGGGTGCTCTTCACTTCCTCTCTAACCTTACTGATTTTCTGCTCACTGGATCTATCAATTACTGGCAGAGAGATGTTAACGTCTTCAACTTTAATTGTGAAGTTGCCTATTCCTTTTTACAGTTTTCATCACTTTTGGCCTCATGTATTTTGACACTGTTGTTAGGTGCATGCATGTTAAAGATTGTCAAGCATTCTTTAACCTCTTTATTAATGCTCCTATTTATCTGTGATAATTTTCCTTTCCCTGAATTCTACTTTTTCTGCAATTATGCAGCTACTCCAGTGTTTTTTACACAAGTGTTAATATAATATTTTTTCCTTCACCCTTTAACTTTAATCTGTCTATGTCTATATTAAATACAGGTTTCTTGTAGATGGCATATAATTGTTTATTGGCTTTTGTTTGTTTGTTTGTTTCCATTCTGAAAGTTTCTGACTCTAGTGTATTTGAGTCACTGTCTACTGTCCCTCCTTTTACTACCTTCTTTATTCTTACTAGAGCATTTTAAAGTGTTTTCATTTTCTTTCCTTTCATAGAACATAATTTATATTTAGAAATGTTTACACAGTTCAATCAATTGTGTCCTGAAAAGAAAATACAATATAAAAGAAATAAATAAACATGTTTAAGTATTGTCCTAGAGTTTTCAACATACATTTACAACTACTCTAAGTTAACTGTTACATTATAACCTACTGATTTACAGGTAGCACTGGTGTAACATCACTGTCATTCATTTTATTTATCTATATGCTATAATTACCTAAAATATTGATAGTCTTATTACTTTGAACAAATATTACTCTATTAGATGCACTAGGAATAATAAAAATAAAATACTTCACTTTACATTCTTTTGTCCCTTCTCCATATTTTCTCTTTACATAGATTCAAGTTTCTAACCTATATCGCTTTTCTGGTCTCTGAAGTACTTCTTTTTAACGTTTCTTGCATGACCTGTCTACTGGCAATAAACTCCTTTAGATGTTTCCTTCATTCTTGAAGCATTTTTTTTTTATTTTTATTTTTTGTAGAAGTCTGATTGCAACTTTTCATCCTTGTTCCTCCATCTGTAAGGTGTTTGTTTTTAAAATTTTCACTTTGTCTTTGTTTCAGTTTGCATATGATGTGCCTTGCTGTAAATTTTTGGTATTTATCCTGCTTAGTGTTTTTCTGAACTAGCTTGGTATTGTGGTAATATCTACAGTTTCATTTCTAATTGAGCTTATTTTGGTCTTTTCTCTTATGCTTCTGGTTAATCTCACTAATTATCTATCAATTTTGTTTATATTTTCAGAGAGCCAACTTTTTGTTTATCTTTTGTACTTTTTTTCAATTTCACTTAGTTCCCTGATCTTTGTTGTTTCATTTCTTCTGTGATTTTGGGGGGAGGGGACAGGTTTGTTCTTGCTTTTCTAGTTCCTTGTTAAATTGTGAATTTATAATATTTCTACTTTTTTTGACATAGGCATTTAATGCTATAACTTTCTCTTAGCACTGTTTCTGCTGTATTCCACATGGTTGGTATGTTGTGTTTTCATTTTGACTTGTTTCAAAAAGGTGTTCATAGTAGGCTTTAATGATCTTTTGTATTTCTGTGGTATTAAGCCTCTACTAGTGGTAATATGTATTAGTGGTAATATGCCTGTATTAGTCAGGATTCTCTAGAGGGACAGGACTAACAGAATATATGTGTTTGCAAAAGGGAGTTGATTAAAGAGAATTGACTCACACAATCGCAAGGTAAAGTCCCACAGCAGACCCTCTGCAAGTTGAGGAGTAAGAAAGCCAATGGTGGATCAGTATGACTCTCAAAACCTCAAAAGTAGGAAAGCCAAAAGTGCAGCCTTCTGTCTGTGGCCAGAGGCTTGAGATTTCCTTGCAAACAACAGTTGTAAGTCTAAGAGTCCAAAAGCTGAAGAACTTGGAGTCTGATGTTCAAGGGCAGGAAGCATCCAGCATGGGAGAAAGATGAAGGCCAGAAGACTCAGCAAGTCTGCTTTATTCTAGCTGTATTGGCAGTTGATTACATGGTATCCACCCACACTAAGGGTAGTTGTGGAACTGGCAGTTCACTGACTAAAATGTTAATCTCCTTTTGCAACACCCTCACAGACATACCCAGGAAAAATACTTTTCATCCTTCAATCCAATCAAGTTGACACTCAATATTAACCATCACACTGTCCTGGGGTTTTCATATAGTAGAATGCTTTACAGAAGTGGTACATATCACTTCCACTCACATTTCATTGCCACACCTTGTCACGTGGTTTCCCCAAACATAAGAAAGCCAGAATTATAGTCTCTCTTATTTCCAGAAATCAGAGAGTTAGAAATATTTGTTTATGTCACTTACAACCAAAAAGTAAAACAAGGGTAGAGAATCCAATGACACACAAGCATTTTCATTTCCAACATAACAACTCTACATTTGATGATTTAAAATCATGGCATATAAAGAAAAATACTTCTAATATTAGTGGACAAATATTGGAAGCTGATACTGTCAGCTGGAATTTCGGGTCCTTATGCCAAAATGACAATAAGGAAGAAAAAGGAGTTATTGACCTGCCTTAAATCAAGTTGATATCTGTTTTTTGGGGATGGAAAATGTATAAGTAGAAGCCAGTTATATTTCCATATAAAAATAGGACCTCCAAAATTAGACCAGAAGTTGGCAAACATTTCCTATAAAGGGCCAAATGGTGAATACTTAGACATTGTGAGGTGTAAGTCTTGGCACAAGCTACTTAACTTTGCCATTGTTAGTGATAAAGAAGCCATTGACAATAATGGGCATGCCTGAATTCCAATAAAATTTTAATTAAACCACAGATGGAAATTCTGATTTCCCCATCTACTGTGGTTTGCTAACTCCTGTCATAGATCTTTGAGGAATGAAGATTTACAAATATGTTTTTGTGGGAATATTTTGCAATTTTATAACTTAAATGAGGGATGAGCTATAATAGTTATTAAATTTTCTGTCTTGTACTTTTTTCCCTGTTTTTATTTTCCTTTCTCTACTTCCTCAACTTCTTATATTGGCTTTATTTTTGCTTCCACACTGAAGACACATTCACTCCATTTGCTAAGACATTTGCAGCTGACACTGATGGTGCTTAAGTTCGTCTAGTACCTCCATTCAATGTGGGTTAGTGATTAGTCACACTTCTAGACTTGTTTACTTCCATCTGTCAGACCTTAATTTCTTGTAAAATATAAAATACATTGTGCTATTTTAATATCAACTCAAACATCATTGATGTAGCAACTGTAATTGCTCAAATACCTGTAATGGCCTAGTCTAATGCTCTCTTTTATGAGTTGAACAAAAGAGAAGCATGTACTTATAGTGGGGCCCATATTTATCTACAAATAGTGGGCTTCTATAGGGAATTGCGGTTTATTTGATTACATACTCGACTAAATCAAGAAACAAGTTATCTTTCTTATGTCTGAGTCCTCTTAGTCCAGAGTACTATGGGCATTGTAGGGACAGTTGACTCATTGCTGTGATTTTAAAATACCATAATATCTTCCGTTTTAAACAGTCTGTTTAGTAATTTGTAAATACAAAGCTTTAAAAGAGTTCTGCTTCTCTCTTTCTTCCCAAATTGGCATCTGTATTAAGGGAAAGCTTACATGTTTCCGATTCTAGGAGATGGTGCCCTTGGAGCCAAGTATTCACCCTTTTTTTCTCCTCTAGGGCATTGGTAGTATCTGTGACAATATGTCATGTTAAATACCAGGTTCCCTGCCAGCTTCTGCTGATCATCTCTGGCCGACACTGTAAGTTTTTTGTGATTCAGTCACATCTTCTATTGTATGTATGACTTATGCCATCCTACCCCACAGCCTCCACTCTGGGGTCACCTTACCCCTTACGTCAGTGAGGGATTGTCACAACAACGGGTCCATTGCCACTTTCTGTGTCTCTCTCAAGGAGCACACAGAAAAAAAGGGAAAACCTCTCCTTTCTAAATTACAGGAGCTTGGGGAAATTTGAGGCATAATTCCTGATAGCAAATTCCTCTGTTGAGCCTGCTCCAGATTGACAGGAAGACATTCTAAAAGGTCTTCTCACAGAATCCCAAATGGGGAAGACAGGGCAGATATCTATTGTATTTGTTTGCTGTGGCCGCCATAACAAAGTTCCACAGACTGGATGGCTTAAACAACAGAAATGATTTTCTCAGGGTTCTGGAGGCTGGAAGTCCACCATCAAGGTGTCAGCCTTGTTAGTTTCTCGGGCGACCTCTCTCCTTGACTTGCAAACAACTGCTCTCTTAGTGTCTCTCATACGGTTGTCCCTCTGTGCATGCATGCACCTGGTGTCTCTTTGTGTGTCCAAATTTCCTGTTGTTACAAGGTCATCAATAAGATTGAATTAGAGCCTACACTATGGACTTTATTTAAACATAATTACCTATTTAACGGCCCATGTCTATATACAGTCACATTCTGAGGTACCGGGAGTTAGGGCTTCAATATGTGAGTTTGAAAGAAACACAATTTAGCCCTTAACATTGGTCTGTCTCTCTCTCTCTCTCTCTCTCTCTCTCTCTCTCTCTCTCTCTCTCTCTCATCATTTCTGTTCTCTTAACTCCAATAGCAGGTATTTTGATCTAAAAAGGGCCTTATATTTTTTATTTTCCTTTCTCCATTTTTTCACCTCTCTCATTCTAGGAACCACTAAATTTTTAAAAATTCCCCTCTTCCCTCTTGATTCCCAGTGCCATACCCTTCTCTTTCCACTTACCTAGAAATATGGAAATAGGGGAATGTAAAATATGCACTGATAATGTTATTATAATTACATATCTGTACTTCTTTAGATAAAAGATTAGATATAAAGATATAAAGCAAGTTTCATATTTATAAAATATTTCTGATGAATTAAAACTTTTGAAGTAGTGTACAAATAAGAAAAATAATATATTAACAATCTATAAAACATAGTAAATGCAGATATAAATTGGAAATAAGCAATACATATTTTCTAAACATTTTTGCTTTAAATACCTTTAAAGTTCCAAGAATTATGTGTTTCATAATATTAAAAAGGATTATAGGCCATATCAAATAATTCTGCAAATTTCAAGAGGAATTACACATTTTCCCCTTGAGTAAATAAATGTTCATTTTAATCTCCCGTGTATGGTTTCTTATAACATTCTACATGACTACCTCACATCTCACAGGTATTTTTAAACATAGTTTAAAGTTTATTGTACATCGAGGTTTTCAGTAATTAAATTTGCCTCAAACACTGAATTGCATTTTGTGAGAAATATACAAGAAGGATTAAAACTAACAAAGAAGATTCTAAAAATATAAAGCTATCAGATCTAACTCTACCTCAGAAATTTTCATCTTTATTGTTAAGTATTGTGCAAATGCCTTAAACTGAGTTTAACTTAATAAGAAAAATAGTCTCATCCTGTCAAGAATAAAATTCAACTCCAAAGATAGTAGATTCACTTAAATAAGAATAATTTTGACTACAAGCTTAGAGAAAATAAAGTTTCCAATAAGGGTAAATGTTTGAGTTCAGGCTAATACTAAAACTAACCAAGAGGCTTTACCCAACAAGGCAAATAACGGTAGTCATATTTCAGTGAAAATCTCTCTATAAAATGATTCTGATATTATTTTACCAAACATTCCTGGGTTTTGCATATCACCTTAAATGAACCTAAATGTCTTAAAAGGATACAAAATCACAAAGAGAAGCAAAAAGATTTTCTGCCTGTTCCTAAATTAGAGAATTGTTAATAATACGAAATGAAACATTTATCATTTTTGATAGAAGATTGTAGAGCTTTCAAAATCTTATAAACAACCAAGGAAAAATAATTTGTATTAAAGCTTATCATATGCAACTCTTGCTAAGGTAAAGGTGGACATAGACGACAAAAAGATAATGAGATAGATGGATAGATGATAGAGCATAGGTAGTTTATTAGGCAGTTAAAAAGCTAGGTAGAGAGATAGACAGATGGTTGAATACATAAGTATATAAGAGAAGAAGCAGCTAAAGTAAAACACTCTGAGAATGTTTTTGAAGCATGTAGACTCCTAAATACATATATAAATCTGTTATGAACAAGAAGAAACAACTCGATGGTGGTGAAGAGTCAATACTGAAAAGTGGAAGTATTAGACTGAGTGTGTAAGGGTTGGAATTGGTCACATTATTTACAGAGACCTTCTTGAGATTTCAGTTTTTCTAAATATATCTCTTTTCCAGTAATTATTCTACAATAATGTGTGGGATGTTTATTTTAAAATGATCATTTTCCCCTGGATGTGTCATTTCTTTTTCACTGGACTATCAATAGTTTCCTTAATCCAACAGCACTTCCTTGTTAGTGAAATAATAGGTGTGATATTTTCTGATGGAATATCTTTATCTATAAAATGGCTAGAAAGTAATACACACCTTTCCTTTGAGGCTGTTACATAGATTGTCAGTAGCTTGCATATACTCTCCAGGCTTCTTGAAATATTGATTGGAGTAATGGATTTTTATTGATGTGTCATTTTTCCACAAGACAAATTAGAACTCTCAAGAGCCAAACTGAATGAGCTTTGGCAGCTACTAATGGGAGGGGCCTTATGGCAGATAGATAAATCTAGAGGAGTCTAGAGGTCTTCCAAATAATATTACTAAATCATCAACTTTGGCAATCAGTTGGCATCTTCAAAACCATATCCTGGGAAGTTTCCTGGTTGCTGTCTTTTCCGCTTTCAAGCTAAGTCTAACAATTCACATTTCTGCCTTTCTCCTCCTCATCCTGTCTTTACTCATAATTCTATATGTCCAGCCTGAGTTTACTGTTCTCCTCTTTCCCTCTTAAACAAATGTACTTTATCTTCTCAAATATGTTATTTCAACTTAAAATTGCTTGACCAGCATTCAGTGGCTAACAAGACCATACCCCTCCCTTGATAGAGATCTTTTGGCCCTGTACCAATGCTTCCTAAGTCTGGAATCTGTAAAGACATTCAAGGCATTTGGACCTCCTATTTTCTGTCCCACCAGGGAACAGAAAGCACTAAAATATGTTTTTATGTAGATATATTTCTCTGCACTGACTTGTGAAACAATGATGTTTTTACTCTTTTCTCCATATTTATTATCTGCCTAGAAACTAAGAGCATTGATATCTTTTATTCCCCAAAGCTGTCTGCTAAATATCAACTGAACATTGTGTGTGTATGTGTGTCGGGGGGCTATGGGGGTATGGATGTGTGCTATGTATATATTTGAACATATGTATGTATGCGCATGCACACATATGTGTGTGCATGGAGAAAGTGAAGGTGCCGCAGGGTAAGTTATTCTTGTAACTGTAAATCCTAACACTTGATCTCCAGCTCAGCCTCTAGCCACTACTAAATTTCAGATCAAATTAATAACATTACTTTTCACTGCTTCCTTCTTAATCTCTCTTAATAGCCCAGAAATAGACTTGTTAAATATTAAAAGGTTGAACTTCTCTACTGGGGGCAAGATAGAAGAGAAAGGAGAGAAATTCTGAGCATAATAGTAAAGTCAAAGTTAATGATTCTATGATTTCACAAAGGTTAAAACCTACATTCTCCATGTAACAGTGCCTCAGAACATTCTCCAGTCCTCGTCAGTCCCGACTTACTACCCACTTCCCCCACCCCCAAATCTACTAAAAACTGGTTCATATCAGGGACTACTTAATGGAGAAATCTCTTTATATTAAACAATTAGGAAGTTATTTAGTCTATGAGGTTATAAAAAACGTCATATTGCTGGTGGGTAGATATAATGTCACAATATATTAATAGAATATTTATTTAATTTCAGTGTTGATTCTGCTTTCTTGCATTGTGGAAGGTTCATTTTTAACACAATTCTGTTCACACATTTTGTCCACACATTTTGTCTGTTTCCTAGAATAAATGTTAGTGTGTCTGTCTTTTTGGTTTGCTAAAAGTGCTAGCTCTGCAATCACCAGTGTCCTAAGACCAATATTTTACTGAACTTCGGGAGTCGTTTTATGTAGTTATCACCATGTGCTGCTCTTTAAAAAAAGAAAAAGCCATGCCAACATTTGTGTAGCATGCAGAGACCTAAAGAACCCTATGTGGTGCTTTTTATTCTGACTGATTTTGGGTGTATAACAGCTTTCTGATGAATAAAAACCAAGCAAGTAATTTTGCTTTACCAAATAGCTCTCAATGAAAATGATCATTCTATTTTCTTATAGGAAAAGAAAGGAGGTCCCAGGGGATTTTTTTTTTTTTTCAGTTATGTCTGTCTATTCACTTAATCTCTTACCAAATAAGCTTGTAGAAATCTGAGAACTGATTCTGCCCATTCCCAGTACACACATTTTATTTAAACATATCAATAAACCACTCACCTAGGAAAAAACAATGTGAACATAATATATATATATATATATATATATATATATATATATATATATGTCTATATGATCTTCGCCCATATTTATATGATCTTATTTTAAAAAATAGACGGTGGCTCAAGCCTGGGAGGCCGAGACGGGCGGATCACGAGGTCAGGAGATCGAGACCATCCTGGCTAACACGGTGAAACCCCGTCTCTACTAAAAAATACAAAAAAAACTAGCCGGGCGAGGTGGCGGGCGCCTGTAATCCCAGCTACTCGGGAGGCTGAGGCAGGAGAATGGCGTGAACCCGGGAGGCGGAGCTTGCAATGAGCTGAGATCCGGCCACTGCACTCCAGCCTGGGCGACAGAGCGAGACTCCGTCTCAAAAAAAAAAAAAAAAAAAAAAAAAAAAATAGAAACAGGTACAAATTCAACTTTACACATTTAAACTTTCGCTCAACCAAATATGAACATTTTTGTATTTCTCATTGGAATCTCTGTTAAAATATAGCTTTTACAATGGGGTTACATTAAAATGTATTAAACTAATTTGCTATTTTTGAATATGTATGCTATTTCTAATTCTCATAATCAAAACAAAACTTAGTGAATATTGTTTCATATAAAGGCATTAGTAGTTCCTAAGAAAAAAAATATAGAAGGGAAAATTTTGCATATGGGCCATTTTATATTTTTTGACACAATCACTAATGCTAGTATTATCATGTTTGATTGTCTTTTCAAAGGAGAAATGTAAAATGATTGATTTTTTGAATTATTCTAAGTATGAAGTGAAATATATTTTAGCATGATTAATTGCTATGTATTTTTAGCCTTTCAAATTGTGTGTACTCATTAACTTTTACAAGTTTCAGTTGGAACATTCATTGTTTTTAGACAACTTTAAAATGGGTTTATGGTCTGTTAGATATGTGACAAATAGTGTCCCTTATATTCTTTTGCTTTTTATGTTTATGCTAGATTTTGTATCACGTTGCAAATGTCACATTTTGATTTCTACCAACTATTTTCTGATATTATGTTTTTATTTACATCCAATTTTGAGAACCTCTTTGTGTCCATGAACAGATATTGACATATTCTAATTTATATTTGCTGTAGTTTAATTTAGCTTTTCTTTCTTTTATTTTTGATGTTTGCTTATTTAATGTCTGAAATGTACATTAGTGTAGGATGTAAGGTAGGCATCAAAATGTGAATAGTTAATCTATATACTTTGGAAAGTTGTTCCAGTTTTTAAAGTTTTTCTAGTTATCTGATAGTTTAAAGGCCTCTTCATTAATTCCTATCAATATATGTTTACTTGACTTTTTTCAACCAAATCAATGTGTTTACTTCCTTTATAAGACTTTTGAATTAAATATTTACATTATTTTTTACATGAATTTGGTATATATTATCTTTATATTCATGGACTTTTTTGGGCATTGTCAAAACTTGTATATACCTCAGCAAAATTTATATGAGTTTTAGAATTTTTCAGTTTTTGTTTTTCAACATTACCCACATTTTTTATTCCAGAATGGAATCTGAAACTTATGTTCTTTCTTCCTGTTTTACTATAGATATTTAAAATAAACCACATGCTGTTTTAATATGCGGGTATTTAGAGAAATAATTACTAGAGTGAAGCAAATTAACAAATTCACCTCACATAGTTACTTTTGTGTGTCTGTAGTAAGAGCATGTAAACTCTACTCTCTTAGCAAATTTCTAGTATAAAATTATTAACTATAGTCCTCATGCCATATATTGGATCTCTAGATGTATTCATCTTACATAATTGTACCCTTTGACCTACATCTCCACATTTCCTCTCCCTTCGTGCTCCTGGTAGCCACAGTTGTGTTCTTTGTTTCTATATACCCAGCTTTTTAAAGACTGCACATATAAATGGAGTATGCAATACTTTTCTTTGCCTGCCTCATTTCTCTTAGCATAATACCCTCCAGGTTTATCCATATTATTGCAAAAGGCAGGATAGCTGTCTTTTTAAAGGCTAAATATATTCCTGTGTGTGGTATATATAAATTTTTACCACATATTATATATATAAATATATATACCTATATATGTATGCATGTATACAAGTGACAAAATTTCTTTATTCATTTATCTATCCACTGACACCTAAGATTTTTTCATATCTTGGCTATTGTGAATAATGCCACAATGAACATAGGAGTGCAGATATCCTCATGCGTTGCATATATTTTTGAGGGTATATTCTTTATTTGCAATTATTGTCATTATGTGAAGATATTTAAAAATGTTATCCATCCACATTCTCCTGTAATAAACCTGACTTGATCACATTTTAAAAATATAATTTTGACTTTTTTTTTTTTTTTTTTTTGAGATGGAATCTCCACCTGCAGCTGGTTGCATGTGACCTCTTGCTCTCCAGTGCAGCCCCAAGTATAAACTGGGAAAGGGACATAACGCAGCTATTGGGTGATAGGGGGGTCTGGGATATTTGCTCATATGACTTACTTATGCCTTCCTTCTTGTCCTACTAAGGCTTAATCCAGATACACCTTTCCTGCTTATTATGGTAAAACACTGGGCCTGATACAATTTATGATTTATTAGGTCTTACAGAACTGGACTCATAATGGACACTTTTGTATACACTGTCACTTGGAGCACTACGAGCAAACATTCTGTCTCTGCGAGGGCTGTTTCTTAAAAGGAATAGAATTTCTTGGTGCAGATAGATGGCCTTGTTCCCAAATCTAAAAAGAAATGTTGTGATACTCTAATTGGGATTTGCTCTAAGCTCCATATTGTACAATTTTCCGCTTTAGATGACTCAATAAAGTATTTGCTGAATTGTATGACCTAACCCATACTGCCACCTTCACTACAGCCTGGATCTTTGTTTTTTTTTTTTTTTTTTTTTTTTTTTTTTTAATTTATTTATTATTATTATACTTTAAGTTGTAGGGTACATGTGCATAACGTGCAGGTTTGTTACATATGTATACTTGTGCCATGTTGGTGTGCTGCACCCATCAACTCGTCATTTACATCACGTATAACTCCCAGTGCAATCCCTCCCCCCTCCCCCCTCCCCATGATAGGCCCCGGTGTGTGATGTTCCCCTTCCCGAGTCCAAGTGATCTCATTGTTCAGTTCCCACCTATGAGTGAGAACATGCGGTGTTTGGTTTTCTGTTCTTGTGATAGTTTGCTAAGAATGATGGTTTCCAGCTGCATCCATGTCCCTACAAAGGACACAAACTCATCCTTTTTTATGGCTGCATAGTATTCCATGGTGTATATGTGCCACATTTTCTTAATCCAATCTGTCACTGATGGACATTTGGGTTGATTCCAAGTCTTTGCTATTGTGAATAGTGCTGCGATAAACATATGTGTGCATGTGTCTTTATAGCAGCATAATTTATAATCCTTTGGGTATATACCCAGTAATGGGATGGCTGGGTCATATGGTACATCTAGTTCTAGGTCCTTGAGGAATCACCATACTGTTTTCCATAATGATTGAACTAGTTTACAATCCCACCAACAGTGTAAAAATGTTCCTATTTCTCCACATCCTCTCCAGCACCTGTTGTTTCCTGACTCAGCCTGGATCTTTGAAAAAGCCCTTTCCCAATCTGAGGACCACTCAGATCTTCCTTATTACTTGCTGTATCATCCAGAGCAGGATTAATATGGCAGGGAATCCAGAGCACAATAATATGTCTTTCAGTTTGAAGAGGAAGTCACAGCACACTCTTGGCCACTGGTCTCCTAAAAAAGGGTTAGGTTTGCAAATATTCATAGGATTTACCTGGAGCACATTTGTCTTACCAAGGCAATCTTTTGCTTATCCTATCCAATTAGCATGATTCCACAGGTGTAATTAATCATTATAATGTTAGTGGGATGTTCAGGTTGTTCATGTCTCTTTTGACTATGTTATAACAGATGGTGAGCAAGTTAACAGAGCCCTGACACAAAACTCTAAGTAAATATTGTTGCCTGACCCAAGTCTATATGAACTTTTCCTGATGCTTTTTCTAATTTAAATAGAAATCAGTCAAGAAATCCATGGCCAAATACCATGTACCTTGGTATTGTCAATGTACACAAGCAATGATATCATGCCTGGCATAGCCTCTCCTATCAGGGTGCTCCTTTGTTGCACTCATGTAACAATCATTCTCTGTGGCTTCAGAGGTCAGACAAGATAACTAAACAGAGATATAACAGAGACCACATGCCACCCCCACAGCTTTGCATACTTTAGTTGTAGTATGGACTGAACTGTGTCCCCTCAAACTTATATGTTGAAGTCCTTTTAGTAGCAGAGAATGTGATTTTATTTGGATAAAAGGCCTTGAAAAAGGTATGCAAAGTAAAATAAGATTCTAGGGTAGGTCCTAATACAATATGAATGTTGTCTTTATGGGAAGAAGAGATCCAAACAGATATGCGAGTGCACAGATAAAAGATCATTTGAGGACAGAGAGAAAAGATGGCCATCTGTAAATCAAGGAGAGAGGCCTCAGAAGAAACCAAACCAGCTAATACATTGATGTTGGAGTTTTAACTTCACAACTGTGAGAAAATAAAGTTCTGTTGTTTAAGCAATCCAACCTGTGGTGCCTGTGGTATTTTGTTATGGTAGCTCTAATGAACTAACATAAGTCATGATACTAGTCTCTACCATAATCCATATCCATTAAATATTATATGTGAGTTATCATTTTGACTGGGAAAAGGAAGCCATTTCTGTTTGGTAATCCTCAGGGAGATAACTCTTATCCCAGAGGCCAATAAACTAATGTGGAGTTTAAGCGAATTGTCAACTAAGTCAATTCCAGTTAAACATTTGGAGACTGAAGAAATAACCACTGAGTGGTTTTTTAGACCCACTGGGTTGAATATGAGCCAGGTTCATATCGCAAGGATTACATTTATTACCTTGCCCTTATCAGCTCTGACTCTACCAGTAGGCCCAGGATGATGCTTTGGGGCTCTAGGTATTAATGTCAACTTAGACTCTATGTATAATAATACTAAATATCTGGATATGCCACCTTACTAGAGGTGTCTTCTACTCAGGAACACAGCCACTTCTTCAGTTCATGGTTTCTGGGTCTGGAAATAGGCTTCAGCCTGAGAACCGAATGAGGGAGTATAGCTTTTGGTTTGGGTGCCTACCATTATTCTTTTTTCTTAGGTTCTTACCTCTTTCTGGTTGAATGTGTTTGGTAGACTGTTGTTGGCTACATGCCTATTTTGTTCTTAGAAACTCCATCCATGTTCTTTGAACCATTTCTCAATTCCCTGTGGATCAAGCTTACCTATCTTTATGGTGTGACCTGGTTTCTGGTGTCAAGCTCTCATTGCTAGGCTCCTTAGTGGCCTTGTCTTTCCTTGAGTTTTAGCAATTCCCACTTATGTAAATGCCTCTCCTGTTGGTTCTGGTTTTCAGAAAATTGCTACTATTGAACTTTTTAATGGTGCCAGTGCCCCTATCACTGGTGCATTCCTGAAGGCCTTAATGAATTGTGCATTCATTGAGCCTTCCTGTGGAACATAATCCTTGGGTGGTGTTTCTGGATTTACATAATATTCCTATTTTAGCATTCCCAATTCCCTTAGCCTCTTTATTCTTGTGGCGTCACTCACCTTGGATATGATTTTTCTTTTCTTTTTTTTTTTTTTTTTCTAGCCTTCTCAGAGCCTCTCTAGTGGTAAGTTTGTATATCCACTGGATTACTTACCAGGTATCTCAAAAAATGCCCCCATGTCAGTGAATTGCTGTTTAATCTACATTTTCCCCTTCTTAATATGGTATCCTCAAAATCCAATCAATTCATACACTCTGGTTACTTACTGAAACACACTGTTTCACTCTTGTAGTTCTGTTAGTGAATAATGTCCTTCCTCCATCATCAAGTTCAGCATATATTCAGTAATGTTATGTTGGGATTTGATCCTAGCTATTGGCCTTGATGTCAGGAGAGGAAGTGTGCAAATCTTATTGGGGGACACCTGTTGACTTAACAGAGAGAAGTTTCTGCAGTATCTACCAATACTGGGTATGTTTGTGTTCCTACTAAGGAAGAATATGTCAGTTCTACAAGCTCTGAAGGCGTTTTCCCCTCTCATATTTCAAGAGCACAAGAATTTCCAACCACAGCCCTGATATGACAGACCTGCTTTGACTGAGCATTTACAATTTACATGTAAATGTATCTGCAACTCTGTGACTCAAACTATCGATTCTTCAGCTTGTTGGGCCATTGTCTGTTATTTTACAGCAACTAAAAGGTCTAATATTTAGCTTATAACAATTAATGGGCTGGGCACGGCGGCTCACACTTGTAATCCCAGCACTTTGGGAGGCAGAGCAGCGTGGATCACCTGAGGTCAGGAGTTTGAGAACTGCCTGACAAATGTGATGAAACTAGGTCTCTACTAAAAATAGAAAAATTAGCCGGGAGTGGTGGCAGGCAGGCGCCTGTAGTCCCAGCTACTCGAGAGACTGAGACAGGAGAATCGCTTGAACTCAGGAGGCGGAGGTTGCAGTGAGCTGAGATCATGCCACTGCACTCCAGCCTGGGCAACAGAGCAAGACTCCATCACAAACAAACAAACAAGCAAACAAACAAACAAACAAACAAACCCTGGTTTTTGAAGCTGGTTCCGGTTCTGAAAACCAGAACCATGTTCCACAGAAACAGCACAACAGACATCAAGTTGACATAATAATAATGAGTCAGCTCCACTGCTTTTGTAATAATCACTGTTTGCCCCCCATTTTTCAAATGCCTGAAATATTGCACCCCAAGTGGCCATTTCCCAAGCCAGAAGTCACCTACGGACATGTGAATTATTTAGCAATGTGGTCACCACCTTTTTCCAGAAAGTATCAGTCACCACGTACTACTCAGAATGGCATTTCCTTGGGTACCAGGTGTGAGTGAATGAGCCAGTGCTAGATTCCTATCCTGTAGTCTATTTTCTCGGATCTTCCGAAAAGAAGGAAACAAAGATAGGATTATGTATAAGATATATATATATATATATACACACACATATACATACACACATATATATATACACACACACATATAAATGACTGTAAAGAATAACCAGCAAATAAACAAAGAAGCAGCGAGAGCCATCTAACACTAGGAAGTCTTCCACCAGTGAAGGAGATGGGAAAGGAAGGAGGGTTGGATAGGAAGAAACATGGACTGCAACACAATTCCAAAGCAGGTTCAGACAGGCTGAAAGGGAGCCATTGGGACCAAATCTCCAATTGGTGCCATCTCATGTCTCACAGGAATGAAACTTTATTAGGGCCAGGGCTGCTTCTGGCCATTGCCAGGGAGAAGCCTTTGGAAAGTGGGACTGCAGTGTGAAAGTGATGACGGATTCAGAAAGGCAGAAGCTGGGACCATCAATCGGTAGTCGCAGGAGATCTGAGAGGCGTATTTTCATGGCTTTCCAAGGTTCTGTCTCATGTTCAATAGAAAATTGTCTAAATTGGAGTGTCCTCCATTCTCCCAGAGTCTTTTATTCTCTCTTTTTTGATTAAAGACATTTTAGAGAAGCCCTGCTAAGTTTTTTTTTTTCTACCTACGTCCTACTTTCTCTTGAAGAAAAGTTGGGGGTTCCTCTTGATGATGTTCTTTAATGTAAACTTAAATAGGAAAAAAATCCTAGAAGCTTAGGGTAGGAAGGGCAGCCTTTTCTGACTTTCACGTTTATACGGATATGGGTTTTCATTTTATTTTGTTTGATCTTTGAATTCTGGTTTTGCAAACGGAGTTAGAAGACCTGCTCACATCGTCATCTTCCTCAGATGTTCCCCTGCTCCATGGTGAATCCACCGGTTCATTCAATCAATGTGTCTAACCGGAGCGCGGTTCCTGTCCTCACTCAAATCCTTCTCAATTCAAAGGAATGAGGTCTCTGAACTATGAAGATGATTTATTTTAGGTAAGGTATCTGCTTGCCAATAAACAAAAGGATTGACTAGATACATGCAATAGAAATTGACACTGTTTCTCAGAAAGATAACATAAAAGCATGGATTTGACTAAACCCAGTCAAGTTAACCTTCCATGTTTTTCACAATTAAGTATTTCTGAAAGATTACTTGTGCGTGTATTGATTAGTTCATTTATTTTGGGCATTATCATTTTAGAAAGTTAATACAATCAAATTTAATCCTTGGGTTGTTTTTCTTTCAAAGAGTATATTGTAGATCTCTGTATTAAAAAGGGCCAAAGAACAGGGAGAAGCCGCCATTGGAATTGAAATAGTTGCATAGAGGTTGATAATTTTTTAAGTGTTCTTGCATATTTTGTAATAATAATTAGCATAAAATATATTAACATGCAGTCATTGGCAAATATTTTTAAATAGGACAATTTTTAATGGAATAGATCTATAGATTGGTACTCTCCCCATTTTCTAATCCAATGTGTTAATGGTAAATTTTTAGGTTTTTATGAAATAAGTGAAGTGAGAAATTAAAAAGATAAAATAAGTATTACAAACCAAAAATTTAAGAAATTGATATACTGTTTTATTTTAATACAGATTTTTAAAACAACATTTTTGTTGTCTCCAACATCTTCTAGTTTTTTTAAACCACAGTTTAGTTTATCAACTTTTAAAAGTTATTTATTATTACTAAGCATTAAACAGCATTTTCATGTAAATACACACACACACACACACACACACAGAGTGATTTTGGCACAAGGTATCAGAATATTATATAACAATTAAATCATCTAGTACCTTTCTTATTTTTATTTGATATAAGTGAATTGAGAATAACCTTGATGGACTCTTAGTAGACACTCCTCTGAACTCATGGTAACTAAAAGTGCCAAGATCGTTTAATAAATAACCTAATAGCCATTAATGTTCCAAAGACCTACTCATTAGTAAATATTTTACCCTGAGAATGGAGAAAAAAGGTTGAAATCCAGCAAATTGCTTAATTAAAAGATGATTAAAGAAGCTTTCTACTGTACATGCAATTTCCACATTTTCCTATTTATTTATTTATTTATTTTGGAGAAATAGTCTCTCACTCATCACCCAGACTGGAGTGCAGTGGGGCGATCTCGGATCGCTGCAGCCTCCACTTTCCGGGTTCAAGCAATTCTCATGCCTCAGACAATTGAGTGGCTGGGGTTGCAGGTACACACCACCAAGCCTGGCTAACTTTTGTATTTTTAGTAGTGACAGGGTTTTACCATGTTGGCCAGGCTGGTCTTGAGCTTTTGACCTCAAGTGATCAGCCCGTCTCAGCCTCCCAAAGTCATGAGTTACCATGTCCTGCTTCCACATTTTCAAGGTTTTATTTTTGTAGTTTATTTGCGAACAATATTACAATGTGCTGTATAAAAATATTAGGTAAGAAAAATATATGGCAATGCCCAGAAACACTTAAAGAGACAAACCGTTCACTTTCAAAAGTTTGATATTAAAATTGCTAGACACTTTAAACTACATAATTTTATTTATGTGTTTAACAATTTTATAATTATTTCTAATGTCAGGTGAGATAAAGAAACAAATTATATAAACAATACTTTTAGAGGTAATATTTCATAATAATTCACATGCACTCAGTACTGATTTGAAATTTAGGATACCTTATTAATTGATGAAAATAATCATCTGCCTAGAAAACAATTATAATCAACATAAAACATTAAAAGAGTACTTGAATTTTACATATATTATTCTAAAATTAGTTTTGTATTAGTTGATAATACCGTTCTGTTTGTCATTTCTATTTGTCTATGTTTTGTCTCACCTACCTCTGTGTCAAACAACCCCACCATTATAACTCCAGTTGAGATATCTCAATTACGACAGTTATTTTTTAATCTGGAAAACTAGCAAATATAATATCTTACCACAAGAGAACCCCTTTTTGGCTCTCTTTAGATATTTTGACCTAAATAATCTAATTCTTGATTTCAAAAATTTATTACTGGGTTGTTTTCATACTCTATGGACTTCCTCAAATAACATAGATAAATGAGAAGTTCAAGTTGTCTAACACAGCAAACCAATTTTTCAATATATTTCTTATATCCAAGAAAAGCTCATAAATTCCTAAAGAACTGTTTCATTGGAATTTGATCTTTGTTTTTAAATGTTATTTATATTCATTAAATTTCTCCCTATTACTAATTCAGTTTCCAAAGTACTTATGATCATAATTTTGCTTAGTATTCCCTTATAGGAAAACATATTAATAATTAAAAGACTAAGTTCAAGTCTTTTATGGGTTAATGTACACAAGAAAATAATTTTTAAATACATCAATGCTTTAATGATCATGAGCAATATAATTCTAAAATGAACAGAAAAATACTGGCAAATAAACTTCATTATCTATTTTTATCACAACTTTGTTGCCTTTATTGCTGCTGTTTCAGTTTTAAAATGAGGATGCTCAATGAACTGGGATTGAGAAAAACTATTAAAATTATTCTGTGTGATACCAACGTGCCCTTTTCTGGACCCGTATTACTCACTCCACTTGAAAATTGCCAAGAATCTTAGGACGGCTGCTTTGATTTTATTACTATGCTATTGAAGATGCTTAACCAGTGCATTTAGCTTTCCCCTTGCACTATCTTCTTTGTGGACTAACAAGTCATTAACGGTGGGGACGGAGAGCTGTTTGTCCTGTAAAATTATTTCCAAAAGCATCCCTAAAAGCATCCTTTCTTCTTTAAGGGATATTAGTGTCTCTCTCTCTCAAGAATGTATTAGTGAAAAATATTTTTTTTTTTTTCACGAAGTGTTCAAACACCTAACATCTGAAATTCACATATAGGAGGCAGTAAAAGTTTAACATTGAAAAACCATGTAAGCCCAAAATACATCATTTTATGATTTTGAAGTGCTGCATGTTATTGAATTAAGAGTGCTTCCACACAGAGAGGCAGAAGCCCCATAGAGAAAATATTTGTAGTTATGTCCTCTGTCAAAGACATCTTTAAGCTGTTTTCTTAAAGGCACATTTTCTGGGCAAGATAATTTTTCTTTATAATGCAGCAGATTACTCATTCACTCGGATATTAAGAGTGGATTATATAAGTTTTTCTAAACTTGAATACAGCATGTTTTCACGAGAATAAGTAGCTGCCAAGAATGTTACATAGGAAATAAACTTCTGTAGACTTATAGCTGAGGACATAAGGGTAAGTGATCAACTAATGCCCAAAATATTTGTTTGCACATTGTTCTCCCTCAGTATAACCCTTGGAGTTAACCATCAAGCAACTGCTCCCTACATAAAGCTTTAGAGTACTTCTGTTTTGCCCTCCATTTGTCATCCCACTTTCCAGTGTGACTGGATGGCAGGAGCTAAGGATTCCTGCCCACCTGAAGCCTGTTGTACCTTCTGCATGGAATTTATATCTCAGAGCTCTCCTCCTCTTCTTCCTCCATAGTTCATTTCCCCGAGGCTACAGAAAGGTGACTTTACTAGTGTGCTCACCATTAAGCCCTAATGTTAAGAGTGAGGCTTCTGTGGTTAGACTCAGTGGCTATGGATGGAGCTTGGATGTGAGGGCTGAGATGTTCCTTTTAGTAAAGAGTTATAGAGGAATAAAAGGGGAAATGCTGGGTGCCTACATTTGTACTCTTGACTTGGGCTTGCAAACACAGATGTTATGTGCGGGCCTAATCTTCCTTACCAAGTCTGTGTACTTCTTGAAAGACAAAAAAATAAAAAATGCTTAATTGTTTTTATTTTCCAAAGCCTGGCATTTAAAACAATTATTTAGTAGGATCTGTCCAACAAGAACTAACAAATTTATTGTCCCTGGGCAAGATTCCACCAGTAGACATTTTGTGTTGGGCCTGCAGTATTTCATAATATTTAAATTTTATTTGGAATACGTTTGTAAAATTGGGGAAATTTTGCATAGTAATCTTGCTTGTCTGAAAAAAAACTCTCAAAAACACTCATCCACATTCCCAAAAGTCATCATCAAAGAGCAACTTCTCTCCAGTTACAAAAATCTTGGGCGGTTAGTCCTGTTTGTCATAGTCCAGAGATTCTGTTGTTAAATCTTACAACCATTTCAATGGTGCAATTTCCTGTCTGAGTCCTATAGGAATTTAAATGTTATATCTGCAATAAACCTGTAGAAATTAATGAGAAATTAAAATATAGAAAATATAAGTATGGCGTTTACATTCTGACCATCTCTGAATAGTGGTTAAAACAAAACTCTCTTGTGAAGGATTGAGTTTCACAAATAAACTGGTACTAACTCTATCTATGAAGTATAATCTAGTGCTTATATTTTATGACAAATTATCCATAGACTCATTATTATTAAACAACTCCTGAATGTTAAATGTCCCTATTTGAGATTCCTAATCAGAAAATTTATGAAAGAGAAACTTTTGATTATCATCTGCTTTGTATCTGAAATCAAGTCCCTCTAATTCAAATTATCCTAGTTCTCAAAAGCCCTGTTAAAGTTTCATGCCTCAAAATGCTATGGTGACCCAAATATATTTTTCTTTTCAAAATGTAGGTTTATCCCATTGGACTAAAACATTTTACTGTTAATGCCTTTCTTTTCAGCACCAAATGATAGGTAATTTATGAAAGAAAAAAAGGGTAGGTAATTTATTATGTATGAATTTATATTTTGATATGATTTTGCCGTGTCCCCATTTCAATCTCAACTGAACGGTATCTCCCAGAATTCCCACGTGTTGTGGGAGGGAGCTAGGGGGATGTACTTGAATCATGGGGGCGGGTCTTTCCCGTGCTGTTTTCGTGATAGTAAATAAGTCTCATGAGCCCTGATAGGTTTATCAGGGGTTTCCGCTTTTGCCTCTTCCTCATTTTCTCTTTCCACCACCGTGTAAGAAGTGCGTTTACCTCCTGCCAAGATTCTGAGGACTTCCCCAGGCATGTGGAACTGTAAGTCGAACTAAGCCTCCTTTTCTTCCCAGTCTCAGGTATGACTTTATCAGCAGAATGAAAACAGACTAATACATATTTCATGTTTCTTTTTTCATGGTAACTTTGAAAGATACGTGATGTCTCTAATCACAAATGAAATAGGCTATTTTTGTGTTATATATTTTATTTCAATAAGTGGTTTTTAAATCTATAAAATATGTAATAATTTCATATTGATGACATTTGTATTATAGCTGTGAATACCAGAAAGAAAAAGAAATAATGCATAGGGGAAATATTTTAAAATAAATAATACAATGTTCTGTGTGTGATAAAAAGATAGAATTGAGGAAGGTGTCTCATTTTAAAACTAGAATTAAAACCACTTGTCCATTATGAACTCTTTCTCGAAATTCCCTTCTCAATGTTGCCAAATAAATCTTTTAAATATACTACTGGATTTAAGAAAGAAAACATTATATTCTAGTTGTATTACAATCAGAGATGACAAGTGAAATACAGTATAAGCTCTCTATCAAAAACAAAATTCATGTAGATATTTTGTACAATCTACCCTCTCTATTCTAAATGGTTGTGTTCCACACTAGTAGATTAATAAGCTACTTGTTGGTTGTTGCTGATTATATTCATAAAACTCTTTCCTGTACCCTAGGTAGAAGATTAACTGAATGAGGAGAACCCTAACAAACTCAACCTCACTGCCCTTCCCTCGATTATATATTTTCCTTGTCTCTCCAACCCTAACATTACTCTCCTGCCTGGACAGCTGTAGAATAGACCTGTGCTAACGACAAATTTTCTTAGTTAGGAGCTTCATGCTGCATTGAAGCCACAGTCTGTCAGTGGGTCTCCCAAAAGAAATGAGCATGTTATTGATCTGGTTTTTCTTCATGTTATCTTTCAAGTCTTGATTTGACTTCACTTCCAGTGAATCAGTTAAAAGCTTACTGCTGAGGCATGAGAATTCAGTGACAGCTTTCAGGGCTGTATCCCTTATGAAGATATTTCGCTGTGTGTAAGATACAGTGTAGTTGTCAGCCTTTAGCATACAGCTGACACCTTAAAATGATCCATAATCTGTTACAGGACTATTCATGTGAAAGATTCTACATGGACCTTACAGTCTGTTGGGATGTCAGTATCAGTATTGTACTCTGTACATAGGTATCTAACTGTAAGTTGTCTTGTGATTTACAGTACAAAGTCTAGAAAAATGACAATTTCAGAGAGCAAATCTATTATAAAAATTAGGTTAAAACAAGTGGCACAACCATGTGCAGATGTGCCGTTTCCAAAGGGATAGTTTATAAACATGTGGCTGAGAAGACTTGGTGAAATACTCTAATCAGTTACCATCAATCAAATTTGAAATATGGAGGGAAGTGTAATCTGATTACAGTCTGTGAGTATGAATAAAGATGTGTGAATATACTGTTATATCCACAAATGATATGGTGAAATAAATAAAATTTATTTTCATGTTCTTTCCTAGGAATAACTTTTGGAGTTAAAGCATTTTTAGAGGCTAGCTATTTAAACCCAACATAATACTCTGAATTAGTTCGTGTAGCAGAAGTGTAGAAATTCATGTTATATAGCTTAAGAGGTGATGGGTGTATACCATAGGCAATGTAGTCTTTGGTATTATTTTATGAAGGGAGTGACTAGGGCCGCTAGTAAGTCTACTAGGTGGCTGAGGTTCCAGCAAAATTACTTTTGGAAATCCCTATCTATATAAACAATCTGACTCACAAAACCGGTTTTACAAAATTATTTAGACCACGTGACATAGTGAGTTATCAATGAAGATTAAGAATAGTGGGTAGAAAAGAGGCTCTTATGTATTTATCACCCAGTGAGTACACATAAAGAGTCTTCATAGTGCCCTTGCATCATCTTTTCTTTATTATTAATTGTGCCATTACTGGCTAATTTCATATCTCTGGCCAAGAAATAAAAGTAGCAATGTTGTTACCACTCCCAAGTTTCCTTAGAACCTGCCAGTATTCAATGATGCAGATCTTCTTGACTCTGAAGATCCTTGATGCAATGTACTTAATGCTGTATACATCATTATTCATTGTCCTGGGTAGAATTGTGTTCTCTTCCCCACAAAAGAAATATTCCAGTACTAACTCCTCATACCCATAATGTTGCAGGATCCTTGGGGTGCCCCTTTTCTGACCAGAAACCTATGTGGCCAGCGGCACCTTTGCCCAAGTTTGGCTTGGGTTCCCTGGGTTCATTCTGCCCGCTTGACAGTCTGTGCTCAGCTCATGCTACCAACCTGGATCTTACACTTGCCAAGGGCAGGTCAGGTATGGAGTAGTGAGGGGTATGTGAGTGTGCGAGCGTGGAGTCTGGCCATTGCACACAGTCAGTCCTCCCAGCTGCTGCAGCAGGGTGGGCAGCTCCAGGTGCTGACATGTGTGCTGGCTCTCAGCGAGGCTGCGGCTGGACCAGATGCACCACAAGCAGCTTCCCTGTCTGCCACTAGGGAACGCAGTGCTGCCTGGAAGCTTGGAGTCTCCAGGAAGTTCAGGATCTCAAAGAGGGAGTCACAGCCCTGGTTTGGGGAGATCCCAGGTCTGGGTTTCCCAAAGGGCTTCAATTCTTCTCGCCTTCTCTTTATCCACAAGGTGGTGGGCAAATGACATGTTTCGGCCTTGTTTGTGTTACAGCTCTTTCATCCCCACCATTGGGCAGGTCCCAAGATCTTGTCCTCCATCTAAGAAAAATGAGGCATGTGGACCAGTGGAGGGTGGACAAGGCAAAGAGGAGCTTTATTGAGTGACAGAATAGCTCAGAGGAGGCACTGGAGTAGACAATTCCTCTCTGCAGCTGGTTGTCCCCACGTCTGCAGCTCTCAGCAGAGAGGAGGCCCTGGGGTGGGTAGCTGGTCATCCCAACGTCTGCTCCACTCTGACTGATTCCAGGGATTTTGTGGGCCTTAGCAGGGAGGAAGTGCATGTTGATTGGTCCATGGACAACCATGGCCAGGCCCAGAAAAGGCACCATGAGTTCCCACTCCAGTCAGTGGGTCTGACAGCTCAGCCGTCAGCCTTTAAGCCCACCCTGGCCTGAAGGTGGGGCCTCACAGGGGACCACTCTCTTCCACTCAAGAGCCTGTCTGCCTCCTGCTGCCGTTCCTGGCACCCAGGCTGTACGTTCCAAGGGGCACCTGCAGGCCAGTACCAAGCTGCCCTCAGCCCCCCACCAGCTTCCCTCCTATGCTCACTGGGACCCAAAGTCTAGAGGGGGCTGAACTGGCAGAAAAATTATGTATCAGCACTCCCCCAAGAGCATGCACACCCAGCTGGGCTATGACAGTGCCCAGGCTCAGCCTCGACTTTGTTCTGAGATCAGAGTAGGCACCAACAGCAGGGAAAAGCCAGGCACTTGGAACAGGCATTTCTAAACCTGCAAGGGCAAGGGGGGCCTTCCCGAGTCCCCTAGAGTGCAGGGATGCCTGTGTCCACAGTCACAGTTTGGGCAGCTGCAGCTGCTGTGGCGGGGAGGGTGGGGCTGAGGTGCTCTTGACTGCTTTGTGAAGCAGTAGGCCCCAGTGCGCAGTCTCAGTTTGTGTGGCTACAGCTGTACCCAGGAGGGCAAGTCTCTTGCCTGCTTCTGCCCCCTGCCAAGAGCACAGGAAGGCCCAAGTCTTCAGCTACAAATTGGGTGGCTGCAGCTGCATCTCAGAGGGTGGGACTCTTGCCTGCTTCATGGGGAGGATAGGCAAACAGCCTGTATGTGAAGCATGAAGAGGAGTCCAATTTGTGCAAGGAATGCCAGCCCTTCTTTGGGTCTGGCTTTTGACTGACCCATGAGAGCACAGTATCACAACTGGAGATAATTGAGGATATCAATTGGAAAGACCTTTTGATGTTGCAGAGCAACAGTGTTAAAAGCCCTTTCAGGAGATACATGTGTTCACCCCTGGGTGGGTTGTAAACCACATGGCACAGAATCTGCAGAAGACATAGAGTGAATACTATAAGCTCCAGCAATGCAAACTGCACAAAACAAGGGACCTGTTTATCCACAGGTGCTATAGACTAAAAGTGGTCCATACCATTGGCAAGGAGAGGGCAAGAGCTAAGGCAAGGACCACACACATGAGTCAAGCCCAAGGGTGAAAGAAACCTATTTATTTTGGGGCTTGTATCATTCCAGACACAAGAGGATTCACTCAAAATAGCACACCACACTCAGGCATGGGACTAAGGTAGGAAACCCACTTATCACTTCCCCTAAACAGACCTAAGAGAGATCCTGAAGCGATGTTATATGAAATGTTTCATTGTGAATATTAGCTAGCCTATATTTACCTTTTTTCTCATGCTAACACATAAGATACAGCTCAAGGGTCTAAGAATAAACTGTACTCTCGACCTCAAGGGTGAAAGTTTTTGGTCTCAGTATAAATAGTCCCAGGAACCTGGATCTGTCTTGTATAACAGCCAATTGTATAAAAGCACTGTTCTTCTTTTCTTTGCCAAATGTAAACAAGGCCCAGGTTGTTACTGGCGCTAGAATCTTGAAGAAAAGTTGTGTTGATTAAGATGTTGACAACTGGGGAAGCAGAACAGAAAGATGGAAAATACTTGTGTTTTAAATAATGAAGTTGGACTTCTGAGTCAATCAATAGGAAGTCTGAACCAACTCTGAATTTCCAGCTTCTCATTTATTCCAACTGAGTAGGGTTTGAGTAGTACAAATATATCCTAATTGATAGCAGCATGAAGAGGATTTGGAGAAGGGTATCATTCGGGACAAGGAGACAAGTTAAAAGTCTATTGTTTGAATTAACGGTTTGGATTATAGTAACGGAACTATGCTATCGGAGAAATTAAACCTAATATGTCATAAAAACAGCAAAAATATAGCAACTGCTATTTACAGAGCATTTATACTGTGTAGGTCACTGTGTCCAACACTTTCCATATTTTTCCTTAATTATTACTCGCTGAAATACTGCCTCACAGACATTTTATCCCATTTTATAGATTAGGAATCTAAGGCCTACTGAGTTTAAGTAAATTGCGAAAAAACGTGTACCTAATAATTGGGAGAGCTCAAATTTAATATTAAATCTCTTTGGTTTTAAAGACCCTGATCTATTCATCATGGAATTTTTTGAAGAATGACATAGTGAAAACTCACAGATTAGTTTTGAAAATATGGCTAATTAGATCAAATATTTCAAATAAAATATTTTGTATTTTTATTCTCATATTTTTATTGCCAGTCTCATAATCTGGTATAGCAAACACATCTACTTAGCACCACTTGAAAGCAAGAGCATAAACTTATTTGTCCATTTGTTTCTTCATATTTCTACTCCAATCCTGTTGGGTTAAAAAACAGACAATGAAAATATCTTTCACCTTCCAAATAAAACTGAATGTTCCAATACTGCTTACTAGAAGTACATAGGTCCTGAATTATGAAGAAATTAAGGGGTGAAGCAACTGAGCTACAGATCACCTAACATGTTTTTTTCCTTTTCAGTCTTGCTTGGGCTTTTGTGAAATGCTGCTGCTCCTTCTGCTACTGTGTGTGTGTCTGCGTGTGTATGTGTGTGCGCGCGCGCGTGTGTGTGTGCCTGTGTAAGAGAGAGACAGAAAGAAACAGATTGATTTACCTAAAGAGATATCTGTTGCAGCAGAGAGCATCTATCATTGCACTAAACAGGCTAGACACACTGGCTTCTTGACATTCTTGCATGGGTTGCTAAATCACAATATATTCTGAGCTCTGCAGTCCATTCACACTACTCTTTCCACACACATTGATGGCGTTGTCTTCCATGTCCTGGGACATGAGACTCAAGGATTGAAGATGTGACGCTGACTCCGAGACTGTAATTCACACCCTGCACCCCTACGTCCTCCAAATTCAGAAAGAACTGTTTGCCCTGTTCTCTGTGAAATATGGCACATATATTTCTGTAGAAATATAACCCACTCAGCAAGCACCCTGTTTTCTGCTTTTATCTAGAGCAAGAGTTGGCAAATATTTTGTAAAGATCCAGATGTTATATATGTTAGGCTTTATGGGCCAGATGTTCTTTGTCATGACTATTCAACTCTGCCATTGTGGTGCGAAGGCAGCTATAGATAATATAAACTGATGTGGTTGTGTTCTAATAAAACTTTATTTACAAAAACAGGTGGCTGATGAAATTGCCCCATGGGTTATAATCTGCTAACTCCTGATTTGGTGCATCACTATTCTTCATCTTTTGCCACAAATATATTCAGTTTTAAATTATCCTGAAATAAAATTATAATATAAAAATACAGGAAATACAATTATCCTGAACATATATACATGTAATTTTTCTACTGCCTAACTTTTCAAACTGACTTTCAATCTCTTACTATTTTTAGCATAATCCCTCTATCCCTTCCCTATATACACACAGACACACACAAAACCACACCTCAAGCTCACACTAATTTCTTTCTCAACCCAGTCTAGTTGCACCACCACCCAACAATAACACAAGGTTCATTTTATGTCTCTGTGTCCTTCTTTCTATAGTTTCTATTGTTTGAAATGCTTGTCTGGAGTTTCCTTACCCAAATGCTGCTCATATTTCAAAAACTAAATGAATAGAACTAGGACAAACATGAAAATTGGTAGTTTTCTTGAGTACCCTAATCCTTAATGAGATTTATCTCATCTAAATCTTACGGCATTTATGTTTTGTGGCAAGTTATTTATTGTGTGTGTGTGTGTGTCTGGGAATTCAGAAGTGAATGAAAAGTACAAAGCCCTCACCCATGTGTTGTTTACATTTTGGTGGGGAGACAATCCTTTGAGCGTTTCTTTCCATATGATCTTTTGCTTTTATTAAATAACGTTGTGCCACACAGCATTCCTTCTCACTAAGATTATAATGTGCCAGAGAGTCTCCTGATAGGTGAAAATGTGGAAGTGCCTGAAGGGAGGCATGCCTGTAGAGGATCTGGAGTCCCATGCTCGTTCCCACACAGCCTTGCCCTGTGCATCTCTTTTTCTGTATCAAACACCGCTCCCCACTAAAAGGGACAAGGGCTCCATGGAGAAATGGCAGATTCTAGGACTGGGGAAGTGCAAGTACAAGACAACTTGGAACATCATGAGTGCCAGAGAATTAGGAAGTGTGCAAAGAATGTACGGATTTTTTAAAGGCAGAAAAGCCAACATTAATGAGTTTCCAGCAGCCAAATACGGGAGAATTTGAGCATCAAAACAACTAATAATAGTAACAAATTGTAATTCATTCAATAACATGAGAATCCAGAAGTCCATCCATCTAAGTGAATGAATTAATGAATTATATGATAATGGCAAATTCTTCCACACAGTGGAATGCCAGCTAACAGCTGTAGAAGGATTTGGTATACTTAGACATCACTATTTGGCAGTCACTATAGTATTAATTCCAGCAACATTAAGGTGTGCTAAAATGAGTGGGTGAAAGGGTTGAATAGGAGGGTTTTAAACGGTTTCAAAGTATCTCCCACCTAAACATGTTTACAGAAAAGGAAAAAAAAAAAAATCACAGAAAAGGAAACATACCTTGATGTATCATCTTTATAAAGTGGACATAGTCATTACCATCAGTCGTGGAATGGAGAAATATCAGTTGCCACCCAGAGATTGCAAGGGAAAGGACATAGCATATTTGATATGCATTCCCTAGGTCTAATCATGAAGAAATATTGAACAAATCCAAATTGAGGGATGTTTTACAAAATGACTGGATTATGTAGATTTTTATGCCTAAAAATCTCAGCCAGCCATTCTAGTTCTTCAGTGGGATCTCTGGCTGGGTCTAGGAACCAAACTGACACAGACCAGATTAACAAGTAAAAAAGCATTTTACATGGAGATCCTCGCAAGAGAGGGAAGACCTGAAGTAATAGCCAAAGCAGAAAGGTTTTGTTCTTTTAAAACAAAGAATGATAAATTTTGTGAAGAAATGATAAAAAAGGGGAGACTGGACTAGTTGTTGTGAATTCTAGGGAAGTAATTAGGAGATACACAGAGGGGTATAAAGCCAAGTAGAAGATAAGGGTTTATTTAGTACTTTATAATATTAAAATCCGTTGCAGCATCACTTCTCAGTCACTGGCAATACAGGTTGTGTTCTTGTGTTGGTGCGGGAAGGCAGCATTCTCACAGGAGTTCTAATGGCTTGCTGTAGGTAAGAAAGGGAAGTTCAGGTAAGTCTCTCTGATACTGATGCTTCTCAAGTGCGTTCAGCTTGAAATAACCTATATGCTAGGTTGGGATAATTGGGAGTGTTCATCCTTAACTCCTTCAGCAATAATCTTCAAAAATACTAAAGTACTTAAAAATCAAAGAAAGATCAAGGGACTGACTGAGATGGAAAGTGACTGGAGAGACAAGATGCCCAGGTACAATGTATAATCCTGAACTGGAACGTTTCCCCCAAAGCCTGTTCCTGGGACAGCTGGTGAAATGTGAGTAGAGATTTTAGCTAAAGGATATACAGGAGTTCTGTGGACTATTCTTGCAAGTTTTCTAAAAGTTAAAGCTATTTTACATTAAAATCTTAAAATAGTGGGAGGATTGAGCTACCTGTTTCAGTGAAGAAGAGTCTTTTGCTTCCTGCATTAAGAGGTTTGGAGGGTCCTCCCATATATTCCTGCCATTGGACAATATGTAAAAAGTAATTATTTTCAGACACTGTGAAATAGCACAGTCTAAAAGGGAAAAAAGGATCCACCAATGTTACTATTGTTATATCCTCACATAAAATGAAGCTGTGTGAAAGAGATCTGCACCTCATGTTCACTGCAGCACTATTCACAATAGCCAAGATATGAAATCAACCTATGTGCCCATCCAAGGATGCATCCCTGAAGAAAATGTGGTACGCATACACAGGGAATACAATTCAGCCATAAAAAGATTTGGCAACAATGTGGATGAACCTGAGGTACATTATGTTAAAGGAAATAAGCCAGGCACAGGAAGAAAAATGCCCACATATTCTCACTCATATATGGAATCTAAAACAGATGATGTCATAAAAATAGAGAGTAGAATAGTGGTTAGTGGAAGGGGAGAGGGGAGGGAGGTGGGGGAAAGATTTGTCAGTGGATACAAAATTACAAGTAGACAGAAGAAATAAGTTCTGATGTTCTAGTACACATTAGGGAAACTATGGTTAACACTGTTGTATATTTCAAAATAGTTAGAGCAGAGGATTTTATATGTTCTTACCACAAATAAATGCTAAATATATGAAGTGGTGAATATGCATGATACCCAGATTTTATCATTATACAATATATACATGTATTGAAACATCATGCTGAACTCCATAAATATGTACAATTACTTTGTCAACTAAAAAAAAATAATTATTTTTTTAAACTAGTATAATATACATAGATAGAGACCTATATTATGTTTTGCACATATCTTACAAAATAACCAATAGTCAAGTGTATGTTTGTTTTTTGTCATCTTTCAAAAGTAAAATTCTGAATTAAATTAAAAGGTGAAGTTTTGTTTTAAATTACCTTCATTTTTTGAATGTAATATATTATAATGTATTACATTTTCCCAGTTTTGTTTTATTAATAAGAGCAGTGAATCTTGTAACTGCAGATTACTTTTTACATATCTCAACAAGTTAGAAGTTCACATAAGAGTAAAGAAAATTTTAACAGGTTGAGTGAATGGAAGGAAGAGAGAAAAGATAGTTGGACTCATCTCTGCTTTAACTTTTGGTTTTCTGATTTTTTAAAGAAGTCTTTTCTTGATGAAACTATTGTTAATTCAAAAAGAGACAGAAAGATGTTGAATGATAAGAGAAAAGCACTTTTTTCTTCCTTTTCTGTTTACATGCATATGACAAAACTACTTAAGGAGAAAATATGCAATCATAGGTCTAATGTGGGTCACTTACAAAACGATCCACTATTTTTTCTTTAACCCGCAGTTGTCTAATTGTCACATTAGTTTTTTAAAAATTTCTAAGTCAAGTGGCAAAATGTGTCAGAAATACCTACAGATCAACTAGAGCACAACTCTGGGCTCTGAGTCACCTGAATTAAACTTTGTTACCAAGGTACCAAGGTACATCTCTCACTCTGTCTTATAATTATTTTCACATACGTCTACTTCCTAATTTGCCTTCACTATAACGATGATGGCATGAGTCCAATATTTAATTAAGACCTATCTCCTTTTAACTAATGGTTAAATTTGATACCTTATTGCTGTATCCTAACAGGGTTGAGATTATGTGAAGGTTTTGGCTGAGATCCAGTCATCACAGCTGTTCTTAC